>NC_090438.1:606211759-606514789 GCF_031143425.1 Pleurodeles waltl
CTGCCAGCAATCCCGTGTGGGTAGATGAATCTCTCTTTCTCACGGCTGACAGGGGTCCTCAGCTTGCAGACCTTAGAAAGATGAAGCTGTGAATAGTTCCCACACAGTGAAGTATTTGTTTTGCTTTGCATTCAATATCTTATAAATATAACCTGCTGTGTATATTGCAAACTGATATATTTTGTTTGATTAACGCGGACTTGAAAGCTACTAATTCGTCATACATAAAATATTGTGGTTGGGGAAGAATTAACAACAATAAAAGTCTTCTTTGACCTCAGAAGTGCATTTCTGTTGTGTTATGTTAGTGCTTAGAAACTAGATAAGAGGAAAGCACTACACGGGCTCACTGTGCAAACATGCCACTGAGATAGGAGTCCTTATCTGCACCGTCACACCCAACATTGCTTTCTTCACTAAAACATGGCTCAACCCTTTATCCACCCCGACATCACTACAACAGTACCGGAGGGATACAAGATCATCCATTGGGACTGTATCAACAAACCCAGAGGAGGAATTGTCACTATCCACAAAGAAACTATATAATGCACTACCAATACCTTCACCCCTACCATGGAACACCTCAACTTCAAAGTCCAACCCAATGGCAAGTCAACCATCAGAAGCACCCTCACCTAACGGCCACCAGGACCCCCTCACCAGCTTCTGCAACTCCACCACTGACTTCATCGCTCCCCTACCAACTCCAACGACTACATCTTCCTCGGTGACCTCAATGTCCACTTCAATGACCACTGTGACACCAAAACCACCAACCTCCTTGAATGCATGAACAATACAGGACTCATCCAACTCATCCATGACCCTACACACACCGCAGCACACACAAGACACCCCTTATTCACCCCAAGCAATCAAGTCACTTACAATCACACCACTGAACTCACCTGGACAGACCACTTCATCATCCACTTCAACATCACCAGCACACCGACTACAGCCTGGACCCAAGGAAGAGTCCCCCCATTGAAGCTTGGGCAAAGTAACTAAACCTCAATGAACTGAAATATCTCAACCACTCCAACCTCCACCTCCCACTTTCCTCTGTCATGGAGTCAGGAACTTCAACGCATGGCTTACTAACTGTGCCAACAATGTTGCCCCCATCATGGGCAATCACCACAAAAGACGCACCATTACACACGCCTTTGCCATGAGCAGACTCAACTACGGAAATGCTCTTTACTATGGGATCTCTAAACATCTCCTCAAGAGACATCGCCGCAGCAGCCAGACTCATCCTCGACCTCTTCCGCTGGGCCCATGTCTCCCCACCTCAGGAAACTCCATTGGCTCCCAGTAAACAAAAGATACCAATTCAAGCTACTGACCCACACGTACAAAGCCCTTCAAAACCTGTGACCTGCCTACATCAACCACTGCCTGAATTTCCAACAGTCGGTCACACTACTCTCATCCACCTCCCTATCAATCACCCACCGCATCTACAGTAACACCAGCGAAGGATGCTCCTTGTCCTACCTCACAGTGAGAGCTAGGAACAACCTGCTGCTGCAGCTCGGCACCTCCTCATTTCTACCCGAATTCCAGAAAGCTCTAAATATCTATCTCTTCGACTAAGTCTATCACACCCTCAAGCGCCTGGATACCCTTGCGGGTGATTAGCAGCGCTATACAAATGAACTGATTGAAACACAGATATTCAATATTTCAATAGAAAGTGTTGGTTTGATTATTGTAACTCTGATATCAAGACAGGTTACCAGGAATTTTTTTCTGAGGTGTCACTACTCTTCCTATAAACTCACAGGACACTTGTGAGATCGTAATGTAGATCTTGCAAGATCATAAAGTTCTACATTTCATTATAATCAATGGTATACAGCTCTTTATCATGTTTTCAGTTAATATTTAATGCTAATCTATAATAGAGTACTGAATAAAAGATGTATATATATATATATATATATATATATATATATATATATATATATATATATATATATATATTATTTTTTTAAAGCCATGGGTCTCTCAAGACTCTTACGGGAGTCGGATGCACAATTCTCTGAGTGGACTTCACGAGGGCTATCCTTCCTGTTCAGCTCTAGTGAACAATCACGACAATGTATATTTAGAATTAAGTAAAGTACAGTGTACATGTTGATTAAAATAGAAAACTGAATTATGGGTTGCTCTACAGAAGATAGAAAGGAAGTATCAGGGTGTGTACATCCACCAGCCTCTTCTGTCCAATGATGGGTGTACATAGTAGGGTGTATGGAGAGAAAGTGGCCTCTCCGCTGAGACCACTGTTTCAGATGACATGTGTACATAGTAGTGAGTGGAGAGAGGCTGCCCTTTCCTGTCAGATCTCTCTCTATTAGATGACAGGCGTATGTGGTAGTGTGTGAGGAGAGCGGCTGGCCTCTCTGCTGAGACCTCTCTCTCAGATGAAAGGTGTACAAAGTAGTGTGTGGAGATGACAGAACTGTCCTTTCAGACTTCTCTCTCAGATTACGTGTGTACATAGTATTGTGTAGGGAGGGAGTGGCCTCTCCTCTGAGACCTCTCTCTCAGATGACATGTGTAAGTAGTAGTGAGTGGAGGGAGACTGTCAGCCCTGCTAACACCCCTCTCTCTGATAACTGGTGTGCTTAGTAGGGTGTGGGAAGAAATTCTACTCACAAATCTTATAGAGCTGATGGGCGTAAACAGTACACTCTAATTAACGCCATCTCCAATAAGACTCCTTTCTACAGTAGCAAGTGTGCATACTGCAGTGTACCCAAAGATCAACTACTCCTTTCTACTTTTCAATATACCCCACATGAATCTTGCATGATTGTAGCATTAAAAAAAAATATGAATTAACCATCTACTCATCATAGTACCTATCTCTTATACACTTCCTCTCAAAAACAACCACACTATACATTTTTACTAATGGAGTGTTTTAAGAACTCATCTACTCCTTTTTACCATTCAGGGTACTGCATGAGTCCTGCGAGATCATACAAATTAGTTAAAAACAATATACATTTATTTTCTTCACAGTAGTTATCCGTTAGACAACTCCTCCCTAAATCTAGGGGGACAGCTTGCCTTTCTGCTACCCCCATTTCGCATTTTTTTACTTAATTTCCATAACACCTCGCAGTGAACAGTGATAGCGGACATTTCATTTTTAATATTCCAACAGCCAGCCATTCAAAAAGCTCACTCGGACTCATGGGAGCCTCTTTTTACAGCGAGAGTTAAGGCTCTCAGGGAAAAACGGTCTTCTCAACCAATCGGAGTGCTACATTTTTCATTTTGCGTGAGGCTCAAGGGATGGTCGCAAGCCTAACTGCCAAAATATGTAATTATGGCCCTCATTATGACATTGGCAGTAAGTCCTGCTTACCGCAATGCAGACTGCCGCCAACATACCGCTACCCATATTATGACCCACACATAGCAATCCGTCACTATACAGACACACACACGTCTGTCAGCCCAAAAGTCAGTGATAAACTGGCGCTACCAAAACCCACACCGTTACGCCAACAGAACTACACCCATCACATTATGATCCATGAATCACCGTGGCGGACATTCAACCTTGGTAAACCAGTGGCGGTACATACTGCTGCGCTCAAAATACACACACACACAAAACACCACCACATTGGACAATTCAAACTACACTCACCTGACACACATACACATAACACACACCCACACCACTATAAAACACCCACCCACATTACCCACATCCCTTTACGACTAACAAAAATTGCCCCTAGAGAGAGAAACAGCAAGAGCAGCAACACAACCAGAGCTACAGAACACCATCACCCATACACCATCCACGCACCTCACAGCACACACCCCAACACATCACCACACACACACACACCACTCACACTACACCCATGGCACCACCAAGACACCCCAGGTTCTCAGAGGAGAAGCTAAGGGTCATGGTGGAGGAAATCATCAGGGTAGAGCCACAGCTATTCAGATCACAGGTGCAGCAGACATCCATCGCTAGGAAGATGGAGCTATGGCGGAGAATCGTGGACAGGGTCAACGCCGTGGGACAGCACCCATGAACAAGGGATGGCATCAGGAAGAGGTGGAATGACCTACGGGGCAAGGTGCGTTCCATGGTAGCAAGGCACCAGATAGCAGTACAGAGGACTGGCGGTGTACCCCCACCTCCTCCCCCACAACTAACAACATGGGAGGAGCAAGTCTTGGCGATACTGCATCCTGAGGGCCTGGCAGGAGTAGCAGGAGGACTGGACTCTGGTAAGTCAACTATATTACTTTCACCCCCTACCTGCATGCCATCACATACCCCTACCCTCACCCCCATCACCCCACCACCTCACATACACCCCACCATCACAACCCACCCATCGCAGTACCCAGCACTGCATGCACCACCAATGCATGGACACCACTCACGGCCCTGCATGGACACCCATTACCACAGCATGAACACTAGAGAGAGAATCACCTAGCCCACAAAATAACTACTCACACAAGGCAAAGCTGACAGGGTGCTCACAAGCATAGAGGCCAACACACCCATGCACAAGATGTCACATGCAGAAACAATAACACTGCGTTTACATCCCCACAGGTCCCGAACACAACATCACCGGAGAGGAGGTGCCAGCAACATCCAGTCCCCCTCCCCCCCCCAGAAGAGGCCCACAGTGATGACAGCAGCTATGCTCGCCTGGATCAGGATGACCAACCTGGACCATCAGGGACCTCTGGACAGTCTGTTACCCAGGCACAGTCCCATACCACCACAGAGCCTCCCCCCTCAGGAAACACCAGCACAGCACCCACCCAGCGGGCCCAAACCTCTGTCCTAGGACACGTCAATCAGCAGTGTGTCCACAACTACAGGGACCCCAGACCACCCCACAAACACAGGACGATCATGGATCTGGGGTCAGTGGCAATGGACACACAGTTCAGAGGACAGAGGTACAGGACAACAGGGAAACTGGAAGGACTGCTGTGTGACAGGGGGAGGACAGGTCCAGGGAACCGACTCTCCACGAGGCACTCAGCAACATCTTGGGAGCATACCACCATTCCCAGGAGACGATCGGCCAGATACCGGCCAAGTTGCAGAAGTCCCAGCGGCTGCAGGAGGGAAAATACCTGGGGATCAGGGAGGACCTGAGGGAGATCCACACCATCCTGGTCACCACTGCAGGGGTGCTGGCAGACATGGCCAACATCATGAGGGAGGCAGTGGCATACCCACGGGCCCCTGACACTAGCCAAACCGATGAACAGCCCTCCACCTCTGCTGACGCTAGTGGACAGGAGGCCCCACCACAGGAACAACAGGCCACCAGCACCCCACCCCCTGTAGAAGGAGAACCACACCACAAACGGTCTCTGCAATCCAGGCAGAAGCCAGAGAACATTGCCAAGACCCCCGCCAGGAAATAAGACTCTCCTGACTGTCACCCTTGTGTCCCACTCTGTCACCCTGCCCACCTTGAACTGCCATTGCTCCACTTCCTATGCCCCCTTGGACAATGCATGCACCTGTGATACAAATAGACTGGCGTCTATCCTGGACTCTCCTCCACCCCCCACCACCCCCCCCAGCCTATAGCAATACCCCATCCACTTATTAGCACATGAATAAACCTCATTGTAAAAAATGCAAGTATTGAGTCTGTCAAGTGATTGAACTATGTATTTGTTTCACAATCTGTAGACATTGCAATTCAACTGTACAGTAATGTATACTTAGGTATGACCTGTAGTTTGCTGCAGTCAATACACCAGGAGCCAGTTTGGGGCACACATATCTGTAAATAGGCATGTCAAAGGGTACAGTAAGTGGCCATAGTAGTGGGAATATCAGCCTGCCAGTTAAACTTTACAACACAAAACTGCAATGGTAGGTGAAGTTACAGTGTCTTACCTGTGTGTCACTGGAAGTGCTGTCGAATGATTGCTGTTCTGTTGTCCACATCCTCATCCTCTGCCTCATCTTCGTCACTGTCCACAGGCTCCACCGCTGCCACACACCCATCTCCAGCCTCATCCCCCTGCAGAAAAGGCACCTGGCGACGTAAGGCAAGGTTGTGCAACATGTAACATGCCACGGTGATCTGGCACACCTTCTTGGGTGAGTAGCACAGGGAACCACCTGTTAGATGGAGGCACCAAAACCTGGCCTTCAGGAGGCCAAAGGTTCGCATTATAATTCTTCTTGTTCGTCCATGTCCCTCATTGTAATGTTCCCCTGCCCTTGTCCTGGCATTCCTCACTGGGGTCAGTAGCCATGAGAGGCTGGGGTAACCAGAGTCACCTGCAAATACCGAGGGATACCTGTTAGCCAGACACTAACCCTTAGGGCCAACCCTATAGCCATACACCAACATTGACTGGGTGGGGACCATGGGCCCACCTATTAGCCACACCTGGTGCCCTTGGAGTTGAGCCATCACATATGGGATGCTGCTATTCCTCAGGATAAAGGCCTCATGAACAGACCCAGGATACTTTGCATTCACATAGGAGATGTACTGGCCCTCCAGGCACAATATCTGCACATTGATAGAGTGAAAGCGCTTTCGATTTCTGAACACTTGTTCATTTCTCCGGGGGGGGGGGGGGAACAAAGGCAATATGTGTACCATCTATTGCCCCAATAATATTGGGGATATGTCCCATTACATAGAAGTCAGCTTTCACTGTGGCCAAATCCTCCACCTGGGGGAAAGTGATGTAGCTGCGCATGTGTTTCGTCAGGGCAGACAACACTCTGGTCAGCACGTTTGAGAACATTGGCTGTGACATTCCTACTGCCAAGCCCACTGTCACTTGGATGGAGCCAGTTGCCAAGAAATGGAGCACAGATGGGACTTGCACAAAAGGGGGTATGCCAGTGGGGTGACGGAT
Source organism: Pleurodeles waltl (assembly GCF_031143425.1). Lineage (NCBI taxonomy): Eukaryota > Metazoa > Chordata > Amphibia > Caudata > Salamandridae > Pleurodeles > Pleurodeles waltl. The sequence goes on from NC_090438.1 coordinate 606,218,678, forward strand.
AATAGAGATCAGGTCTGGCTCCAATTGGGCACACAGCTCTTGGATTGTGGCCCTATCAAGTGTGTAGGTGAGGATAATGTGCCTGTCCTCCCTGTTGCCACCAGGGGCCTGTACACAGGGGGATGTCTCCATATCCTATTCATCCTCAGTGGTTGTAATCTAGGGAGCAAAACAATGAGCATCTGGTCAGTTTTCAACATTTCCTAAATGTACAGTACATTGCATGTTGTGACAGAAACAGTATGTTGATGTTTAGGCCCAAATTGTGCCTATGTGTGGCTCCTGTCCTGTGTGGATGGACAGGTGGAAATGAGGTAATACCGGTGACGTTGTGCGCCTGTTGTGTGAGGCAGTCGAGTACCGCCGTGCAACTCCTCATTGGTTAACATTGGGCCCTGTGGGTTACAGTAGCCAATGGTGATGTACGCCGGCGGTGATGGTACGCACCGCCACAGACGTGACCACCATTTTCTATCGGTTCACTCACTTGCTACCTAACCTTCAACAGGAGAGGACCTACACTGAAAGTGCTGCTGTGACCTGTGTCTGGATTCGACCATGGCTTGAGTCACTGGGGAAAGGGCCCCTGTCTTCACTGCTGCGGAGTTGGAGAGACTGGTGGATAAGGTCCTACCCCAGTACCGAATGCTGTATGGGCCTCCAGACCAACAGGTGAGTACACTGTGAGCACGATGCATGGGGCATGAATGCATGTAGTGCTGTATGTGAGAGCCTCGTGTAAGCGGGGGTGGTTGAGGGGTGCTGGGCTGCGTGCTGCATGTATGGTGGGCAATGTATGTGCGTAAGGGGATGGGAGGGCTATGGTGGGCCATTACTGTAACAGGCCGGAAGGTATGACTGATACCCTTTTTCTATGTGTATTTCCTCTGCAGCTCAGCACCCATCAAAAAAAGGGTATATGGCGTGCCATCGCCAAGAACGTGTGGACCCGGAGGGTCTACGGCAGGCGGAGCACCCACTGTCGCAAATGGTGGGAGGACCTAAGACGCTGGGCACGGAAGATGGTGGAGGCCCAGCTGGGGATGCCCTCCCAACAAGGAAGGGGTGCCCATCGAACCCTGACCCCCCTGATGTTCTGCATACTGGCAGTGGCATATCCGGAGCTGGATGGGCGCTTGAGGGCATCACAGCTGCCACAAGGGGGTGAGTACAGTTCCCAATATACTACTTGCGCATGGTGGGGTGGTCTCTGGGTGGGGGATGTGGGCCTGTTGGTGCCCCTAGGCCAGGCCGGACATTGCAGGGTAGGTTCCATGTTGGGCAGGGGCTGATGAACTTCACCTCCAAACAAGCTAGTGGGCATCTACTACAGGGCAGGGCTCTGTGGGTCTCAGGTATGCTGCAACTGGCATTAGGTATCACTGTCCATAGCCAGGTGACTAGCATTGTGATTGGTAGTGCATTGCCTAGTGCGTAGGGGTGTTCCCTGTGTGTTGTGTACACAGACGGTGGTGTTGTTGGTGCCATTGACCAACTGTATCCTCTGTCTTTTTCCCCCCTTTTTGTTTTGTCATCCTGTCCTTCTGTGCATTAGTATCATCTGGTGGAGGAGCAGAGGCACCGACGACGGAGGGAGCTGCATCCCACAGGGCCCAAGAGGCCACAGACGGTGAGGGCACCAGTGGGACCGGAGGGCGAGGGGAGCACCACGGCAGAGACAGGAGGGGACACTTCTGAAAGTGATACCTCCTCCAATGGAAGCTCCCTAGTTGTGGCGGGCACCTCTGTGGCCTCTCCAAGTACAGGTACAGCCACCACCCCCGTACCAGCACCGCCCTCCCAGCAGCCCCTTAGCGAGTTTCCCATGCCCGCTCACCCAGTAGGGTGGGCATCTCCTTGGCCCCAAGCACCTCAGGCCCTGCCCCAGTTAGCCCTGCTGCCCTGAGTGAGGAGGCTATTGACCTGTGATACATCTCTGTTGGGCAGTCAACCATAGTGAATGCCATCCAGGGCCTGGCAGGGCATTTGCAACATACAAATGCATTCCTGGAGGGCATTCACTTTGGTGTGGCGGCCCAACAGAGATCATTCCAGGCTCTGGCCTCCTCCCTGATGGCAGCCATTGTTCCGGTCTCTAGCCTCCCCCTTCCAACTTCCTCTGCCCAGTCCCATGCCCCTGGGCCCCAACCTATCCCAAGCACACATTCAGGCCAGCATGCACCCAAGACAACACAAAGGAGTGGCTCAGGCAAGCACCACACATCATCCCACAGGCACTCACACAAATACCATCCAGATGCTGACATACCAACATCCACTGCCTCCACTGTGTTCCCCTCCTTCTCGTCATCCACCTCCCTCCCAGTAGCGTCTCCACTCACACCTGCATGCACTACATCCACACCCAGTGCCTCAATCACCCATCACGCCTGTCACTACATGCACCTCACTGGCAGTCACCACCCCCACCCCCACACCCATGCACACATCCCTTGTTGTGTCTGTGCCCCTTCCTCCCAAAGTACACAAATGCAAGCACTCAGACACCCAACAGCCATCCACCTTACAACAGCACCCAGCCCATGCACCTGCACCCAAACACAACAGACACCTCCTACAACCACTACCTCTTCCTCCACTTCCAAACCTTCCCCCTCTTCCCGCCCCAGTGTCCCTAAGAAGCTTTTCCTCTCTGCCATTGACCTCTTCCCTACCCCTTTCCCCGTCCTTCACGTCGGGCCAGGGTGGGCAGAACCCAGGCTAGCACCTCAGCCACCCAGTCCACAGCCACAGTAGTTTCGCCAGCTACCGCAGGTATGAGAGGCTCCAAAGAGACACCCATCAGCACTGGCAGTGTGCCTGCACCAGCTGCCAAGAGGAAGGGCAAGGATGTACCACAGGCTGCCAAGGGCAAGGAGGCACCACCAGCTTACAGGGGGAAGGGTACCACCAGCTTCCAAGGGGAAGGGCAAGGAGGCACCACCAGACGGCAAGGGCAAGGAGGCACCACCAGACGTTAAGGGAAGGGCAAAGAGCCTGCAGGCAAGAGGGACAGGAGGCCTGGTGCTGTGACAGAATCTGAGCCCCCAACACCAACCATGGTGCTTCAGATATCCAAGGCTGCAGGGGAAGGGCTGGAGCCTCCCTCCACCACCGCCACCTGCACTGCCGCCAGCAGCAACAACAGAAGATGGACAGAATGCTGAACAAATCAAACATTCACCCCCAGTCACAGATCTGGGTTTAATCCATCAATGTTTTTGCTTGCCATGCCATTTCAGCTCAGACCCAGCCATATGCAAATCAGTCTTGACCCTGTTCCCCATGTGAACAGTCCAGCCCGAACTGCCAGGCCAGGTCCTCCCTGGACCAGAAACAAGCATCCTGGGACCGGTTTCAGGGTATCACCCTTCATCAGCCAAGCTAGCTTGAATCTGGTGGCATAGCAAGTACGGTACCAACGTCTGGGCATACCTTTACCTCTTGGGGCAACAAATGCAAAAACAGAAGATGGACGGAATGCAGAACACATCAAACATTCACCCCCAGTCACAGATCTGTGTTTAATCCATCAATTTTTTTGCTTGCCATGCCATTCCAGCTCAGACCCAGCCATATGCAAATCAGTCCAGCCCGAACTGCCGGCCAGTACCAGCACCACTGCCAGAAGCAGCAGCCCCAGTGAGCAGCTGTCCAAGGCTGCAGGGGAAGGGCTGGAGCCTGCCACCACCACTGGCAGCACCGACACCTGCACCGCCATCAGCACCGCCACCAGCACCACTGCCAGCAGCAGCCCCAGTGGGCAGCCGTCTGAGGCGGCAGGGGAAAGGCTGGAGCATCCCCCACCACTTCTAGCCCTGACACCAGGGCTGCCACCACTGAGCAGCCGTCGCCACCAGCGGGCAGTGTGTAGTCCTGCCTCCATGGAGTGTAATGCATCCTGCCCACTGCAAATCCTGTGGGTATGACACCCAGGTGAGAGACTGTGACCTTGCACTCCCAAAGATCTGCATCACTGGGCACAAAGCCCCCTTCAGAACTAGGGGAAGGAGGCATCCACTCACCCCCTCCTTGCCAGGATGAAGAACACTGGGCACAAAGTCTCCTCCAGAACCAGTGGAAGAAGGCTTCCACTCCCTGCATCCTTGCCAGGATGAAGCACACTGGACACAAAGCCCCCTCCAGAACCAGTGGAAGAAGGCATCTACTAACCGCATCCTTCCCAAGATGAAGCACACTGGGCACAAAGCCCCCTCCAGAACCAGTGGAAGAAGGCATCCACTCACCCCTCCTTGCCAGGATGAAGCACACTGGGCACAAGGCCCCCTCCAGAACCAGTGGAGAAGCCACCCACTTGAGAGACTGTGGCTTGGCACTCCCCAGGACCAAGCAGTGGGCAAACCACCCACTTGAGAGACTTTGGCTTTGCACTCCCCAGGACCAAGAAGTGGGCAAACCACCCACTTGAGAGACTGTGGCCTTGCACTCCCCAGGACATCGCACAGGGCATGTTGTCCCCTCCAGGACAAGTGGTGTTGTACTATCTTCCGGCTGAGGTGCCCCCCATTCCCCGTCCCCCTGAGGGGCCTGTGTATTTTCGGCCTGATGCCCCAGCAGTGTTCTCTCTGTGTTGATGCAGGAGTAAGATGGGGCCTTGGCCTATGTGATGTGGCCCTGTGGCCCACGGACATTATGGACTGGGCAGTGTCCCTCCATTTGTATATCTGTAAATACTGTTTTGAATTTTGAGGAAGTATTTCTAGAATTGTATCTTATTACACTCACTTCAATCACTTCCTTTTGTCCTTGCATTATTCCTGAGGGGTACGGCGTGGATGTGTAATATTGTTGCATCTGTTTGTGTGTATGTTGTTGGGGGTGGGGGTGATGCGTGTGTGTGTGTGTGTGTGTGTGTGTGTCACTCTCTTTTTCCTCCTCCCACCCCTGTGTGCTAGGCGGCAGTACTCACTGTGGTCGTTGTCGCCGGCGTTGGTATTGCTGGTGTAGGAGGAGGTAGACCAGCATAGTGAACACCTGCAGTTTGGGCTCCATGGCGTCATGGTTCTTCCCAGAGTCTCCAGAGGTGAGTCCTTTGACTTCTGAGATCTGTTTCCGCCGTGCTTTTGTTGTCGTTAGTGTCAACCCGGAAAAGATGGCGGATAAGCCTGTTGTAATACAGTGGGCAGAACATTGTCTTCCGCCTGGCTGTTGGAGGTTACTGCTGCGGTGCTTGTTGCTACCGCCGTGGCGGTCGTGTGTTAAAGTGGCTGTCTGTGTTGGCGGTTTCCGCTGTGGTCATAATTCCATTTTTATTACCGCCAGCTTGTTGGCGGTATTACCACCACTTTATCACCGACCCCCAGGGTTGTAATGAGGGTCTATGTTTTTTAACCTCAATTTCTCGAAAACTACCGAATGGATTTACACTTAATCCTAATCTGCGAACCAAGATCTAACTTCCAGTCTAATTTTGGTATAATTCCATTCAGCAGTTTCTGCTTTAGCCCTGCCTAAAGAAGTCTATTGAAAATGCATGGGTATTTTGTGTTTTGGGACCCCACTTTTTCTCAGCCTCCATTTGACGCTGTTCCCCAAAACTTTCCAGGAAGGAGCTCATATGGATGAACTTTTTGGGGGGAAAGTTTTGTGAAGATTCCTCAAATTGGCCCAAAGTTAATAGCAAACCAAAACATACTCCACCTATGGAAGAGCAGACCTAACTATGAATACTAAGTGGCAACCACCACTAGGTTAAATGTATAATGTACATAAATACATAGGACATACTCCAACAAGCCACCACTCCTCTTTCTGAGCGGGTGCCGCAATATGTGGGGATGGATCCACAGCACATGTTCTTCCACGCCAAACAAAATGCGCAATCTCGGAGTCTGAAGTAAATAGTTTATTTCAATTGCCAGCTCAAAGAACAAAAACTTGTCAAACATGTTTCAGCTGAGCGCCTTTCTCAATGTCAAGCACGCCAGCAAAATTCTGCTGGTTTTAATCACCAAAATACCATTTTATTTAGCAGCACTGAAATCACTCAACAACAAAAAAACGCAGTCTCATATTCCTACCTGCAGTCAGTTCCTCACTGGGAACATGGCAGCCATCCTATACACATAGATAAACCTAACTCTAGAATCTTAATACTCCCCGATCACAATTGCATCGCACAGCTCAATTCATTCAAAAACAAAGAAATTATCTTGCTTACCATACACTGATCACAGCAAAATAAAAAAAAATAAAAAAATGATAAAAACCAAACTCCTGCTGTACACTGGAAAGTGCTTAAATGCGTTTTCTCACTACTCTAATGAGCTTTTGCGCTAGTTGCAGTGTCCCCTCTTCAATATATACTGTATCGAAAACTTACCTCCCAGGGAAGGGACTAATCTCAGATTGAGGCAATTTACCTGCTAGGAAAAGTATTACATCATGCTTAATATAGCATTGATGGGCAAAATCCCTATGACCCTAAAAGGGACAATACAGAATAAACTATACACCGTTTTGCTTAATCTAATTAGGAGGCTATCCTGTTCCCAAGTCCACTTAGATGGAATGCATAAAACACAAAAATGGGCATGGTGCACTGTATTATATGCCTCCAATAACCACTCTGAAGGGCGACACCCTCCTATCCTGTCTGGCAAGATTCCAACCCTGACAACCCTCATGCTGCCCTACCCTATTGCTGAGTGCCCATGGGAGGTAGTGGTCCTTAGAGCTGAGTGGGCCTCCCTGCATTAAGTTTCTGTTTAGCCCTGAGGAAGTCGTGGACCCCCAGTGTGGGAGGGGGCCACGTGGGACCCCTTGCACTATTTTATCCTGTTTTGCCCTGGGGAGGTGGCAGGCCCGCCCACGCACATATTATTGAGTGCTCCTGGGAAGTAAAGGTCCCCAAGGCTTTGGGGGCACTGAGGACCCCTGCATTTGGTTTAATTTTTTTAATTTTTGCCCCAGGGAGGTGGTGGTCCCCAGGGTGTGAGGGGTCCACGTGCCCCTCCTTGCATTTTTTATATCTTAGCCAAGGGGAGCTGGTGGTCCCCAGGGCTACCATAGGCTCAAGGAGGGGAATCCATGCGCCAACCTCCTTTTTTCACCCCCAATGCCCCAGAGACCTGGCCAACCCACAGGACAAAGTAAAGGAAAAGCGTGGGAGACCATTGTTTTCTTTTTTTAAAACCTCAGAAAAATCCGCAGATCCATCCATGGATTTCTCTCATATTGTTTTTTTTTTTTAAAGTTGCTTTTGAGCCCTGGTGGAATATCTTGGGGGCCCGTGCAACAAGGCTAGGGGCTCAGAGTGTCCCTACCCTGGCCTCTTCTTTTGAAATCTTTTTTTGTGGTACTTGGCTGAAGCAGAGTTCCAAAACTGCTGCCAACACTTCCTTGTTGAAGTGTTGGCAGCCAATCAGATATCAGCACAGGGACGGCCCCTCTGGGTACCTTGATATCTATATTTTTTTACCTATAGTATCTCAGAAACTAATGAACAGATTTAAACCAAATTACAAAAAGCACAATCTGAGGAACAGGATCTTGCATCTTGCCAAATTTGGTATAATTCTTTTCAGCAGTTCGGGCTGTAGGTGTGTCTAAAGACCCTTTTAGAAAAGGAATGGGGAAAATGCATTTTAGGCCCCCCTTTTTCTCAGCTTCCGCTTAATGGATCACACCGAAACTTTCAAGACAGCAGCTAAACTGACTGTCATATTGGTTTTGAACATTTTGTTAATATTTGTCAAACTGGGTCAAAGTTATTGGAAAAACAAGAAATACTCTTCCTATGGAAACTAGGTCCTAACCATAATGACCTAGTGGAGACCCCCAGCACATATGGCGATGTTAACCTCCTGCTGGAAAATGGGTGATGCAATATTCAACTGTGTGGCAGAAAACCGTTATTAGCCACAGATAGTGTCACTTTCGTCTAACAGCATCAGGGTAGGCAAAGCATGCTGGCAGGCCTAAAACCTGTCTCATATGAACAAAAAAGGTCAATACAGGGCTACTAAATGGGAATACATGAAGGTAGAGATGATACTGAATGGAATTTAATACAATTCAATAGATTATGGGTCCGATTTCGAATTCCGCAGTGGGGATTTCTCTGTCCCAAATGTGACGGATACCCCACCCGCCATATTACGAGTTCCATAGGACATAATGGACTCGTAAATTGGCGGACGGAATATTCGTCAACATCTGGGACGAGTAATCCCCTCCGCCGAAGTCGTAATCAGGCCCTATATTTTTCCTATCATTGAGCTAAGATCCACAGTAGTTTGCATTTCATTAAGGGAATTAATCTAAAGCATCAATGTGCATATTAACAATAATAAGCAAAGCATAATTTCTGCTGCAAGGAAAGAACAACTGGAATCCTCGGACTTCCTTGACAAGAATACCTAATAGCCGCAGACACATAGATTATATTTATTTCTCCTGCTGCGCAGTGTTGTCTAACTGGGAACCAGATTCTTGGGCTTAGAAAATTTAAGGCAGGCCAAGGAAATACCACTTGACAAACGATCAGACTAGAGCTTTTGGACACATAACATGTGTTAGACTTTTCATCCTTGGCATGGTCTCCCTTAACTTTTTGCCTCTGTTTCCCAGGTTTTTGATGTGTGCTGGACTCTGATTTTGATGTTTTTGTTACTCTGGGCACTTTACCACTGCTAACCAGTGCTAAAGGGCAAGTGCTCCTTTACAAAATGTGTATGTAATTGGTTTATCCATGATTGGCATATTTGATTTACTAGTATGTCCCTAGTAAAGTGCACTAGAGGTGTCCAGGGCCTGTAAATCAAATGCTACTAGTGGACCTGCAGCACTGGTTGTGCCACCCACATAAGTAGCTCTGTAATCATGTCTCAGACCTGCCACTGCAGAGTATGCGCGTGCAGTTTTAACTGTAAATTCGACTTGGCAAGTGTACCCACTTGCCAGGCCTAAACCATCCCTTTTCTTACATGTACAGCACCCCTAAGGTAGGCCCTATGTAGCCCCAAGGGCAGGGTGCAGTGTATGGTTAAGGTAGGACATTTAGTAATGTGTTTTATATGTCTTGACAGTGAAATATTGCTACATTTGTTTCTCACTGTTGCAAGGCCTGTCCCTCTCCTAGGTTAACATGGGGGCTACCTTTAAATCTGATTAAAATGTAGATTTCCTTTGGGAGCGAAAGGACATGTGGAGTTTGGGGTCTCTGAGCTCACAATTTAAAAATACATATTTTAGTAAAGTTGATTTTAAGATTGAGTGTTTGAAAATGCCACTTTTAGAAAGTGATCATTCTCTTGCTTATACCATTTCTGTGACTCTGCCTGTTTGTGTATTCCCTGTCTGGGTCAGTTTGACAGTTAGGCTGGTTGCACCTCACACTAGACAGTGACACAAATTTTGCTGGGGTGTAGTCTGCATTTCCTGATGAGCCATCTGTGCTAGGAGGGAGGGGAGGAGTGGTCACTCACACCTGAAAGGGCTGTGCCTGCCCTCACACAATGCAGTTTCTAACCCCCTGGTGAGTGTCTGGGGCCTGGCCAGGGCAAGGCAGGATTTCACATTCAAAAGAGACTTTACTTTGAAGTAGGCCTACTTCAAAGGAAAAATTTGGTATAAGAAGGGCACCCAAAACCACAGACTTTAGAACACTTCTGGAAACCAAGAGGAACCTCTGCCTGGAGGAGAGCTGAAGAGCTGAGGAAGAAGAGCTGCCCTGCCTGGGACTGTGCTTTGTGGAGCTATCCTGCATTTGCTGCGTCTACCAGAGTAAGAGGGCAGAGACTGAACTTTGTGTGCCTTCCATCTTGTGAAAAACTCCAAGGGCTTGATTTAGAGCTTGCCTCCTGTTGTTTGAAGTCTCAGGGACAGCAAAGACTTCTCTCTGCCAGCACCTGCAGTCGCTGGAGAGACTCCTACTCTGCCCTGTGGTGCCCATCCAGTTCCTGGTACCCTGAAAGGAGAAGCTGGCAGCCTAAGAGGAAGAAATCCACGCACAGAAAGCCGTGCGGGGAAAAGATTGAATAACCGCCTGCTTCGCGGCTGAAAATCGACGCTCGCCTGTAACGCCACCGAAGAATCGATGCATGGAGATGGAAAAACGATGCGCAGCATCGCTGCCGGAGGCTGGGAGATTGCAACCCGCGCAGCGTGGTTTTCAGATCATCGTGCGGCTGGATTTCCGATGCAAACACTGCTGGGTGTGTAAAAACAACGCAAGGCCTGCAAGGACCCGAGAGTGCTGACCGCATCGACGCATCGCTCTCCTGCGGAGAGAAGAAACGACGCGCCCTGACCAGATGAAAGGAGAAACGACGCAAAGTCTCACGCATGAGTGAAATCGACGCATCACAAGCCCTTTTTGACGCACACTCACCCATGCGGGGTTATTTTTGATGCACCCAAAGTACATTTTCACTCTAACAGTGTTAGTTTTAAACTACATAAAGACTCTTTTTGCTTTTTAATTGATAACTTGACTTATGTATTGTGGATTTTTGCCATTTTGTTTAGATAAATATTCTCTATTTTTCTAAACCTGTGTTGTGCCATTTTGTAGTGTTTTCATTAAGTTACTGTGTGTGTTGGTACAAATACTTTACACCTACCACTCTGAAGTTAAGCCTACTGCTTGTGCCAAGCTACCAAGGGTGTAAGCAGGGGTTAGCTGTGGGTGATTCTCTTTTACCCTGACTAGGGTGAGGGTCCTTGCTTGAACAGGGGATAACCTGACTGTCAACCAAAGACCCCATTTCTAACAACATGTATCCCTCAACTAACTTGTTCACAGTATCAGGAGGCAGGCAGCCTATCAGCAGTTAGTTTGATGGCAAGCCAGCCGCTATCTATCTTTTGCACTTTCAGCAAGAAGAATATTCTCCTTAGAATATTTAAGATAATCCTCAAACAACAAAAAGGTCTTTATTTCAAAGCAGTTCTCTTCCTCCACAACAAACAGGTGGCTCATGAATAAAGTCCATCATTAACTTGAGCCGCAACGGCTTTCCTAGTCAAAACAATTTTAAGCACAATGCACGTTTGAAGATTGCACTTAGATACATTTAATCCATTGCAAAACCAGCATATTTTCTCCCAGATTCTGTATTTAACTTTGTTTCAATACATTCCCTGACTGTACAGGCCGGGACATTTTATCGTTTACTTGAAATGCATTTCAAGTGTAATGAAAGTACCTTCTGATTAATGGTCGAGTCATGCCATCAATACAAAGGACGGTATTTTATTGACTCCAAGCAAGCTGCATGTAAACTAATTCAGGTTACATGCACCACGACCTTTGTGCTGGACTCTGCACTGGGTCTAAGATTCAGAAAGAGCCCAACTCTCCCATACACCAGAATGCACAACCTCTTCTCCCTGGATAAAGCCGTGAGAGAACTAAAGAAAAAGTGGTCTGCAGCAAATGATCAAAGAAAAATTTGCCTTCAAGGAGCTTGATCCTCCTAAGCACCATCAGGTTGGTAGCTTTCTTTATTGTAAGACCTAACATGTCTCCTTGGGCAGGGGGGCACCATGACTTTGTAGGACTCAGAAACAAGAGTAGCTTGTTGCTTGCCCAGACCACATTGCATATGCAGACACTCTGTATTGTGTTGCAATAGTTTCTTTGCTTTTAATCCTAGCGCCTTAACTGAGAGAAGGTCCTAGATACAGTGGCATGGAGAGTTTCTTGCCTCTATGGCTAATATATGTCTGAATACTTTTGATTTCTTCATGTAAGATTCTCTTTGACAGGCATTCCACAAGGACAGCCAAATCAGATACCCATGTCACCTAGGCAGCACCTTGACATGAGCATAAAAACAGTCTTTCATATTCTGCAAGCTTATGATGCAGTGCAACTGCAAACCAAGTCCAGGCAAAAGGGGGTCTAGGAAACTGGTCCTTAAAGCCTACTTTCTCTTGGGTGATGGAAGCATCAGGCTCTCCATAGGTCGTTAACCTATGGAGAGCCTGATGCTTCCATCACTCCATCATTATTCATAGATATTTCTGTTAATCTATCAAGGACCAGGTTCTGGAATGGGCTGGAGGCTACTGTAGTGATAGACGAGGCATTAAGCATTTGCATGTGGACGGGGTCCCATGTGTCTAAGCATACATGGGCTACGAATGCCACTTGAAGGAAAATTGGCATCTGGTGGGACTATACAGCAGGCTACACATTTAAATGACTTGAAATTAAGAGGCCTCGTTCTTCATAGCAACCTGTAAAACTGATGCACAACTGGTAAACAGCTGCAGGAGGCAAGGGGCTGTTCACCTACCCTGCATATTTCCCCTCATCTAGAGACTTTTACTTTGCCTACTCATCCACACTGACAACAACTGTAGCGTTTGAAACCCGCCTTGCATTTAGGGGAAAAAATGGTGGCTGGAGCAGACAAGATGTGTGTTTCAAGACTGTGTGCCCACCTACTGGAGAAAATACTCATCTGTGAAAATCCCTCAAGGTCCAAAACGTTTTAGTGACTACTGGGAACAGCCCACAAGGCCAATGCAACACCACATAGCTTCCATTACCTAGCATTACATTGCAGTAATGCTAGGTAATGCAATCTCCTGTGTCAGAGAATCTACCCCAAGGACGCTTTACCCAGTTGAGGGAGTGGGAGTCTGGACGTGGTGGCAAGGGAGATGATCTCTTCATACTCTTGTGGTTCCTGTAACCATAACACATTTATTGCCTGTTCGAGATGATAATAGTAACAGATTAATAAGAGAATCTGACTGCGCGGCCTGCAAAAAGCCAAAAATAACTGTTTTTACATTTGCTCCGAAACACTCATTTGTAAGTCGAACAAGAACAGAAGAAAGTGCTTGCGGCCACAAAATATATGCATTCAGCCTTCTAGCGCAGAGCTGTCCTTCACGCAATAACAAGCACAGGTCTGCCTTGCATTTTCAGTCTGATTAAACCATTAAAATGATTTGCCCCACTGGAAAAAAAATGTTTATATATAAAATAAATCTACGAGTTACTTGCATACAGTACATTAATAGCACGCAGTAAATATGGAAAAGCCAAGGCTGTCTAAGAACACCCAAAACCCGTAACAGTACCAACAAAAACATGCCACCAGCCAAAAGCAGGTTGTGGTTACCTGTCACTCTGTATTAAAACTAAAGAGATGTGCCCAGATCACTTGCATTAACATGTCAAAAACTAAGCGGTGGGCACAATTGCTGCTGTACTTTATAGCTGGTCAGCCCGATTCAATTGCGTATTTAAATTCCCGTTGAATCCAAGATCAGCCACAAACAAAAAGCATGGCTAAGCATGGCTCGTCATGCAGTGGCATGTTCTTTATTTGCATCTGCAAGCGCACTCATCTGTTCTTGGTAGGTGTCATGGTAGCGTTAACATAGAATGCTCTTAAGTACTAGGGTACTTGGAACATTGGTCAGTTGCTATTCCATTGTTATCACTGGGTTTCAGTGAGAGTAGCACTGGGGTAGTACTACAGTGTGCTTTGCCACACTTCACTGCATCTTACAGCACAACAACAGAGGTAAGGTAGAAATGTAGGGGTGCTGCTACACTACTGAATACAGCAATAGCATTACATCATTGGTATGCCTCACTGACTTCGCACAGGACTCTAAATAAGTGTGTCCTGATCCCAATCAGGAGGCTTTGTTTTGCCTTAACATATCTAAACTCGAGACCGATCACATTTTATCTAGGGCTTGTTGACCTGATGCCTATTTGGGCCTCTCAGATAAGAAAGGCAGGGGTGATGCTAGGTACTGGGGGCACTACTGATACAATACAGCAAGACATTCTTCAAGTCCAAATCCTATCCATCACTACGGAAATGAGGTTCTGTGACACGTAGCACCACTCCACCCTCCTGCGCCATTTTGTTTCTTTCTAAGGAGGAACATCATGAACCTTGGAACTTGAGCTCAATGACGGTATGGTTGTTGTTTTAATGTTACAACATAATATACTGAAGTCTGCTATATTCTGTAACAGTTAAAACGTGGCTTGCGCTATATTCCTTGTCCATAAGGTGACGTTTCAAGTGCATTTTGCTTTGCTATGAAGAATTTAAAGGGAAACTTTGGTATTTTAAAGAAACCCACTCAACACAAAAATACACATGTGCTAGATGAGCACTTGAGATCACAGAATCGACCATCCATTTAGATTTGACTGATTCCTGGAACATAAACGAGTCGCTGCAGCAATCTGCACACTTCATTGATGCTTGAATGCTACCCTTCCTCACACATGCAAATTTGTAGACTATGATTTTTCTAACACTGCCCTCTGTCTGCAGCAGAAGGCTATTGACTACAATCTTCAAGCAGAGAGGAACCAAAAACAGAAAGGCAAGAGTCCATCAGAGACTCAATAGTAATTACAGTGAAGTATCACTGTGCTACGGTACCTATCCCCACTCCACTCCCCTGCGGCGGTAGCACACACTGCGCTACTGATACAAAGGGACAGTGGATAGGGAGTACTGAACCATGGCCTCCCAATGTAATACATCACACAGTCTGGCTATGCCAACCTCTCAAGCGGCAAATCGAAGAGAAAGTACAATTTGGGATTTGGTCACTGTGTCAGATGCGGCTTGAACATTTTGCTTCAGTGCCGTTCACTCACATATCCGATTTATTTCTTATCTACTTTCCATTAAACATATTCTGATGCACACAGGCTCATATGATGCGGGTGGACAAGCTTGAAGGGTCCGGATTTCTTGCATTTTTTCCCATTCCTGCCTAGTGACACTTTATGGGGAGCAAGGACGAGCGCACAGTCCGTCATAATGTACCCAGAAAACTAATATGGGCCCCCTCATAGTACCAGGACCCCTCACGGTACGGAGCCCCTGTAGGTCTCATATGTGCACCCCGCAGGTCTAACGTGGGCTCCCTCTAGGTACGGAGCCCAATTGTGGTACTGAGCCCCTCATTTGCTGTTTACCCACCTTGGCCTGTAGCCTTTCCAAATCCAAAACTGAGGGCACAGAGCTGGCAGTGCCAATGTGGGTGGTGGCTATGTCAGAGGCCCACACCTGGACTTGCAGCAATGTAGCTCATTCTACATTACAACACTGGATATTCAATGTATTTTAGAGATGAATTTACGTAACAAAACTGTACATCAACACATGGCATCGAGTTGAAAACATGCTTTCCGGTCAAGCAAGCAAGTCACTCCATTCCTATACCTTTCAAATACAGATTAAGCAATAGATGTAGTTTGCCGATGTACTGTTTTTACTACAAACAAGTCTGGAAAGTTCTTAGGGCCCCCCTCAGATGGTGCTCAATGCCGGGGTTACCAAGGCTGCCCAGTTTTCATCGCATCTCCTGTCCCTTTCTTCTACTCTAGCAGGCTCTTTTTCGACTCTTCTATCTCCCTTTGTCACAGTTTCCTTGGCTTTCTCTGTTGGAGATCTAGCTCAGGGAGCCACTAGACCAAAGTGACCGGCTGGACACTAGTTCGAATTTCCGCTATGCCAACTTATCCTGCCATGTCCCAAAGGTTGATAAAATGATATTGCTTAATTGGTAATGATGCCGTGGGCTTTATTACATATAGTGTGCACTTTCCCTGTTTGCACCATGGCAAACCTTGAAACAGGTGTGCAATGTGCATACAGGGAAAGTGCACCCTCATATGGTGAATGTGCTGTCCCAAGGCAGCCGTGACCGTGCGCTGCCACCAGGGCAGCACTTTCAAGTGAAAAACAGATCGGCTGCACCCCTACTGTAAAATCAAACTGTCCTGGGGGTGCACACAGCAGGCACACATGCCCGCTGCAGCTCCAGGGCACTGTCTGTTATACACCCCCAGCAATTCACTAAAAGACACTGCAGCAGTGCGGCCCTCAGCACTGCACACACACAAGTTATTCTCTCTTGATTATAGTTTGATGATGAAAAAAAGTCAGAGAGCTACCACATTGCTTACTTCACACTCGGGTCGACTCTCTGCTCCAGCTGAATGAAGAAAATATAGAGTAGTGGATCCCAAACAGTTGTCAAGGGACCCTTTGAGGTCCGCAAAGCCTCCTCAGGGGGTCCGCAACTGCTTAGAAAATTAAACATTAACAGATTCAGTAAGTGTATATAAAATGGCTAAATGTAAATTTGAAAATTCTATAGCATACTGTAAATGTCAAGGAATTTGAAATTGGAGGTTAAAAATTAAATTAGTGTCCTCAGATTGATTCATGGGAGCGGTGCAGGTGCATCAAACAGAATGTAGTATGGACCATGTGTGGCTTCAACTGAATTTAGAAAAGCTCCAACCTTTCTGTTATAATTAAATGTTGAATTGTTTTTATTTAAAATTAAATAAAAATGTGTTGTCATTTATGTATGTGTTTGATGAATGCTTGTTTCTGTTTTTTTAATGCATTGTTTTTAGTTTCAAATCATCAATAAGGTTTAGGGCGCCGACCCTTGCGTCCAGTAATGACTCAATTGGGGGTTTCTAGATTCCAACAATGGTTAAGTGGGGCTCCCTGGCTTTCAGTAATGATAGAGTGGGGGTCCACAGAAGTCAAAAGGTTGGGAGCCACTGTCCTAGAGCAAGTCACTTTTTTACTGACGGTCGGCCAGGAAGGCCTTCTCGTCGCCTGGGAGAGATTTGTGCCACAGACATTCAGAGCATTAAGAACTGGGACCGCGCTCTTGCATCCTACATCCATTCTGCTTTAGTGAGCTAAATCGCAACCATAAACCAGATTATTTGCTGGGAGACTGCATCTCAGACAAAACACCACTCGAGAACTCTGCTTCTGATAAAGGTCACTTTTGTTTGCTACGATTAATGTAGGCATTGTTTGTCTCATGAAGGGCAGAACCTACTTTATTACAAATCCCCTGAAAAAGCATTACAGTCAACTGCTATATCACAGGAAGAACACAGATATAAACCCACAGTAAACACCGCCTGAGCTCTGGCCATTTAATGAAAAATGTCTCAAATCGGAAGCAAGACCACCCACAGGAGTACAGCGTCTCAGGGCCGCAAACACTGTTCTGGTGTCACAAATGTAGCCTGCATTTGACGCACGATGCCGTTTATTAAACAAGTGGCTGTTTTGCTGAAACGCCACTGCCACAAAAGCACAACTCACGAACTATGATAAATGGGTTTCTGCGAAGGAGTGAGATGGCCCCTGGTTAGCTCAACGAGAGCCGTGTGAAAGATGCTCTCACGGAGACGCTGTGCAATGCTGAGTTGGTCTGTACTATTGGTAATGTTTGGCTCTGTCTTTGCTCACTTTCTTAAGAGAAGTAAGACCAGACTAGGTGGGTAGTGTATTTTTTTTAAGTCCGTATTTTGGTGTCAGTAATGTAGGAGTAGGTCAGGTATGGAGTATGCGATTTCACTACAGCACACCAGACAACTTCGTTCTGCAAGTTGGCCCAACGTTGTGCAGAAACACTTCCTCCAACAGTTCATATTTCTGTGAGAGAGCACATACCAATGGCGAATGTGCTCTAAGACCTCTAAATACATTTTGGCAAAAAATAAACATCTTCCACCCAACGCAGACTGCCATAAATAGGGTAGTTTACCAAGGGATGCACAGCAAAGAAACATAATTAACAACCCTGATGCTCTGACACACTACACACATAGGTTATAGCGGAGGGGTGCAAAACTGTTACACCAGCGCGAGAATCCGGATCTGCAGACATTTACACCCTCTGACGGAACTTAATTTGGAAAACCCACAAGTATACAATTTCCGCAGCTGTTAAGTTCAGAGTTAGGGATGGCACCTGGGATTGAAGGGTGTGAGCATGGGAGATCCAGCTTGAATGGCGTGTGCATCCACAAGATTGTAATGGCGTTTACAAACATTAACAGTTTGTCTTCTGACTATATGAACTAATCTTACACTAGAGGGTCTCAAATATCTGCAGCATACACACTTGTCATTCTGCCTCTCTCCTCCCAAGAGATCTGGACGGACTGAGAGCAGAAAATATTTCAAATTCTGCTCAGAAATTTGAGGATATACAATTATTCAGGTTCCAAAACAAGGTTGAGACAAGTTTACCAAATTCTGAGACACAGGCATAACTTCACTAAACATTTTACATGGAAAATTGATCCATATTTATAAGCAAGAGCATTTCATCATAGATGAAAGAAACCACCTAACCTGCTGTGCCTTCTCTGTGCTGCTGGAATTACTCTATGACAGATATAAGTCATTTTAGTTTTTGATTTATAACAGTTTCTCTATCTAACATAGAGTAGTAGAATTAAGCACAATATCAGTGTCGGGGGCACCATAGAGCTCCTTTTTAGGGAGGAGCGAGAAAGCGCTCCGTCCCTGTTGTAATCTCTCTTTGAGCTTTTAACCATGCCCATGTCACGCCTGTCACTTTCATTGGTTCGTGGGCTCGCCTTTTAAAATCCGCTTGATTTCATTAGTGAAAGGCATGCATACGTCATGCCTTTTCTGGTGTATAGCCCTTCTCGAGCGCACCGGCCAACTACTGAAAACATATGAGGCTCCATGTTTTCAGCCTGGTTTCTGCACTACTTTGTCTTTTTATTTTCCACGCAGCATGATCGCGCTGGGTTTTACATAGCGCGATCAGGCTTGTTTTTTTGGTTTTCAATTTCAGCGCCATTGTGCTGGGTTTTACGTAGCTCGATCGTGCTAGTTTTTTTTCTTTCAATTTATGTGGCAAGAAAAGTCCAGTTAAGGGTTTACAACGCTAATAGCTCTAACTCGAGCAAATGTGGGACCCGTTGCATTGCAAATGCTTGTTATGGATGTTATCATTTGCTTTGTTCTCAAAGAAGCATGAGCAATCAGTTCTTTTTTAGATTCTAAACTGTCGGGCTTAAATAAATGCAAAGAACATTAACTCAGTAATGTATTTCACATGGATTCATATCTGGAGTGAGAGGGGATCCAACATGTCCCTATAAATCCTGTACCCGAAGGATGATATAAATGTAATACATTCTGATAACTACCCATGTAGGAACTCCAGCAAAGTGTGTTAACTTTAACACTCAGGCAAGTAATTTTCTTTGTAAATGAGTTCAGAGAATGAGAGAACATGTGAGTGTCCCAGTTAAATGTAGAGAGGCCCGTGTTTTTAACTCACATGTTTTGTGTGTGTATATACATATATATAGTCACTCACAAGGGTGCGAGTTATAGTTACCTTACTTACTTGAAATAACTAACTATAATTGCTGAATTTCTATGGTTTTGGACTCTTGAAATGGGAGCCTGACTATAACATCCCTGTAACTTTTTGATTTCTTAGGTGAATTTCCAGTTTATTTTAGTTCTATTTCTTAAATATAACATCCCTATAACCTTTGTTTTTTTTCAGTGAATTTCTATGTTTTTTAAACGTTATGTATTTTAAAACCACCAGTCCCTGCGGACAACCACCTATAAACACCTAACCCGTGCAAAGTACGGCCTGTAAGCAGGGGCTGACTGCAGGGCGCCTGGCCTGCAGAATGCTGCCATTAAGCACCCAACCCCATGCCACTCACAGCCTTTGCAAATAAAGGGGGCAGAGTAGGAATACCCCAACACCACCCCCCCCCCTTGCCTTGGTGCTGGGCTTCCCCTGGGACCCTGTCAGGGCAATAAACCATTTTTTTTTAAATATTTGCATAAAATCTCAGCAGATTCGCAAATTCAGTGAAAATTAAAATAAAAAAAAATGTTTTTTAAAAAACCCACAAACTAGGTCACTCGTGCTTGTTTATAATATAACCCCCATGTGGGCGAGGCCCTCGGGACATGTAGGCATATGTGCCTCAGGGACCATCTCACCAGGGGATTTATTGGAATATTGGAGGGGGGCCATGGGGACCCCCTCCACTGGGCTCTTTTGAGCCCCAGTGACCACCTTCCTGGGGCTCTGTTTTCACAACGGAGGTGGTCTGCCGCCTCCCCCCACCTCCTGGGGTTTTACCATGCTCCAGGAACCATCCCCCTGGGGCTGAATATGAAAAACAAATGAAGTGGGAGCACAGGGACCGCCTGGGCTCCATGGACTACCTCCTCCCTAGGGCCTATAAGTAATGATGGGGACCATGGGGGTAGCCTGAAGGCCTTCGTGGTCCCAACTGGCTCCCCGCCTCCAGCAGGAGCCGGCATTGCTCCCACATGCAGGGAGCTGCTACATATGCAGCTCCCAGCTTGTGGAAGCAATGTTTCATCATTGTCCATGCACACTGATGAAAACTCCACTCCTGCTTGCTGGGAGTGGAGTTAATGTTTGCTCTTGCTTGGAGGAAGCTGCCACAGCTCTAGCTAAAAGAATGCAAACAACTTTCTCCCGAGGGTGAGCATCTTGGGGAATAGCAGGAGCTGGCCCAGGGGGGTGGTGGTCCCCAGGGCCAGTAATGGTTCCAGAAAGTGGGGCTGTGTGGCCCCCTCCTTTAATTTGCACATGCTGGCCGTGGGGAAGTGGTGGTCACAGGAATGTATAGGGTCTGGGAGGGAGGCCGTACAGCTCCCTCTCTGTTTACATAATTGTTAGAAATGGGGTGCTTGGTTGACAATCAGGTTGCCCCCTGTTCAAGCAAGGACCCTCATTCTAGTCAGGGTATAGAGAATCACCCTCAGCTAACCCCTGCTTACCCCCCTTGGTAGCTTGGCAGAGCAGTAGGCTTTATCTTCAGAGTGCTAGGTGTAAAGTATTTGTACCAACACACACAGTACCTTAATGAAAACACTACAAAATGACAACACCAGTTCAGAAAAATAGGAAATATTTATCTAAACAAAACAAGGCCAAAACGACAAAAATCCACAATACACAAGTCACGTTATTAATATAAATGCAAAAAGAGTCTTTAGGTAGTTTTAATCACAAACTAACACTGTTAGCGTGAAAAAGAACCTCGGAAGTGTCAAAAATAACCCCGCACGGGCGAGTGTGCATCAAAAAGGGCTTGCGATACGTCGATTCCACTCATGAGCGGGACCTTGCATCGTTTCTCCTTTCGTCGGGGTGCGTCGTGTCTTCTCTCTGCAGGAGAGCGATGCGTCGATAAGATCAGCACTCTCGGGTCCGGGTAGGCCTTGCATTGTTTTTACATGCCCAGCAGTACTTGCGTCGGAAATCCAGCCGCACAATGATCCGAAAACCATGCAGCGATGCTGCGCTTCGTTTCTCCTGCTCCGTGCGTAGATTCTTTGGTCGCGTTTCCGGCGAGCGTTGATTCTTAGCTGCGGAGCGTCGTTTCTTCAGCCGCAGATCAGAGTTGCGTCGATCTTTTCCCCGCACGGCACCTTGTGTGTGGATTTTCTTTTCTTTAGGCTGTCAGCTTCTTCTTTCAGGGTCCCAGGAACTGGATGGGCACCACAGGGCAGAGTAGGAGTCTCTCCAGAGACACCAGGTGCTGGCAGAGAGAAGTCTTTGCTGTCCCTGAGACTTCAAACAGGAGGCAAGCTCTAAATCAAGCCCTTGGAGAGTTCTTATCAAGATGGAAGGCACACAAAGTCCAGTCTTTGCCCTCTTACTCTGGCAGACGCAGCAACTGCAGGATAGCTCCACTAAGCACAGTCACGGGTAGGGCAGCTCTTCTTCCTCAGCTCTTCTCCAGGCAGAGGTTCTTCTTCTTTCCAGAAGTGTTCTAAAGTCTGTGGTTTTGGGTGCCCTTCTTTACCAAATTTCTCCTGTGAAGTAGGCCTACTTCAAAGTAAAGTCTCTTTTGAATGTGAAATCCTGCCTTGCCCAGGCCAGGCCCCAGACACTCACCGGGGGGTTGGAGACTGCATTGTGTGAGGACAGGGACAGCCCTTTCAGATGTGAGTGACCATTCCTCCCCTCCCTCCTAGCACAGATGGCTCATCAGGATATGCAGGCTACACCCCAGCTCCCTTTGTGTCACTGTCTAGTGTGAGGTGCAACCAGCCCAACTGTCAAACTGACCCAGACAGGAAATCTACAAAGAGGCAGAGTCACAGAAATGGTATAAGCAAGAAAATGCTCACTTTCTAAAAGTGGCATTTTCAAACACACAATCTTAAAATCAACTTTACTAAAAGATGTATTTTTATGTTGTGAGCTCAGAGACCACAAACTCCACATGTCCATCCGCTCCCAAAGGGAATCTACACTTTAATCAGATTTAAAGGTAGCCCCCATGTTAACCTATGAAAGGGACAGGCTTTGCAACTGTGAAAAACGAATTTAGCAATATTTCACTGTTAGGAGATATAACACACAATACTATATGTCCTACCTTAACCATACACTGCATCCTACCCTTGGGGCTACCTTGGACCTACCTTAGAAGTGTCTTATATTGTAAGAAAAGGTAAGGTTTAAGCCTGGCAAGTGGGTACACTTGCCAAGTCTAATGTACAGTTAAAACTGCGCACAGACACTGCACTGGCAGGTCTGAGACATGATTGCAGAGCTACTTATGTGGGTGGCACGACGAGTGCTGCAGGCCCACTAGCAGCATTTGATTTACAAATGTGCCAATCATGGCAAAAACCAATCATCCATACAATTTACACAGAGAGCATATGCACTTTAGCACTGGTTAGCAGTGGTAAAGTGCTCAGAGTTCAAAAGCCAACAGCTACAGGTCAGAAAAAATAGGAGGCAGGAGGCAAAAAGATTGGGGATGACCCTGCATAAGCAAAAAAGTCCAACAATAATGTATTTGGCCCCTTGGAAGTGGTGGTTCTCACTCAGGAACCGTTCTTATTTAGTAATGTAGCCCAGAGGAGGTGGTAGTCCCTGGGGCATATTAAAGCCCCAGAAGGAGGGGTCCACGCAACCCGCCTCCTTTTTTTGTTTTTTAAAGTTCCAGGGAGATGGTTTAGAGCCATAGGAGGGGGGTCCGCACAGCCATCTTCAATAATAATAATAATAATCAGGCACCAAGAAGATGGCGGTCCCCAGGGCTCATAAGAGCCTTAGGAGGGGGGCCCCCATACTCCCCCCTCCTTCTTTGTTCTATTATGGCAGTGTCCCAGGGGGAGCACAGCCTCAAGGCTAGGGGGTCAGGGTATTTCTTTGCTGTCTCCCGTTTTATTTTTATTTTTACTTTCAAGGCAGCAACTAAACTGACTGTCGTACTAGTTTTGAACATTTAGTGAGGATTTGTCAAATGGTGCCAAAGTTATTGGCAAAACAAATGCCATCCTATCAAAACTAGATCCCAATTATAACAACCTACTGGTGACTGCTAGTTGGTAATATATGTATGAATATGTATTTATTTATGTATACAGGGAGTGCAGAATTATTAGGCAAATGAGTATTTTGACCACATCATCCTCTTTATGCATGTTGTCTTACTCCAAGCTGTATAGGCTCGAAAGCCTACTACCAATTAAGCATATTAGGTGATGTGTATCTCTGTAATGAGAAGGGGTGTGGTCTAATGACATCAACACCCTATATCAGGTGTGCATAATTATTAGGCAACTTCCTTTCCTTTGACAAAATGGGTCAAAAGAAGGACTTGACAGGCTCAGAAAAGTCAAAAATAGTGAGATATCTTGCAGAGGGATGCAGCACTCTTAAAATTGCAAAGCTTCTGAAGCGTGATCATCAAACAATCAAGCGTTTCATTCAAAATAGTCAACAGGGTCGCAAGAAGCGTGTGGAAAAACCAAGGCGCAAAATAACTGCCCATGAACTGAGAAAAGTCAAGCGTGCAGCTGCCACGATGCCACTTGCCACCAGTTTGGCCATATTTCAGAGCTGCAACATCACTGGAGTGCCCAAAAGCACAAGGTGTGCAATACTCAGAGACATGGCCAAGGTAAGAAAGGCTGAAAGACGACCACCACTGAACAAGACACACAAGCTGAAACGTCAAGACTGGGCCAAGAAATATCTCAAGACTGATTTTTCTAAGGTTTTATGGACTGATGAAATGAGAGTGAGTCTTGATGGGCCAGATGGATGGGCCCGTGGCTGGATTGGTAAAGGGCAGAGAGCTCCAGTCCGACTCAGACGCCAGCAAGGTGGAGGTGGAGTACTGGTTTGGGCTGGTATCATCAAAGATGAGCTTGTGGGGCCTTTTCGGGTTGAGGATGGAGTCAAGCTCAACTCCCAGTCCTACTGCCAGTTCCTGGAAGACACCTTCTTCAAGCAGTGGTACAGGAAGAAGTCTGCATCCTTCAAGAAAAACATGATTTTCATGCAGGACAATGCTCCATCACACGCGTCCAAGTCCTCCACAGCGTGGCTGGCAAGAAAGGGTATAAAAGAAGGAAATCTAATGACATGGCCTCCTTGTTCACCTGATCTGAACCCCATTGAGAACCTGTGGTCCATCATCAAATGTGAGATTTACAAGGAGGGAAAACAGTACACCTCTCTGAACAGTGTCTGGGAGGCTGTGGTTGCTGCTGCACGCAATGTTGATGGTGAACAGATCAAAACACTGACAGAATCCATGGATGGCAGGCTTTTGAGTGTCCTTGCAAAGAAAGGTGGCTATATTGGTCACTGATTTGTTTTTGTTTTGTTTTTGAATGTCAGAAATGTATATTTGTGAATGTTGAGATGTTATATTGGTTTCACTGGTAATGAGAAATAATTGAAATGGGTATATATTTTTTTTTGTTAAGTTGCCTAATAATTATGCACAGTGATAGTCACCTGCACACACAGATATCCCCCTAACATAGGTAAAACTAAAAACAAACTAAAAACTACTTCCAAAAATATTCAGTTTTGATATTAATGAGTTTTTTTGGTTCATTGAGAACATGGTTGTTGTTCAATAATAAAATTAATCCTCAAAAATACAACTTGCCTAATAATTCTGCACTCCCTGTATATGTGTGTGTGTGTGTGTGTGTGTGTGTGTGTGTGAGAACATCTTTCTTGTGTCAGTTAAAACATTTAAGGGATGGGTTAGGGATTTTTAGGGTTCACAGATTAGTAAGGATTAGTAAGGGTAGTAAAGGGTGTTTAGGATTCAGAGATGCATGGGGTAAGTGTCAGTAATGGGATTGTAGGCTTCTGAGATGGGTAGGGTGAAGGGATCTTTAGGATGAAATGATGGTTTGGTGTCAAGATGAGTATAGGATTTTTAAGGTTCCAGGATGGGTAAGGAACAATATGGATTTTGTAAGGTTCATGGATGAGTAAGGGGTGTTAAGGGTTTCTATAGGTTGCAGGATAGGTTAAGCCGTAGACAGGGGTTTTTAGGGTTCAGGGATGGGCAAGTGTAAGAGGAAGTAAGGGATTTGCAGAGTTCAGGGATGGTAGGGGCAACTTCAGTTAGATTTAAAACGTTTAAAAAAAAAAAAAAAACACTGCAACTTACCACTTATAGTTTGAGCTACCTGTAATTTACGCCCGTCATGCACCGATTATGACCACATATTACATGCTTAATTACATCCTTGATGACATCAATAATGACTCAATCTCAAATGAACTACTATGTTTTTATACATATAGTAAGATCTTACTACTTTACTTAACTATAACATCTCTTCAAATTATTTTTTCTTTCTCAGCGCATTTCTGTTTTTTTATCATATACAACCACATCCCTCACTGAGCATAACTTTTGAACAAATGTAGTAGTGGGTTGGACGAAGTCTTGGTCCTCAGACATCCAACTCCATTCCCATTCCCACCAACACCCTCCCCCCGCTGAACATGGCAGAGTGGTACGATGCAGCAGTGATTCTTAACCTGTGGGCCGAGGACCCTGAGGTGGGCAGAGGTTCCACAAGACCTACTCAGAGGTTCCATGACTGTGTCACATAATTAAATATTAAATGATTACATTACAATTATAAAAAATATACAAACAAAGAAGAAAAATTGAAAATGTGAAAACATTTTCTATATTTGATTGTGAATTAAACAAAACACTTAAATACTTGAGCATTTATAATTGACATTGCTTAGGGTTGGTGTCCCCAACTTGCTATAATGAGTTAGATAGGGTCCTAGTAATTCTAGTAATGGTTAATTTGGGATCCACGGAAGTCAAATGGTTTAAAACTACTTTGATAGATTAATACCAAACAGAGGTGCTTCACTCACAGTCATCTGGGCCTACTTCCTCTTTCTATGCTTCTGGTGAATCCATCTCTTTCTTTTAACACCCACTCATAGAAACAAGGCTGCATGGCCTTCACTCTACAAAACTCATACATAAATAGAAGGGGGGCATAGTTATTTGAATGCTATATCTGTTGGTGTTAAATAACAGGAAAATGCAAAACAACTTGCATTATGCCCCACAGCACCTAAAATTAAGAAATCAGAGTTTCTAGTTGGCTCTCACTCTATTAATTATATAATTTTCAGCTACATATTCCCAAAGTACACTCCTTAAGCTGGGACTTTAAAAAACTCATTGTTAACCTTCTGGAGTCCTAACAACACAAAGTTGGCAACAGAAGCCACCCATGAGCACAGACCACTAGCCCAGTGAGTCTAGACTGAGTATGTCACACAGGGAAGTTGTTCTCCTCAAGGATGCTAGATAATGTTGAGTCCAACCCAGCAATGCATACCCTCCAAGTGATAACCACAAAGGCTGAGCACTCCTACATTATATAGTTGACAAAGCTGTTAATTTAGTGGTTCTCGATGTATGAGGAAATAGGCATAAAGCTAATGACTAGTAATTTTATTTTCCAGACAGTAAATAATGTAATATTTACATGGATTCAGATTTCATTAAAAAAATGAAATCTAATGGTATATTGTTTGCACATCAAAATTTAATATGTATACATGGATTGTATTTTCTGCCATCGACTTGGGAAATTCTTTAGTGCCATTTTGCAGTCCCTCAACCATGCACACTGCAAAAAAGACAAAGGAGAAATCTGCCTTCTGCACCTGCTTGCCATTTTGGCAAGCTTAGAGTAGACAATGAAATCCTACTCTGCATCATCAAGAGCAGCATGAGTATTAGTGATAAGTTCCAAATTAATTCATGCCATCTCTACAACACAATACTCTGCCAAATTTGGAGAATCAATGTGGGCATCTTCACCAAGCCATTTAAATTTCTGATGGAGACTGGAATTCTTCTTGATTTTTAACTTATTTACAGTCTAATCACGGAGAGACCTGATTGTCAGTCTAGGCACTCCAATTGAATATGTGATGTATATGCAGATCTATGCAAGAAACCGAGGTAGTCATCCTATGGAATGGTTAGCAACGACAAGCCTGCAATTGTTCCCAATCAAAGGATCTAGGTTTCAAAATTCTATCTTAAAGTCAGTGCTAAAGCCGTTCTGAAAAAAAGCCCAGATCAAGAGGCACATACTAGGTAAAAGAGAAAATACATCCCAGAAAATATTTCCATGACACTTGCACAGTCATGGCTCTATTTCGAGTTACCTGTGGCAGCTTCCAGGTCACAGGCCTCCTAAAAATCCGACTTACACTCCTCAAACACACCTGGTTCTTCATACATAAAGCACACATCAAAATCACTGTAACAAAGTCTTACAATGGATTCCTAGTGAGACCTTTCACAATTTTGAAACAGCCTGTTCAACTTAAGAAAGCTTCTCACTGTAAAATGAGCAACAGAGAGCCGTCTCATGCTAGGAGGTTTTTTCTGGCTAGGGAGCAGAAAGAATGATGAGTAAGGAGCGAGCCGAAGGAGACGGAAGTATTGTGTAGCGATTGGCGGAGCAAGGTATGAACTGGAACCCAAAATAGCCCTGGGATTATTTAATTCCAGCAACGCATGCACCACTAGAGGGAACCTAAAAAGCAAGGCAATACCTGACTTTCTACCTAGAGGAGTTTTGTAGGTCACCCATAAAGCAAATTTTGGAAAAAAAAGGACCCCCCCCCCACCCAAGTTGCATTTTACGGTACAAATCTCCATACACTATGGCTAAAAAACAATAGGTATTTAGGGGCATTTAACCCAGTGGTTTCATGGTTTAATAAACAAACTTGATCATCCCAAAGGTTTCGGAGATAGGGGGGAATCATAAACCACCCACACCTGCTAAATAATGGCATCAAACCTATACATTTATCAGTTCTGCCCCCATTGCTAAATGGCTACTCATTTAAACCAGCAAAATGTGATAAGTGTATTACTAATTTCTATTTGTAGTGCAATGAACACCGACGAGGCTGATGCAAATGGCTTGCTTTTGAAGTGTTAGAGCGCAAACATTATTAATAAAAATGTGTAACCAAAACAACATTAACATGTACTAAAAAGGCCTAAACAGAGAAACGCGTTAGAAAAATAAATGTGCAGCTTTAAAAGTGATTGCCCTGGTGTCAGCCATCTCGAGTTCAAAGTGAAATAAAAAGTGACTGTGAAAATGTATTTTGTTTAATCATAATTAAATGTACTGACAAAAGCTGATTATTAATATGCACTACAAAACTAATGGTTCAAACATAGTATGAAATATTATGCTTCACATAATAGTATTAGTTAAAAGGCCCACGTTTTAGTATTTTTCCAGAAGCATGATTCTTAAATGATGCTGATTTCACTGAAACGTTGGCAAACATTGTTTTATTAAGCATCCTGTGTGACTTGCATAGTGGACATTTCTGTCCTGCTCATGCTGCTCTTGTTGTATTTCCTTGAGATAAATATTGCAACCTTTAACAATAAGCTTTAGTTTTTTAAAGCAATGTTAGCTAAATGTTGTGTTCTGCTGTCTTTTAAACAAATGTATATTCATTGCAGAAACTGCCATCCGGAGAGGAGTGTGAACGTGAACCTGTCTTGGAAGGAAGAAAAGATACATCTTAAGCACAGATGGTGTTTTATTGGCTGTGCACTAACCCACCCCATAGTCCTGTCCAATATAAGCTTAGCTAGTAACTTTTGGGACTTTAATTTGGCAAGTTTTAGGTGATGCACGTCAGTCTAGTTTTTCTTTTACCTCCATGCAGTTCAGTTTTCCATTCAGCTCTTTGCAGTCTGCTCTTGTTTAACAGTTCCGTTACTTTAGGCCCAACATCACTGAGCTGTTTTCCACTTCATGTTCCTCATGCTGACTGAAGACCTGCTGTTCCTGCTGTCTGTTGATAAAGAATCTGCAAGCTGCTGTTTCATTTAGAAAAGGTATAACCAATGTGCATTTAATTTCCTTTTATAGGCTTTTCGCTTTAGAAAATCCAACCCCATGTCTTTGGTTAGCGCCATAGTTAGATGTTTTCCAAATTAGTTTGTCTTATTTTTATTTTTACATGAAGCCCACACATGCTTTTCAAATTTAGAGTTTGGTAGCTAGGATATCTGACCTAATATTTGGTTTGAATGAATATTAGTTGATTGTGTTTGATTCAACTGCACATTAATGTATTCTGTTTCTAACCTTCAAATAATTCTGTGGTTATTCTGTATAATTCTCTGGGAGTGTTTAATTGTAATTTTTCTTTTTAGGCTAAGATTCTTCAGATGCTCTGGACAGCCTGTGTTGTTTCTATATTGCTATCATTTTGTTTTGCTCATTATTTAGGTGACCTTAGTATGGTCAATGTAAGGACAATAAATGTTTAAACTTTGCTAAATTAGTGTGGTGATTCATGACCAGATAGGTCATTGTGTGTATACTGTACATTACTGACCCATTATGGCATATGTTGATTATTGATGGCTATTGGTTATCATTGTTTGATTGGATGATTTCATACTCCTGTCTGAGTCGACCACTGAGGGTAGTTCATGTCACTGCCCTATTATGTGTCACCTTAGCCTAATATTAGGAGGTCATACACCCAGAGAGGTGAAAACAATTTAGGGATGGCTTATTTTAAGTAGACATTTCTTTCTGTGTGGGTCTGCCACAATGCAAGCCTTGCACACCAGATTTCTTTTGAAAGGAAAAAACATGCTTGGGTTGTTTAGAAATTAAACATGATCCAGTCATATACGATGGAAATGTGCTGAAATGTAAAAACTGATCAATAATCTAGTGAGAAGGAAATGTGACAGAGAATATTTTTGACTATACAAACTAAAGGAGCACAGTTCATATAAGGCAATGATCGTTCAGTTCAGAGTACAATGCATCCATACAAATGCCTTTATTTACATCCACCCACATCACATAGAAATCAAGGCAAAGAAAGGAATTCAAAATAATTCTGGCAATAACAAGAGAATCTCATACAATTTCCCCTGTGCCAAAATATAGGGATTCTATGGCATTTCTCACTAGCAAAGCAGTTTTTCTTTGCAACCTATTTCCAGAGTTCAACAAATTTCTCCGTATTTTGCTTCGTCAGACTGATTTAGCATCTCTAGCTGTATACTCTCAAACCACTACAGAACCTCAATTTTACCAGACACTGCAACTGTTCATCCTAAACTAATCTTTTTATAGAAATTGTGTGTTCCCATCTGATTTACTCAAAGCATAGTTTGTGTCTGTTGGACTTACTGGAGGTCCAGTGCCAGTCTGACATGGGGAGGCTTCTTCAATATCATTAGAAAAATGTCTATCAAGGCAATCAAGACTGAATTGAAGGCAGAGGAAGCTGCAGCAGAGCAGGAGCAGCCCGCTTCTTGGAAGACTGAATCATAGAGACAGAAGACAATATCACAAGTGGGTCTAGGAGACGATGGCATTAGTAGAAGAAGGGCAACTATTTCAAACTTCTCTGCTTACTTGTCCACCTGCTATGATCTTGTGGACAATACTTTCTAGGCATCCCACAGAGGAATCAATTTAGACCTCCTGTGAATAAAAAGCAGGGAACTTCGGTCACTATCTCACACCACCACTTATTTCGAAGTCAAGTGCAGGACCTCACAATTGAATCTTCCATCTACTGCTGATTAATAGGGGGGGGGGAAGAGGTACTGTGAAAAATCATCTTTTGTGTGGTATTCCCCCAGATGTTTGCCTTCACTACCCAATTTGTGCTGAAGCTGTGTTTGTTGACATTAAGACTGCATTTTAACCGTGCTAACCAAGGGTAAAATACTTGGGCTCTCCTTTCCAAACATTTTAAAATTAGTATACACCTCATTGGCACCATTAATTTACTTATAAGTTCCTATTAGATGGTACTACATGTGACCAGGGCCTGTAGATTACATGCTACCAATGGGTTACAGCACTCACAACCACTAAAGTAGCACTGTACAAGACGCCTCAGGTTTGCCACTGCAGCCTGTGGTGCAGTTTTAAATTGCTATTTTGAACTAATAAAACAGACCTTTTTCAGGCCTAAAGCTTCCTTTTTATATGTATAAGTAGGCCATAAAGGCTCATAGGGCAGGGTACATGGTATTTACAAAGTAGGGCATGTGCAAGATTTACATGTCCTGGCAGTGTAAACCTCCTAAATTTGTTTTCCACTGTTGTAAGGCTATCTCTTCCAAAGACTAACACTGGGTTACCTTATTATGCTTTAGAAGTGTTAATTTCAAATTGGGAACACATCGGGAAAAGCTACATACTCTCATTCGAATTGCAATTTTAAATTCTCCTTAATGGTAACATTGAATAGTAAGTTACCAATCTGAAAATGCCACTTTTGGAAAGTTGGGTGTTTTTCTGCCTAAACCAAAGGTGCCTTTCTGCAAGTGCCCAGTGTCACGACTGTTAAGGGCTCTCTTGTGGTGTGTTCTATATTCCTTCCAGACAGGGAACAAAAGGGATTTGGCATGGGGCATGACATTCCTCTCCTGAGAAGATGGCCCTTGGAGTTGTACTCAGCCCTTCCTGAACATCATAGAGTAGCCTGAGGGCTGTGCCCATCCCTTCTTGACTTCTGAAGATGTCTGCCCTATCACTGACCAATACAACCCACACATAGGCCCAAGTGTCCTTTGTTACCCTAGATAGATTGGAGAAGACCGAGAGGGAAGGGGTGAAATTACCAGAACCATGTTGGGTTAGACAATGAGAATGATTCCCCTCCTATCTCCCCTACTCCTCCCCCACACACAAACACAATGAGGCTGGCATTGAGAATAAAAGTGGCACCCTCAGAACCTCTCAGCAAAACACTCCTGGGCCTGAGAAGATTCAGAAGACAGACTGTCCCGCTGTCATAATAAGGCAGACAGGAATTGCTTGTCTGGAACACAAAGGCCTTTTCTGTTTTCCACCTGACCAGACCCACTACACCTGACCTGGTCCACTCTGCTGGCCTCAGTGGGAGAAAGTCATCACTCTCCCAAAGTGCTATTCTCAAGGTCCAGGACCCTGGACTCAAGGTGTACTCCTCTCTGTTCAACTGAAGGCTTCACAGGAACTAATGCGAAACAATGCGAAGCCTCACAGAGCTGCACCGCTCGTCACCAAATGCTCCACTACATCCAATGCAAAATGATGCAAAGGCCCGTTGTGCAGCATCTGACCGAAGTCTTCACCTGCTATGACGCAAAGCAACGCAAAACCCTGTACAGCCTTGCCGCACAGCTGTAAGCCTCACCTGATCCGACGGTGGGTGATGCAGAACTACGCAAAGCAATGCCTTGCAGACCCCACATCAAAGTCAGAAGGTCAACCTCCAGCTTGACAAACTTGATCCTGTATTTGGCTTGCGCTCCACTGCATTCAGCCTGAGCTTTGTCCCATTCCTACACGACCAAATGCTCTAAGATGCCACTTTGAGCCTTGTTTGCATTATTTTTACTTACAACATTAAGAACTCATAACTTCAGTTCCACTGATTGGTTTAGCCATTTTGGTGTCATTTTATTTATTAAAATATATATATATTTTTTAATTGGTTTGGGATTATTCTTGTGTTTTGTTTTCACTTTATCACTGTGCTGCATAAATGCGGTACACATTGTCTGTAGGTTAAGTCTGACAACCTCCTGGTAGCTTGGCATGAAAGCTAAGAGCAGGTTTATTTAGTGATATTTGTGGTTCACCCTGACAAGGATTATATTTTTAATAGGGTGGGGTTCTCAGCCCTCTAAGCTAATAACCCAAAATCTTACTGGGGGCATCATAACCCACATAGTCTATTTTTTAAATGTTCAAGTGGGGCATTTTAAACACCTTTTTTCAAATGCTTTAGTTAAAATGAGACTGGTCTTGGAGGTAGTATTTTCACTCAGACAGCCATGACACCTTGTCAGAATCAGATTTTCACTGGAGGAAAATAACTGATTTTCACTTGGTAGGTGAAAGCCCTAACTCCCAAAGCGAACTAAAGATAAAGTTTTTATTGTACATTTCTTACAAACACAAAGGGTTTTATTTCCCTCTTTGTCTACACTAGCTTCTGTCTCATTAGCATTGTCTCCTTAACCACAGAGTAGAGTAAATCAGTCAGCACGTATGGCAGCACACTGGTTCTTAAGCAGCCTTCTAAAAATGGTGGGTGTAACACAGCCAACTCTCAGTGACTTCAGCACTGATTAGGAGTACCCAGAGCAGAATTAATTTGTAAAAAACATAAGTGCCAGGGCCCAAGGTGTTGCTCAGAGGGCCACTGCTCCTTTCCCTATCAATAGGGCCTACCATAATTTTCAAATGTCACTACACAGGCTCCATAGTAATTAATCACCCTCTCCTAAACAGGCCAGTTTGGACACATCCAGGCCAACCAAAGCTTTAAGAATGGCCTTGACAAGTTGGAATTATTTGTAAATAGATAGTGAATTGTTAAATGGATGAGTTCTGCTAAAGATTATACCTCTGGAGGTGGACTGTCACAAATAAGTGCAGGTGGTAAGAACTTAAGTGCAGGTGTTGAGCACCAGTAAACTCCAAGACAAATGAAGCATTGTCCCAGAGGGGCAGGGGCTATTTATCGCACCTGATAACATTCGACTCCCAGGGTTCGGAATTTATCGAGCGTGAAACATTTAACATATTCAGACTTTTTGAATAACATGAAGATTTTTGAACATACCAACCAAAATCTGCATGTCACAGAAAACACCATACTCCTTTACCTCGTTAAGATGTGGCATGCTTCTCCTGCCGAAATTTAACAAAAAGTATGGACTTTATCGCACCAGATGCAGTAAAATCTGTAAAAGCCAGAATCCTGTCCCTGCATAAATTAGAACCTTACTGTCTATTTTAAAATGCTTAGAGGCACGATTTGCGCTTGGTGATGCTGTCATGCTAAATAGATGTTCAACTTCTTAGGCTCAGATTTAGTACTTAATAACCATTCTGAAGCACTGTATAGATCATGAACCAGCAAAAACCCTGCAGGGAAGCATATAAGTGGCGCATTAGTGCATCTGTCTGCCCAGGCTCGTGACTCCACATTAAAAACAGGGTCTGTTTTTATGCTGTGAAGCAGGGTGATCTGCAGTGACACCCACTTCTTGTCCTGCTTTGATTAAAAGCTACAGTTCCCAAAGCGCAGCCACTTTGTTACATCTGTGTTTTTGTCTTTGCTGCTGGTGGCTATTCAGTTCCCTAATAAGAAAGGATGGGGTTAGTCGAACAGTTGCTTTTTAAAGGGCCCCTCTATGAGCACTTGGAAAGTGTCTGGGTTCACTTCATAATCTTTGCAGAGTGCGCTATACATTTCACGAACTATCCCAACTCCCGCCAAAAAGATGGTAGGCTTCGCTGAAGGAGAGCAGACTGGATGCCCTAACTGGATTCCCTTCAGGCACGGTCACTGGGTTTGGGAAGGGATCTGGACTAAGAACGAAACTCATGGTTGCATCCTGGTACATAGTGCCCAAGTCTGATATCCTCGTTTGAGAGTAGCTCATGCTAGCCCATGCTTTTTCGCTGCCTTTTGAGATTTGTAGTCTTGTTGAAAAAATGAGACACTACAATATTACTTAAACTAGCACTCAGCCGGCAAACCACGACAAAAAGGATACTGGTTACGGCAACTTAAATTCATGGGTATACAGAAAACAGATCAAAATGTTAAATATTACAATGCCGTCATAATGTGGGTTTCAACAAAAATTAGTAATAGCATATAATGGGCCTAGAATTCATATACATCAGGAGACATTAAACCTGAGGTTCACCTGAAACTATGGTCACACACTCCTACGAACTTAATTGTAAAAGTTGAAGCCCAAAGGTAAAAGTTAAAGCCCAAACTAACCAGACAGTTTAAAAACATTGACAAGTCAAAATTTCAAAAACAATTTATGGTGGCATGAGATAAAGATTGTGGTTAGCAAAACTAGCCCTGAAAACTCCTAAATGCTCGTCCCTGCAACCTGTCAACGATACTCAGAAAAGTAGAATCCCTTGAAGAGATTAAGGTGAAACCAGAGTCACAGAGTTCAATAAACAGAGCAATGCAGAACTGGCTGAACGCAAAAAAAAAAACCTGTAGATGACTAGAATGCCAATAGGCATGTGTGACATGATCAGATGCAACATTGGTGGCCTTCCTCACTTTGAACAAGTGCAGCACGAAGGCAATCGGGGCAGATGGGTGGAAAGAATGCAATATCTGTCCAGGATCTTAACTGCACAATGTCTATTCAGGAAACCTGGTTTCAATCCGAAATTCTAAGCTTGACCCTATGCACTCATTTTTCTTCACTGTACCACCTTTTCCATAATCATTGCACGTGAAAGCACTTTGGAATAATTTAGGATGCACACTAGACAACAACTTCTCTTGTAGAAATTACTACATTAAGAAAATATAAAACAATTATCACTTACAAACCTTAACATATACTTTAAAATACTTAACATAACAGAAAAAAATGAAATTATAAAATAAACATTAACTTAATATTTGTGTTAGGGAAGGTTGCAGTGTGGCTGTCAGTGTTGTAACTTTATTGTGTTGTGAAGCTTGTTGTAAATATTTTCACTACATATAAAACACTCCACGTTGCCAATGCTTGTTTCGATGCACGATGTATGTGAAAGAGTGAACCCTCACCTTTTGTAAAATTTTAAAACACAGCTGACAAGAAGTGGCTACATGCCATTTGGGACACACCCAGCCAAGTTTGGCATGTTAGTCAACAGCAATCTGCATGCTGGCGTTTGGAGCCCATTTTGAAACTGTTAAAAGCAAAACTACAAGCTCCACAATGCAAAATGGGGTTCCTTGAAAAAATACAAAAAATCTATGTTGCTATCCTATTTTCAAGCGCAGAATTGTGAAATGAAAAATAAAATGTAGTTCCCGTCCGTCTGCTTTATACAGGCAATCATGGTTAAAGTGTGTAGTGCCTGCGGAGGCAGAGATGGCTTTTCAGGTGCAAATACGAACACCTTATAATGGCTAACATTAACACCCCTTCGAAAACCGGTAAGGCAGTAGGATCTTTTTTGTTTACCAGACCAATGCAGTTAGACATGTCTAGACACACAACCAAAAAAACATCAATAACCTGTCACCCCCTCTTCTCAAGCCAATCGGGGGAGGGGAAAAGGGGGAATTTGTGTGATTTCGGTGGCACGCTTACACTGAGGTCCACCCAAGGTTGAACAAGTGCATCACATGCTGCAGACGTTGCCCAACCAGTAAGGTGCAATAGGCAAAAGAAGGATTACTGCAAAGCCATCAAACGGGTCAGAAAAGCCGCCTATTCCAACTGCATCAACAAGGACTCAGAGTAGTCAAAGGTAATATTCAACATATTTCATGAATTTAACAGTCTTTTAGACACCCTGTAATAACTAATCATTTAAGTACGGACTTTTCCTCTACGTCCAAAAATCACAGAACCCTTAAACAACAACACTTCCTTTGGCATGACCGCCCAACTTGCAAGCGATGCAATGCGAGGAATTAGCAGTCACCAGACCAGCACGTGAGACTAAAGCATTTAAACTTCTGGTTAAAGTGTTCTGCTTCCTGAATCAGAGTTCCTCCCCACTCTTCCCCCGATATTCCACCGCTAGTGAATGTCCCAATCAATAATAGCATCAGTATCCCTGAACACATGCATTATTTACCCCACCTTTGAAGAAAACCAACATGGTTTATGGTCACTAGCTAGATGGATGTAAATTTCCTGGGTCAGTGGCAAGACTACTCCAGAAACCCATAGAATGCCAGGACCTTTTACATGACTGGCAACCAGGATTCAAATTGATAAGAGGAACATAAACTCTCTTAGGCTACATAACGGTTGACCTGGCACTGAATATCCTCAATCTTTCAGCAACCGCTGGTACAAATAACTTCAAACTGCTATTCAAAACGCTGAAGTGAAATATATGGGGCCTCTGGAACACCATTAAAGGAGATCCACTACACCCCCCCCCCCCGACCACAGTCAACTAATCTGAATAGAGTCAGCAGAGTTAGCCATATGCACTGTGACTTACAGAGACCAACAGGACCAGTCACCACTGCTTGCCTGTGCTTGCTACAGGAAGGGAAGCAAAATCTCAAATTCCAGATCTATGTGGATTACAAACAGAATTCAAAAAAGGATCAACAGATAAAAACATCACTGACTTACTGCTAAATATGTCTGAATCATGAAAATGTTAACCTACCTAAATAGTGAAAAAAGAGATATTCTGTCAATGTGTTGCAAGAAGGATGGAACACTCCCTTTTGCGTGGCTCAAAACATTCAGCCCACTCCAAAGCTAGCACAGACATGTTTGGAATCTCAAAATTAGGAATTGTTCAAGTATGACAGCTTCCATCTAACACTAATCGAAAAAGTCCTATCTCCCCTGCAATCCATCCACTGCCTGGCGAAGACTTGGTTGCACTACTGTGAAGTTATTAACACTAGACGGGGACCTATTAGGCCATCCCTTTAAAAGCCTTCAATTTGGATACAAGTGGAAGCCTGGATCAAATTCAAAATCCTATACACTATACATGTGTCGTACTCAAATAGAGGTCCTGGAGAATTCCAAAAACTGGCACATCACTATGCATCTACCAGGGCACTAAGATTACCAAATTCTCACATAACCATACCAAATAATATTTCATGGCTGTAACAAGGAGACAAAGCATTAAGTCCAAGAACCAAAACATGATATATCCTCAATCGGACACTGAGATCAGAAAATGGCTGAACACTGAACTCTTCAGAGATGCCTTTGACAAACTGAAATCAACCTAACATAATCCTAATGGTGAAAGATGAACCATTAACAGTAACAAATATTGCCTGCATATATGCCGATTAGTCAACCTGAAATAGTTATTCATAGAGAAACTTCAGGGATCCTGTTTTCACTGCTCCAATGGTTGATTGAAAGCACTGCAGTTATGCAGCATTAGAAACTGACACGAAGTAACCCATGAATGTAAATCTGAACAACCACTTCTCATTCGTTCCAGACTAACAGTTGAGAAACCAAGTGTTTACAAGTAACAGCCCTTTGCCAGGACATGCGTGGGGTGTGACCCCCTGAAAGGAATGGACAACCATCGAGAATATGTCCAATCCGTAGAAAGCATGCTGAAGCAAACAAAACGTGACAAAACGTGGTAAAAACAAGCTTATGCAAGAAATTAAAATGAAAATTAGAGAAGCCATACGGACAAAGGCGATAACTGGAGGACACTTGGAAGTGTGAAAACATTTTGAGATGAAAGATAATGAGGAACACGACAAGTGACCTATTTGTTTACTAACTACTTTTTGGTATCCAGGCCGCGTTATGGCTGAGAGGCAACAGCAGGAACCAGCAGAGCAGGCTGAGACAGGATTTTAAGACATTTACTACTCAATTTGCATTAATCCTTTGAAACTGAATCCCATCCAGACAGCCATCCTACTGGGCCTCATTTCTCTCGTTGGTCCTACACCTCACCGTCCACCGTCATTGTCTATAACCAGTGATAAGAAGAACCAAGGGAGATTATTTGGTTACTGACCTTCCTTTCCTCCTGTGGTCACTCCACCTTGCTGATTCCATCTAAGAACTCTTTAGTGTATAATCAGATATCTGTTCCTTCACAGATAGTACCAGTTACAGGGGCTTGCACTTCTTACATCTCAATAGGACAAAGTCAAAGAGCTGTAATCTAGGAATCACACAACATATGCTTCAGCCGGTTGCCACTCACATTCTACTTAATCTTCCGAGCCCATGTCTCAACCGTGTATACTGCAAGTTATGGTTCCATTCACTTAATTTGCAACCTACACTTGTTTCTGATCAAACAGTGGTTTAGTTTAAGGCCTTTTATAGCGTGCATCTTGCTTTATTGGCACTTGTCCCTTTTAAGCTGTCAAACGTTTCGTCCATGCTGTCCTCCCCATTGGGACACTCCTCGAAAGCATTATAATGGCAGATACCTAAATTCTGAGGTAATGCATCACAGATTGTTTCTGAGTTGGCAGCACATACCTCAGCGGCAGCTCCTCCGCTCTGGTGGAGGCAGAAGCTGCACAACTTTAAAAATAAAAGGATAATAAACAAAGTTTATTATTATTTTATTTTTATAGGGGCGGGGTCTTGGGGTATGACAGGCAGGGAGGGGATTGGTGTGCATGCCTCTCAGTGTGCCTGTGTGTTTGGCCAGTCTTCTCAGGACAGCCAAACACACATGCGCACTGAGCTGTCTCCAACCCAAGCTGCATTGCCAGGTTGGAGACAGAAGGCACAGGCTCGGAGTCTGCAGCCAGCAGCATGAGAACAGTGTTAGGACTGGCCGCAGGGCAGGCTGGGAGCCTGTGCCTGCCTGCAGTAGAGACCTGAAGGGCGGCTGTGCGGTGATGCGGTGGGGATGGAAGTAAGTTTATTTTTTTTAATTATTTTTTTTGTTTTGTTCACCCCAGGCCCAGGTCCCCGCCCCACCATTCTGTCCCGCCGGACCTCCTTTATCAATTCGGGTAACTGGTATTTTCTGCAAATACACAACAGCATTGTTGTTCACCAACTAAACAGGCACATTAAAACTCAAATGCAGTACTACAGTACCAAGAATCCATCTCGATGGTGCATGTGCATTGAGAAAGGACCTTATACAAAGCAAGAAGAAAGTACAAGCAGGGTAGATAGCTAGCTGTAACAGGTGTTTGTGGAGATGCCCAATCAGTCCTGCAGGAGGGTGCAGAATGAGACTGACAGACTATTCTGCTGTGTTCCCACTGTCGAGTCTGGCAGTTGAAGAGCAGCGGAACTGTGTACCAAGACACAGACAGAGAGAGAGAGAGCAAGAGAGAGTGAGCGAGAGGATTAAAGAGAGAGAGAGAGAGAGAGAGAGAGTGCGTGTGTGGGTGTGAGACGATGACATGGGATTTGGCAAAGTGTGTATGGGAGATAGCCATTGCTGCCTATGTACACCCCTACTCTCATGACTGCCGGTCTCCAAATTCCCCCTTCCCTCAGCACTATCAATCCTCATCCCCCCCTCCCCGCCTTCCAGAATGCCCCAGAACGTGCGTGTTGGTTCTAGGCCTTCTCAGGGCTCAGGAGAACGAGAGCAGCAGCCAGCAGCTCAGTATACATCACTATTTTACCCCCATTGTCCAAACGGTTTCTTGGGGAAGGTGAACCTCAGCGCTTAAGTGGCAAAAATAAATAAATGAATTATTAAAGTAAATGCAGAGACCAAAGTTTTCAGGAATGCACCGCCATCCGTGTTGCCGAATTGTTGGCTTGCCAAATATCAAAACTACCTAAACTTGATTCCACCTCATGCCTCTTTGGCTCTTCCATCACTTTTCACTTTCAGTCTTTTTATCTCACTCTTGTAGGTTCTTTCAAATCCTCACTTTCTCCCTTGGGCACTCCTGTTCCCATATTTCTCTTCCTTCGCCTTTCTCCTTCTTTTTTTTACCTATTTCTGTGGGCCAAAGTCTGAACACAAAAAATAAATTTAGATCAGCAAGAATGAATGCCAGTGCCCTCCACATGCAACCACTGGCACAAATTAAGCAGCAATGGTGAACCCAAACAGCCACGTAAGTGCAAAGCTTCCTTGACACACCTCAAAAATTTTGGGATATTTTATTAGAGATCCTTCAGATCCTATGGATTTTTAGCCAGTTTATGTGAATAGCTGTAAAATACACAAATCGGTGTAGCCACCCCACACCCCTCCCACCACCAGGGGGAAATAGCCCCAACTCCCACCCCTCCAGCCCCTCCCCGAACTCTCCTAATGGAAGTCGGGTGGGTTTCACTCGGTTAATACAACCGAAAGGAAGTATTTATGTCCCAACTTTTCAGAGAGCATTAGCTGCCGCCGGTTAAATGGTTAAAACCGTTGTTGGATTCATTCTATATGCTCGCCTGAATGTCCCACATTAGGGTGTAGGGGCCCTGAAAGTCTTCCGCCGTTGGTTTGATATTACATTGGAACATCATTTGCCTCCTGCCTCAGCAGGAGTAACTGAAAGTCTTCTCTATTCCAGGTTCCTGCTTCCCCTACTTTAAGGGCACCGTTTATTAGCGCCTTTAGGTAACACCGTCATCCACTCCCACAGTGCGGGTGAAAAGCTGGCAGCATGTAATGTACGTACAGCATTACTGGGAAAAACCAAGGGAGATCGAAGTGAGTGGGAGTAAAGTGGGTGAATGGTGGCAATTGGCCCCATAGTTTCCCTACTTCTAGTGCAGCTCTCATCACCCCACAGCACCTTTAGTGCCCTCTTTAGTTAGGACAGAAGAGGTTATCACATTATAAAGAAAGCACCAGTAATAGCTCTACAGAAAGCCTGCATTAAGGACAAGAAATCATACAGAAGAAATCCGAAAAGAAATAATGGATACGCTAAAAAGACCTGTAATAGCAGAATACAAATATTAAAAATATATGCTTTTACCACCCACACATCATTCTTACATTAACACGCTACAGCTAACGCTTTTTATATGACAAAGGGCAATCTGTAGAAGACATCAAAATGGTTTTGTTGCTTCAATTATATTTAATAATATTCTGCAACACCTACTTTCAACATTGTTTTCAATACCTGAAACAGAAAATGACATGGACTGAGAATGTGATGCTGGGCAGGGGCTGCCACCTAGTGTTAATGCTAGGAAATTCTTACACAGATTAGGGAACATTGCGGGAAGCAGTGATGGACAGCATGCTACAGGCTGAAAAACAAAACTTTAGCCCAGTCATGCAGCTTCTGAAGCCATTGTTCTTCTTTCAAACTCTCTTCTGCACTCAGAAAAGAAAATATCGGAACGGTCAGTGGTGCTTAAACTTTAGACTTTTGTGGACCCTCACTTAATCATTACTGGAACCTGGGGACCCCAACTGAATCACTGGAATGTACCCCATGTCATTACCGGAAGCGGGGACACCGATCTAAGCAATTTCTATGATTTGGACTGCAATACAATTCACAAAAATACGTAACCAAGCATTCAAATGCATAACAAATTATGAAGTATTTTATTTAATTTACAAACATATAAAGAAACAAAATGTTTGATTGAAATGGGAAGGTTGGAGGTTTCCTAAATTATATAAAGGCAAGCCAAGACCATACGATATCCCATTGGATGCAGTGGTACTGCTCCTGCGTATGCAGCTGGGCGCACCAACTTAATTACTGACCTCCAAAGCCAAAATCATTCGCATTTACGGAGCGTTTTAATTGTTTCTACTGACATTTTTCTTCTTTATTTATGTGCGCGTTATTAGCCATTTAATACTATTTAATTGTTAAGTAGTCGCCCGAGTAGGCGTTGTGGGCCTCCAAGAGTCCCCAGACCACAGGTTATGTATGAACCGCTAGTCTAAATGACTTGCACGATAAGGATGTGTTTTCCCGGACGGAAAAGCATATTGGTCCTCGTTCATAAAGACCTTTGTGCATGTTAAGATAAAATTGAGAACACTGCTTGCTATGCAAACAGAAAGTCGGAATTTGCCGTGCAGAAATAGGCATCACAATTGGCACGGTGAGTTTCAGTGAGCACATTATGAACCCTTGCAAGTCGCAACTGAAGGGGTCGGTAAATAGTTATTCCTCCCTCCTCTTTGTGTATCGCAATGGAGGCATCAGAGCTTTGGAACTACATATGCAAGCGCAAAGCACTAAATAGTCACCGTGTTCCAAGGGCCAACAGGAACCGCTGATAAACACAAAACTGTCCGTCGGGGACAGCTTCAATCTCTGCTTCATGCTACCATCTAGAGCAGAACCGACTGCAGTTATTCTGGACCTGCAGGCTCGGCTCACTGTACCTTTCAGGATGTGCTTCAGTTTTTAGGTCGAGCATAG
This sequence comes from Pleurodeles waltl, assembly GCF_031143425.1. NCBI lineage: Eukaryota > Metazoa > Chordata > Amphibia > Caudata > Salamandridae > Pleurodeles > Pleurodeles waltl. The sequence goes on from NC_090438.1 coordinate 606,261,698, forward strand.
CAGCGCGCAAGCGCTGCTTTTCTGACGTGTTAATATGTATCTGATTTTTTAACTTTGCCCACCGCACGCCAATCACTATCGCTCGTTCATGGGCTTGTCTTTGAAAAAACCTTTGTTTTCGTTCATAACTGCTTTACGTTTGTCCCTCCGTAGGGCATATTTGTTACCGCCTTGGCCATCGACCCTGTTATATGGGCAATATCACTTTTGCCAATAACTTTGACGGCGAGCTAACTTCTTTTTCCTTTTTTCTCACGGCGGTGCTTTGAATCAGCTCTCTCAACTGTTTTACTTTTTATTTTCAGTTTGTGTGGCAAGAAAAGTCCAGTTAGGAATTTACAACGTTAATAGCTCTACCTCGCGCAAACACGAGACCCATTGCATTGCAAATGCTTGTTAGAATTGTGGTCACGAGGAGCGCTGCTTGTAAAGAAGTGAATATTATCATGCGTGAAGCGGGCTGTATGGAGACACCGTGCAGAGAACAGATCGGCCAAACAAACTACTTTTCACCAAGTATCCTTACAGGGAGCATGGTGCAGCGCCTTGGAGTGAAGGGGTGGCATGGACAATTGGGCTTTGGGCCCTCTGCCCTAGCAAAACAGCCACCAATACTCTTCTTCCCCCAAGCCAAGAAGGAACTCATCTGGAGCCAGTGTCCATATCATGGGGGGGGGGTTAACTGGAGTATAGCAGTGCAAAGGCTTCCTACCTGAGCTAGGAAACTAATCTGTGCTAGGGTCGCCAACACAACTTGTGATAGTGGCTCTTCTCCAGGTTGCAGTGCGATGAGCACTAAAACCCTGTGTCACACAGCTGCACCTCGTGAGCTGGCTGGCCTGAAGGTGACCTTGTACAGCACAGAACTAGGGCATTTTTTGATGCAAGTAAAGGGAGGCTGGTCGCACCACACATCAGCCTTTTTTGTACATCTGGGCCATATGAGAGAACTGTAAATTATTTTTGGTACAGGTCTTGAAGCTCAGCAGGCTCATTGACACCCTTGTCTGGTGGCTGAGTGGACTAATGCATCCATTCCAGAAATGTGTGATCTCATGCCACATGTGTAAATCCTGGTGGGTCCAACTGAGCCTTTCATCATTTGGAGGTCGATAGAATGATTACCATTGAAATGGATAGCACTAAACACCAATGGGGGAACGTGGGCTTTACAAATGCACATTCCACGTTACTGTGAATTATGCTCTCCACCCTGCTCCTCAAATACTTACAGAAGACAGAAATAGAATCCGCACCCTCTGCGAGATGCTGAGGCTAATCTGATGGACTGGAAGGATTGAAATCACCAGCATTTGTTAGCACATTATCTGTACAATATTAAAGTCCTACATTTTGTTTGGAGTCGAGTCGTTCATAATTACTAGGGAGGAACATACCTGCAAACTGAACCGTCGCGTCAAATTCATAACTCGCACATCATACTTCAACCCCTGGGCAACACCTACCTGGCAGTTACCTCTAGTTTGTGAAGGTCACAGAGCCGATAAAGCGCCTGGAGTGCTAACCGAGCACACAGAACGTGCCAGCACGGAGACACGTTGCCACTTCTTATCTTGGTCTATTACGTGGGCAGGGCCAAACTCTAAAAATGTTTTTTTTCTGGTCAGGGTTTAACCATATATATTGAAAATGCTTTCGGTCTGTAAACCCATAAAGTTTTCATTGCCTTTAAAGATAGCTGCCTCTTTGTTCTGATACACACACAAGAAGAGGTGATTAAGAATATTTATATTTCCTTTTCTTATGTGAAGCAGGTTACACATTAGTAAAGTAGCCGGACGTTAAATTAAAATCTTGCAAAAGAGCAGCGCAACAGGTACAGGATACTAAACAAATAGGAAGAGAAAAGATAGAGGTTCCGCTGGTCTGCACATGAGGTGAGTTACTGTCACAATGCAACTGACAGGTTAAGGCGCAGACAGTCTAGTCCCGCCATATGCAGAGTGAACACCATAGCCTGAGCCAGCCTCCTACAGAGCCTGTAATAGCAGAACACATTAGAAGTATACGATGGCTGAATATATTCATGAGGAAAACGATTTCCAAAACCAGATTGCTGCTGTAGATTCTCCGAGGATATTAAAAACAACACCCATTCAACCTTAATTGCTTATTTGAGCAGGTTATATCATTCATAATATACTAAGCTTAAAATGTTCGTTCATTACAAACTATTCCTTCAGTCACGGAGTATGCAAAAATACTACCAAGTCCTACTTTTTGCTCAACCGAATGTTAAGCGTCATTTTGGTGGAGTTACTCCAGTCTAAACGTTTGCCGGGTGTGTTAATATGTCATTTATTTCAACCTGATGCCTTATGAGAATTTAGGATTATATCTGGAAAATACCCACCCCAGTTGCCATCACTTCGATCCGGAAATTTGTGATCTTTAACCTCAAAACCACAGGCATTTTGTTACAAGAGCAAAGCGACAATCCATCTGGAATGCCCAACTTTATTTCAAGTTATTTGTATGCCAACCAGACGATTGTATTTTGCAGCTCGTTCCAGAGCTGCTCTCAAGCAGAAGAGGTATTGCACCATTTAAAGGAAAGATGTGCTCTACTCACAGGCACTTTAAGTTTTATGAAGAAATTACCAAAAGGTGGGAACGTTTCAGGTGCCTGCGTGTGCTGTTGAATTTGAATGACTTTAGTTAAGATACAGGAGTATGTTTTCTGGAACAAATGCATCATTTCTATCAGAAATGCATCTGTTCTCAGAGATATGCGGGGCAGCCAAGCAGGTTATTATGCGTGCATTCTGCCGACAAAGACAATAAGTAAAATTTAAAAAATGGGGCCGATTCAAATCCATAGGGTCACTTCAGCTGAAGGAACAGTGACCCTGTAAGTCGGCTGTGTACAATTTCACATTTAACAAAGTTGAGATCTTTCAGGCGCTTTGCGTTAAACATTTTTGTTTAAGGTGAGACTTGGGTTTATAAAAGTAGATGTAAATTGACATCTTTGGAAATGTACAGTACATCCTGTGAGAATCTTATGGATAAAGTCAGCACCCATCGTTATCCAGGCGCACTGTGTGGGTGTAACCAGGGGGAGGGGTAGGAGGCTGGGTTGCATATGTTTTGATTATGAAGCCCGTCCTCCGCATTTGCCTGCTTTCTGCAGTTTGTGGCATATATAACCATGTAGTAATAATGTGACAGGTCTGGTGGTCAAGTGGACGAATAAAGCCACTGCAAAATTGTTTGATTGATCTTAAAGTCACAGGTATGAAGCACTCACACTTTCATCCTTCTGAGGTTGGTAACATAAGTACCAGTAGGTTGAGTTCAAAGAGGCAGCTGTTATTAAGCACCAAAATGCCCACTATTAGGAGCATGTGCATTACAAATATACGTTATGGCTGCACATTTTATTTCAGTGATTGTGATTAAATGTAATGTTTGATTCAGGGCAAAGGGCCTGATTTAAATATTGGCGGAGGGGGTTATTCCGTTACAAATGTGAAAGATATTCCATCCGCCGTATTACGATCTCATTATAGCCTATGGCGATCGCAGGTTTGCGACAGAGTACCCCGCCAACAGGATCTAAATCAGGCCCAAAGTTCGGTTACTTCAGGTGAGTGCGCTCACCAGGCTTTAGGAAGTATATTCGGAGTTTTTCTTTTAAACCTTGCTCCCCGACCTTCAGTACACGGGATTATTTCTGCTTTATTTAACCCAGGCATTCAGTTGGACGCCGCTGTGCAGCGATTCTTTGTTCTGGCTCCTGATTACTTCTGCTAGCTTGCCTGGTTACCAGCCTCAGCCTGCCATAGTGCCCTGTACATTTGTTACTGACAATAATGGAAAATTAAGCCGCCAGAAGCAAAAGCAAGAACAGACCTCCCACCTTGGCAACTATGAATGGCTATTTTTTGTTAATAGTCCCTCTCTGTGCTGATAAGGGTAGTAAAGTGACCTGGAGCACCGACGATAGTGATTTGCCCAGGGAGACAGTGTGGGCAAGTTGGGGACCCATGACGGTTTCCAAATTCTGAAACTTAACATTCCAGGCAAGGGTGTTGTAGTGATTGAAAGATGGCATGCAAACTCAAAAAGTGGCACGACAACTTCAAACTTTGACATGACAACTTAAAACGAATCCTTCATTTTAATAAAATCACGTGTAGCATTTTACTAGACTCGGTGACACAAGAACACCTGTCTACCCCATATCCACGCAAACCCAGCAAAAAGAGTGCTAAACAAGTCATTAACTGTTCATCCATGGCTCACACAGTGCACACTTTCCTTACAGAGAGGTACAGAACCTTGATTAATAGCCATTGCAATAGCCACGAACAAGCTTGTAAGCTGTTGGTAACCTGAGGGCCTAGGGGCTCAAAGGAATGTCCTCACTGTGCCTACAGTTTACAGGATGTTTGTGCTCCATCTCCTCCAGACCATCAGATCTAAAGCAGATATACAGAGGAGACCTACAGTGGATGGCGTTGGGAGCCACGGCCACAGAGGAGCCCTGCATGTGTGTCCATGTCCGTCCCACACCCCATGGTGCCTTTGAAGCTGTGTAGGCAAACCTTGCTAGCTTCTCAACCAATTCAAGGTATCTCGACGACTTGATGATGTGAATCTACATATGAAGCAAGGTTATCAATGAGTAGCACAGTCAATTTCAGTAAATTAATCTGGACACATTGTTTGTACCCACACATCTTAATGGATTATTAAAATGGAGCAAGCTCACTTACAAGGGATGTGATAGAATTTAGAGGTTGTGCCAGAGACATAACTTAGACCCTGCTGTTCTTGGAGTGCAAAGGCCCACCGTTTAAGCTTGGAGCCTGCTCAGCCCTAACCCTTATCTATATGTGAGGTTCTGGCCTCTGCTCTTGTGGAAGAAAACCGGCCACCTGCCCTGAATCCCTGTAATGAAACTGCATTCGCTGGTGCAATGAGTGCAATATCATTACTATAGAACGTAGAATGGACAGCCATGTTGATGTGGCCCGTTAAGCATTATTTTTTACATTCTAGCAACAAGCCCCTAAAGCAAGAGTGTGTTGCTGGAAAGTAAAAACAAATGCCTCTGAAGCACAGGGAGTGTTCTCCTTGCATGCCAAAGTTCAAAGAACATTCAGAATGTTCCTTTGCAGGACACTATGCATCACACTATGTCCTGTATAAGACAAGGCAATAGGCACAGAGACTCAGCAGTGCAGAGGTGGGTGGACCACCTAGCCATAGGTTCCTTCTAGCAGAAGCCTTGCAGGTCGACACTTCTAGATGGGACAAGAGGTCTGTGAGGGGTGAGTCACTTGCACGTATGCCATTGTTCCTTCATCATCAAACTCAGAAAGACCATGTAAATCTCAAAATATCTCGTAAAAATTACACGCATGAAAAGATATGTGAGGGAGATGGGAAATTGCAGTTAGTTTCAGAAGATGTCCTCTGAAGAAAACACAGGGGCACAAAAGAGGGAAAATGGCAGATTGTAGACTGTCTTTTCTGACAAATTCTGTATATTTTCCTCAGAAAGGGAAATATCTATTAAATATGCTGGTTATATTAATGTGTGTGCTAAAAAAAAACAATTAAAATTCACAGAAAAAAAACAAAGGTTACTGGGGCATTATAGTTAGGTTCTGAATTTAGACGCACAAAACCATAGAAATTCAGCATGGTTATGGTTAACTCAAGTAACTCTGACTTGCACCCTAAGGTAACTATAAATCACACCCTCACCTAATTTCCCAACATATTACATCATGGATGACACCTTGTATAGCATCATCAATATTATCACTGCAACATTTGCAATACAAATTATTGATAAGAAAACTGTGCATGGCTGGGGATCGAGTTATAGTTACATTAGGGCACAAATTATAGTTACTTGAGTTAATCATAACTATAACTGCTGAATTTCTATGGTTTTCTGTGAGTAACTATAATGTCCGTGTAACCTTAGCTTTTTTTTAGTAAATATATATATTTTTCTTTTTTTGCTCATCTCAGAAAGAATGCAATTCATCATGGTTAGCAGAAATCGTAGATATAATACTGTATGACCAATATTTACCATTAGATATGGATACATTAGCATGACCAACATATACAATCTCTACAGAACTGTTATTTCATACTATTCACAATTCCCAGTACCTATTTCTAGATTCACATGCAAGTACTGATTTTAGGGTCAACCAAAATCCATTTAAGTATTTACAATTACAACCACAGAAAACATAGTGCACAGCATTTGGAGTGTGACTACATACCTGGTGGTGACTACAGCAAAGCCTTCCCAATGCACACACTGCATCCTAGCCACGTGTGGGATCCACCCCAAGAGCCTTTGATGAGACATCAACTGCATGACACTGTGCATTTCTAACAAGCTAAGTATGTTTTTAGTCTTTCCCTAATAGAATTCTCTCTCTCTCTCAAAGTAATCTACGATAACCTGGCTCAACAAAGCTTCAAACTTTTGTTATCCAAAGCAAACAAAATGGCAGTCAGAAACATAGTTTGTGCTTTGCAAAGGCATAATTGCGACCACAAGTGAAATATTAACACTTACAATAAATCCAAGTTTTTTGTAATCCCTCGTGTACATTGATTTGCGTTTCTCAATGCTGCCCCCAATGTTATTGAGTTCAGATTCAGCATCAAAGGCAATTCTTCTTAGTTCAAAGATGATGTCCCTCTGGGCCTTTAATGTGAGACAAGAAAGACAACCAAAAGCACATGATTAGCTCAAATTAGGAACTTTAGTATGCAGCATCATATAGCATCTTGTTCACGCTGGTGCAATTAATACCTGCAAAAGTTACATGCTGGAGCAGAGATTGGGATTCTGTTTTAAGTTTAGAAAGCATGTGTTTCTGAACTTGGTTATTGTGCATAATCTTGCTTCTACATGCGCTAGACAACTCACCATAAAATTCATGGCCCTATATGACTCATCACACATTCAGGCTGCCGGTACAATCTGGAAGCCTGCTGACACATGAACACTGTGTCCAGTTTTATTCCATAACAGCTACCTCTGCTAACAATATGGTTCAATGCAAAATCTGCCACCTCAATGCTTGCTTATTTGTAAGTTGAACTATGAGGGGCATAAAATATAAATCTACAAACAGGCTTTTAGTTTGAAGAAAAATGGGCAATTCAGTTCACCATGAAATCTGAGGTATTTCAATCAGGAAACAATCAGAAAATTCATATTACAAAGGCACTGACTGGCCAATCCTACATCCGTTTTCACTATGACGAATATGATCAGGTATCCTGAAATATAAAGCAGTTAAACTAGTAAAATACAAGATATCCCCTTGTCATATTGACTATTTATGAGATTTCTCAATTATTCTCTTCTGCCTTTTAAATGAGCCCAGAGCCGCCTGCTTAGACAAAACCTTTGAACAGTGCTCAAATGTCAGCATAGTTGTCGATACACCAAGTTGCAACCATCATCCCGAAATTTGTACTGTGGTTTGAGACACTGGACAAATCTGTTCCACGATGATTCCACATCCCAAGGGATAATGTTTAGGTAAGCATTAAGAAGTGTTACCTGGTCCTGTGGATCCATCTTCGTCATCATTCTTTCCTCCAGAAGATTAAAGGTGAGCACTTGTAAAACATACAACTGATGGGCCATTTCACCAACGACTGCGTCTTGAGACCTTATCATATGCTGCAACAAAAGACATACCGCATCAATGCAGGTCACAGGGATTCAATATACAATTTGAACATGCAGTTCAGTGATAAGAAACACTGCATCACACCACTGCAAAACAGAAATCACAAGAGTGTTGTTACAGCGACTGCCAGGTGGAATATACAATTTCTAGCAGCTGTGGATTCAGCAAACAAAATTGCAGTCAACTCTAAGGTAGGGTGAACGTGAGAATTTACAATAAACATAGTTCCTTCCATAAAGCAGCAACTGTGTGAGAAAACTGAATGGCAGATTGGGGACAAATGAGGTAGGAGCAAGCATATCGAAGTCTATCACCAATCAAAGCATGCACGCCGTTAAGTATTCAACATCATTAGGTTGTATTTTACAAGCGTGCAGTGCCTCTGCTGTAGTCCTACCTCCAAGAGCCGAAAGCCTTCTTCTATATGGAAGGAAGTGTCCGAAAACAGAAAAATCAGAATTTAACTTGCCTTGAAATCCATTCAGTAGGACAGCCAAGGAATTCAGTGTGACACATTTACCATGAAATACATTCACATCTCCATTAAGGCCCCAATTACAATCTGGTCACAAATCCCATTTCAGATGGAAACTGCTCCTTGTACCTGAAAATGGATTCATGTTAGTTTCAAACTGCGTATGATGCACGAATTTGCACCCGTGATTTGCAGCAGATAAAACTTGCAAACTGAATGCAATTCCAATTTTCATGCTCCAATACCTGGTAAAATGTGAACACTTTGTCAAGACAGCCCCATTCAATGGAATGTACTAATGAATTTGGCGCATACTGCGCACCTGCACAGCAGCAGCAGTACAGATGGGCGCACAATTAACACCTGTGATTTGCAGCCCCCAGCTGTAATAAAATAAGGACCTAAGTGTTTGTTTCTTCTGTTGGATTCTTGCAGCTGATGTATGTATTGATGCTTGGGCCAAAAAAACAACATGGCTTGCCACTACCAGAAAGTTATGTTTCAGAGTGATGTAACCTCTTGGAGGATTATAATACACATTTCCTTAATAGCCTGTGTGAACATGTCCACACTAAAAAGAAGGATCTACAAGCCTAAAGATGTCTGTCGTTGATGGAAATACCAATTGGTAATTTCTTTAAGCACATGCACCCAAATCCTTAAGTCAAGTACTGAAATATTCTTCTCCTTATATTATTGTGACAATATACTCCCAACTAAAATGTTCTGTGTGTAAAAAGTAAGAAATCGCATTGAAACATATAGCATTTTGGACAGAGGGATTTGTTTTTGAATAGAGGATAATTTTATGTAAAATAAAACACATTTTTCCTGTGACTACATCACTAGAAAATGCACAGACTTTAGTTGCAGTCACAGCAGTTACTGAGATAAGAAATATTACCCATCGCAGTCTGTGGCGAAGCATAGTTAAAACAAACACATTCAAAATCATCCTTACAGTCCTAAACATGACAAAGTTGTTGAACCCTGGTCTAGAGATGAAACACCCGAAAGAGTGTGCATTTTTCACCATTGCGAATCTTGGACTAGTAGTCTGTAGTGTCCGATCTCCAGGATCATGGAACGTCCTCCGCACCAAAACGTCTCTTACACATCAGTAAGTCAAAGGGGTCTATTGCAAAGCCATTTTGAAATATGTAAAGTAGTACTACTTTGTGTACTCTATAATGAGATTCACAAACCTCCAGCTGGAGATCTCCTCCTCTCCTATCTGTAGGGATATCCCGGCCATGGTGGCTGAAATCTCCGCACACATAGGTGTATGATTTGTAGCAAATGTGGGAGGGACAAGGCAGAGTGGTTTGAATATACAGAATGCTTATCCTTAAAGGGCTGGGGGGTCAGGGCTTTAAGAGGGCTGGGTCCCTCTGGGTCGGAGACCTAGGAGTAAATAAAAGCGGACAGTGAAACAGGTCAATGTTGGGCCCCAAATTTATGTCCTTATCTTTCATGGTGAAAACACTGATCAGTGTCGAGCAACGAATGTAAAAACATTAAGGTAATCCATATCAAGTATTTAGCTCCTGTTTATATTTTGGGAGAAAGTAAAAGAAAATGAAGTGCTTACAAGTGAGTGGGTGTGTTCTGTGGCTGCGAGGTGGTGAAGTGAAGGAGGTTCGAGGATAACATGAGCAATAGCAACATTACCAGAGGCAGAGTCGGCCAAATTGCTATGTGCTGCCTTGCTAAACTGTGAATCGGGCGGAAGCGCTCAGTAATACCAGGATGCCGTGCACGACACTCAAAGAAGCAAAATCGTAAATATGCTAAGCTCCTTCTTAGCCATTCTCACCTGTGGAAAATGCCCTCTGGAATTTGTGGACTAAGCTACTTTGTTGGACTGAAGAAGGCAGGAAACGTCCCCAAAGGCAGTTTAAAACCTTGAGACCCTACATCCAGGGATAAGCATGTATGCTGCGAAGCATCTGGCTAGATGAATATAATGATTATATCCTTGACAAACAGTGCAAAGGATCCCGTCACTTCTAAGCAAAGCTTGGCTATTTCAGGAAATGAGGACAGACTTGGAAAAATATAAGGAAGCAACCTCTCCTAATTGATTTAGAAGTTTGACTAACAATTGGAAAGAACAAAGGGTGAGTTTTCATGAAAAGATTAGTAGTAAGGGAAAAAGAAGTCTGAAAACCTGAATCCACCACACAGGAGATGGCCTTCCACCCAAAAAGGTTGGAGGATATTCTTTATCTGATTAGAGAACTCCAAAGTTCTGCTTCTTTTGTTTAGTATTGTGTCCAGAAAAGAGGGGGTCATTGGATGGCCTATACTTTCACCTCTGTCTGCTCATGGTTCTTAAGGATTCAGAGGAAGGTGAAAAACTGCATATACTAATGGAGGGACAGAGGCCAGTCCTGAAGGGATGAGGGCATTGTTTCTTAAAAGTTGCTTGGATCGGAGGCAAATTTGAGATTAGCTGGAAATGCCCTCACATACATCTGAACAATCAGATCGAAAAAATAATTCTAAAGTGGTAGAGCACACAGAAATATGTTGGGTGTACGTTGCCCACCCTGATCTACTCTGAAGCACTGCAGAAGTAAAGTAGAGAAGAGAGAGAGACGTTCCAGCAGGATTTCTTTTAAACAAATTTAAAAATGTATTTTTTTTTTTTAGGACGGTCAAAGTTGGATGTCTCTACTCCTATTAAGAGGCATAGTCCCTACAAAAGATCAGGATAGGGTTGTGTTTCTGTATTTTTAGCCTTCCATTTGATGTCAAAGCACTCAAATGTTAAAAGGATGTTAATCTTCTTTGAGGATGATTCCCCTATGCTAGTCTCTGCTTCTATGAGCCAATTCACTGCAAGTGTGACAGTAACGGCAGTAACAGAGCAAGTATTGCCAGCAGCAGAGGGCATGGGGAGAATCAGCACCATATGGTCCTTGAACAATCCCATATATTGATAGTTTATGATCTCGACCACAGTGCCTAGCCTTTGATAGCTTTTTTTTTGAGTTGTGATGTCTACCTGGACACCAGGAAAAGGTTACCACAAAGGGCTTAAGGATCAGGAAACCCATGTTGCTCAGACAAATGGAGGCATTTCAGACTCGGGTATTCCCAATGGTTCCATGGGCTAGTTCTCGGTTGGGATCCTTTATGTACAGTGCATGTTGAAGCATGAACATGCTCCCTATCTAAAGACTGGTCCAGACCCAATAAGTAGAGTTCAAGTTAGACAACAGGAATAGAGTCTGTAGTCCGTCTGCATTACTGATTACTGCTAATTATCCTGTACCGACAGCAGCTATAACAATCTTGTAACTACAGCAGCCATCACAATTTTAGTAGGCTTCTCTTTGACCTTTTAGATATGAAAGAATCTTTCAACCTTTTGTCATGGCCTACCTGGAGAAGGAGCCAGTGTTAAAAGCTGGAGAATCCTTGGACAGGTATTGGTTGTCCAGATCTGGACATTCTTGCTAGGACCTCTAATTTCGTACGAGGGTTTAGGTGTTTCTAGTACCTACAGAATTAGAGCTGACTGGTAACTTGGAGGATTAGCTGATGTTGATCCAAACGTTTTGCCTTCACCCTCCTGTTTTCTGAACCTATTTTTCTTGGCTTTTAGGACTGCTCACACTTTACCAATGCTAACCAGTGCCAAATTGCTTATTATCTCTCCTTTAAGCACTGTAAAACTGGCTTACAACCAAATGGCACATTTATTTACTTTTAAGTCCCTAGTAAAATGATTCTACATGTACCCAGGGCCTGTAAACTTAATGTTACTAGTGGTCCCACAGCAATCATTCTGCCACCCACTTAAGTAGCCTTTCAAGCAGGCTGCAGGCCTGCCATTGCAGCTTCGGTGTGCAATAAACCATTTGCCAGGCCTTCCTTTTTTAATACCTATAATGTAGGTTCCAAACAGTGAATAGGGTAGGATGCAGTGCAGTTAGACATGTATTTTTAAATTTTACATGCCCTTGTAGTGTAAAACTATTAAATTCATTTTTCATTGCTGTAAGGCCTACCTTCCCTATAGGATAACAGTAGGTTACCTTATTACATTTAATAATTGATAACTTTCAATTGGGCACAGATAGGAATATCTCGCTTGGATTTAAGCCACAATTCTGACAATGACAGTTTTAAAAAGTTGGCACGTTATTGCCCCAACCTATGAGTGCCTGGAGTCTGTATCATGGGTCACATGCCTAGGTGTAGCTGACAGTTTTGTTTCCGTGTAACACTCCTAGGCAGTGAGACAAAGGGCAATAGGTGTTGGCAGGATTGAATATCTCTGACTTGATGAGGGAGAGAAGTTTTCACCTACCACACTTGCATATTATGAAGACTCTGCCCAGCACACTTACAAACGGTTTTGACACTAGTCTTTTGTGTCCCCAGACATGTGGGGCCAGGGCTGGTTCAGCTGCTTTCTAGAAGGTTTTGGGGTGTTCTGCCACTTTTTCCCCATTCTATGTCAATGGAACTTTTCAAAGTTTGGAACACGACTACAGCCTCAACCACTGAATGGAATCACACCACATTTGGCAGAAAGCTAGACCTTGGTCCTGAAAGCATGCTTTTTGTGACTTGGTGTAAATCCATTCAATAGTTTTGGAGGAATTAGAAATTAAAACAATATCTACAGAGTCCCTGTGCAGATATCTGACTGGCTGTCAATACTTCGATCAGGAAGTGTTAGCAGCTATCTTGGGACTTTGCTTCAGCAATGCCGATTCCCACAGGAGGTGGGAAACCAGCTTGGATTGCAGGGGCCTTCAGGACCCCCTTCCCCACAGTTCTCCACAGTGTGTCTGGGTGCCCTGGGGGGCACAGAGGACACATGGTTGGACCCCGAGGGATGGGGTTCCCAGGGCCAAGATCGGCCCTGGGGAGTGGGTCATGCAGCCCTCCTCCTCCCCTCCATCCAAAAAAATAATAATAATTAGACCAGGCCCCAGGGATGAAGTTCCCAGGGCAGAGATCGGCCTGGGGAGGGGGGTTGTGTGCCCCTCCCCCCCCAAAAAAACATTTAATAATTAAGCCTGGCTCTGGGATATGGGGATGCTGGGGGCAGAGATCGGCCTGGGGAGGGGGGCTCTGCAGCCCCTCAAAAAAATTAGATATTTAGGGTGGGCCCCAGGGTGATGGGGTCCTCACAGCGAAGATCAGCCTGGTGAGGGGGTGCAGCGGGGCAGGCGTGGTGGCCAAATCCTGCTGGGCAAGGTCGTGCACAGCACAGAATTGGGAAGTTTTAGAGGTTGACTGCAGGCCATCCTTCGTCCAAAAGCAGCATGATGTTGGGTGGTTATAGGGGTTGGCCTCAGGCCAGGCCTTGCAGCCAACCCCTGCTGTGCACGGTCGAAGGTCGTGCTCAGCGTGGGGTTAGGTGGTTATAGAGTATGGCTGTGGGGCCAGGACACAGGCCAGGTTCTGCAGCCAACCTGCACTGAGCACAGCCTAGGGCTGTGTGCAGCACGGGTTGAGTGGTTATAGGGGTTGGCCGCAGGACATGGCCAGGCCCTGTGGCCAACTGCTACTACACACAGCCTCGACCGCGCGCAGAGTTGGTTGGATTAACGTATAGTAATGAAAATTACTTTACGTTAAAACAAACCCACAGAATTTCACTGAAAAAAACAAAGGTTACAGGGACACTATAATTAGGAAATAGAATTAAAAAAACATAGAATTTCAGTAAAAAAAAAAAAAAAAAAAAAAAGGTTACAGGGACGTTATAGCTAGGCTTACATTTTAAACATACAAAACCATCGAAATTCACCTGTTAGAAGTACTTCAAGTAACCATAACTCGCGCCCTAAGGTAACTATAACACATGCCATGCAATGTTAATCATCCCACAAATTACAGCACTCATGACGTATCTGATAAAATCATTGATAATGTCACTGTAATATCTGCAGTAAAATTATTGATCACATAACTGTGCATGGCTGGGGCGCTAGTTATAGTTATATGTATGTATATATATATATATATATATATTCAGTAAGAGCACTATGTGTATATTTGATTTATTTATTTTTTACTTCGGCAAGGAAGCATAAGCTCCTATAATACAACTTATCATACTGGCAGCTGAGTGGGTCCTGACAGGTTTGTGGCTTGAGGGACACTTCTGAAAATGTCATGGTGAACGGTAAGAAAAGAAAAGATGTGAGGTCGGTCTTTGAAAACACGGGATCTCTGAAAGCGAGCATTTGTAGGGTTGTTGTACCACCTGGAAAGCTACCTTTTCAAGAAGTTTCATTTCTCCAGCTAATCGGTACTTGTGTGGCGCATAATCAGCCATTAGTATGGCACCGCGTTGACAGGAATAAAGGAAAGTGATTCCTTTGGTAGAGGGCACTAGATATTATGCATGTTCAAGGTCTTTGATAAATTAAGGCTCATTCCTGCAAAATGCACACCTTTATTTTTTTTTTTTTAAACAGTCACAATGTTGCCATCTTTTTAAGTTAAAAGGTTGCTTGTGGCTACTGCCCAAATGAAAGGATATTCCACGGGGGGGAGGTGCATGGGCAGGATGTCCACACGTGCACACTACCCCCGACATGATCACATCCCAGTGGCAGCCAAAGTCTCCCCCCGTCGTTTGACTAAATAGCCCGACACCTTTCAATGTTCCTATCTAAAAGATGCAACACACACTTTTGAATGCAACCGAAGGCCCCCCACGGGTTATTATCTTTGATAATACCACAGTGTACCACTGATGTAGGGAACGCTCTTTCTTGGAAAGGAAGAACTTTTTTTCCTTAGAAGGTGGGGTAGCCTGAAGGCATTTCTCTGTGATGTCAGTGAGAAGACATTTTGTAGTTTGCATGCGGCTGTGCTCTACCAGTGGCGTAACAAAGGCTCCCGCAGCCCCACGGTGCGGGTGGGCCCCTGAGCACCAGGGGCCACCTTAACACAGAACACTGTGCACAGGCGCAGGTGCCTGACTCAGGTGTTTTGCAGGGGGGTCCCCTCAAGTTTCCTTACGCCACTATGTTCTACTAAAAGTACAATTAACGTTCCGCTATGATGCTTGTTGCTGGATGAAGGCTGCTGGGACCAAGTATTACTCACCCTACCTGGTATGCTCACGGTTTATTTAAGAGAGCATAAGTAACTTTTTAGTGAGTAAAGTAGAATCGTTCTTTTTATGCAGTTTAACACCAGTTGCTAAACTTTGATTTGACAATTAGCATTTGATCTTATGTTGAACCGAGATATTTATCTTTCTCTTTATTTTAACTTTATTTCTGAGCGTGGCTACAAATATAGCCTTTGGAATGTATTCCTGATGGTCATTACCGTGTTCAAACTCAAGCATCTACATAGCAGGTAGCGTCAAAACACTATTATTCATACCATATGTTTATGTGTCAGAAGAGCAGATAACACACTTTCTGGTAGATACTCCCATGTAACCAAAGATTCCTCACCTGTAGACTATGCCCAGGTGTCAGACAGGATCTGAAAGATTCTTAGAGCAATGTTCCTGTGGCGTCTGTAGCTCCACACTGACGTCTTTCTACCATGGAAGTGATAATAGAGCTGCATACAGCTCTAACCCTGAGCGTCAACATCAGCTTCTTTCTCGACTCGTGCACTTGGACATGGATCCCAAAACAACCAGAGTACCAATGAAAACATCTCTAGCTTGGGACCTTTCTAGTTGGCAACAGAGACCACTCCACAGAACTGAGAGGAGGGAAGAAAGTGAAGAATCTGAAGGAAGAGCATTACCAAAAGTAAATAAATAACCATAGATTCTTTACCTTCCTCACCTTCAGAGTAGAGACCGAAGCAGTGCCTTTCAAGGTGGTGGGTCTGAGGAATGGCTCATAACAAAAAGGCATAAAGGATCAAACGAGCAAAAAGTTTTTCCTATTGAGCCTGGCTGTCAATGCATTAGTGCTTTGTGAACGTTCGCAGAGATGCCCATATACTGGTCTGACAGATATTAATAACAGGCACTCAGCGTGCCAATGCAGTGGTAGCAGCCCTGGCGGCGGTGAATTGGCCCGGAGTCAGGCGCAGCCCGTCCTTTAGGGTGGAGGGGCCACGCCCCCCAACCTTTTGCCCCTCATGAAGAGTGTCTGTCAGTCTGAACAAAGGTCAGCCTGACCGACACTCTTCATTTTCAGCTCAGACAGCCAGGAGTGAGACATGCGCGATTTGCGCAGACTCCTGGCTGCCTGAGCTGAACTTTGCTGGGCTGAGGAGGTCACAGCTCCTATGGGCGTGACCTCCTTGGATCAGCAAAGGTGCCTCGAGGCTCTCCCCTGGGTGACAAGGAAAGCGCCACCCACTGACACTCGCCCTGGGCACTTCAGGTTTAAGCCCTGAAGCGCCCAGGGCGAGTGTCAATCAGGGACACTTCGTCACAGAGTGGGGTGGGGTCAGCAGTCTCACTGACCCCATCCCAGTCTTTGACGAGGCTGGGACTGCTGCCTTCCCTCATTGGCTGACCAATGAGGTCAGCCAATGAGGGAAGGCAGCAGTCCCATCCCTCCTGGGACCTTGAGGCTGAAGGTAAGTGTGTGTGTGTGTGTGCTGTTTTAAAATTAATGTTTGGTGCGTGCATGTTTGAATGGTATGAGTGTTAATGGATGTGCGTGCGTGTGTGAAAGAATGAGTGTGTGTGTGTGATGTTTTAAAATGAATGTTTGGTGCATGTGTGCATGTTTGAATGGTATGAGTGTTGTTAATGGATGTGCGTGTGTGTGTGAAAGAATGAGTGTGTGTGAACTTTTAAAATCAATGTTTGGTGCGTGCACGTTTGAATATTATGAGTGTTGTTAATGGATGTGCGTGCGTGTCTGTGTGAAAGAATGAGTGTGTATGTGTGTGTGTTACCCGCCCCCCCCCCCCTCCTAAAGCTGCTGGCCGCCACTGCCCAGAGTCCTTCTGGAAGCTGCAGCTTGGAGAATTTTTAGCAGATCTTAAAGAAGAGGGCTCTCCTTTTCAACAGATTCCTTTTCTGCCCTGCCTTGCCTTTCATTACCCAGAGAACACTACAAAGAGCTGACTGTACACCTGATGGCCCTTTTTTGGAATCAATGTAAATGCTTAAAGCTCCTTTAGGATTCAGTCGATGTAGTTCTTTCAATGGATGAGGCGGAACAAGAACATTGGGAAAGCAATAGATTGCCCTATGTGGAAGGCACATTTGACAAAAGGGACCCTCTGGTCTTCAGCACCACTATATCTGGGCAAAAGGTGGTGTAAGGCAGCTGCACTGAGAAGGCTTGATTCACATGGCAAGCCGAAGTCACCTCAGCCAGAAACACAGTTTTCAGAGTCAGGAAATGTAGTGGACAGTGGTAATTTGGTTTGAATGGCGAGCACAAGAGGAAAGGGAGGACCAAATTAAGATACTTCTTTGGCATCACAAATGGTGTTAAAGGAAACAAATGAGGTAAGCCTTTCATCACAATGGGAAATTTGAACAAGGATGATTGATCTGGTAAACATAAAAAGGCTGAAAGGTCCAACAAATGAGCTTTAACAGTGCCGAATGCAAATCCTTCATGATCTAGAGCTAAAATAAACAAAAGGGCATACATCAGTTTGGCCTGTAATCGATCGATACTGCGGGTACCACACTCAGCTACAAACTCGTCCCATCACCTGGGAGGGATAGACTTCGTAGAAGAATGCCTGGGAGCCACAATGATAGCCACAGCTAAGGGAGAAAAATGCAATTAAGTGCCGCAGCTCATTTTACATGCTTGGAGGTACAGATTGTGCAGTGTTGGGTGCAGGACCTTGCCTTGCTGTTGCAACAGGGGACCCTCTCAGAGCAGTACCCTGCTTGGAGGACAGATGCTCCTAAACAGAATTTTCAGGTATCACATTCTCCTTGCCCAATCCAGACTCACCAGGATGACTTGGGTCCAGTCGTCCCTCATCGTCCTCAGAACTCCGGTCAGGAAAAGCAGTGGTGCTCCATTCTATCCAGAATTTGTCTCCAAGAGACAGCCTTTTTGGAAAAGCAAGTGAACAAAAGTTCTGAAATTGTGCGTTCAGAGGTGGCAAAAAGATCTAACCATGATTCTCCCCATTGACAGAAGATGCCCTCTGCCACCTCATGATGTAATTGCCATTCATGATCCGACAGGAACCAGTGGCATAGTTTGTCCAGCCTAGCATTCAAAGATCCCACCAGGTGGTTCATGGCCATGGAAATGCCCTTGTACTCAAGCCAGCTACAGAGATGAACTGCTTCCTGGCACAGGGCCCAGGGCCACACCCTGCCCAGTTTGTTACAGTACTACATGGTGGTGGTGTTGTCTGTAGTAACCTGAACCAGTCTCCCTTGGAAAGATGATCAGAAGACTTTTAAGTGCAGGCAGATGGTACAGAACTCCAACCGACTGATATGGAGATGGGTCTCTGCCAGAGACCAGAGTCCTCTGACCTTTACCTCCTCAAGGTGAATTCCCATTTCAGCAGTGACGCATTTGTCACAACCATTCACTCTGGGTCAGGCAGAGAGGGGTCTCCTGCATGTCCAATGGATGTTAAGCCTTCATTGCAGGCCTTTAGCAATCTCCCCCGAACCCTGGATGGAATCAGATAGGTTATAATGGTGCTGTGCCCACTGAGACTTCAGGTTTCACAGCAGAGCCTGCAGCGTGCATTTCCAAAGCCACCATCCAGTCACCTGGATCCAGGACAGACATAACTTAGCTCAGTGTCAGCATTGTGAATTTGTCCTTAGGCCAGATGAGCATGCTCTTCCTGGAGCAAGTCAGATATTCTGATGTGGAAGGTCTAATAAGAACAGCAGTGAGTAGCCCCATGGAACTATCTGCAAGACCCACTTGTTGGAGGTTATCTGTTATCACCCATAAACAGAAAATGTTTGATCCTGGCTACCAGAGGATGGTTGTGTGGTGCTAAGGGCAAACTAAAGCAGGTAAGAGGCTGTTGCCAGAGGAGAGAGTGACTGGGAAGTTTGTTGCTGCTTGATCCCATACCCAGAAAGAACATGGGGTTATCTGTTGTGGAGATAGTGGGTTTTGGGGTTGACGATTTGCTAACACTCTGGAGGTGCAGCAAAAGGGGGGTAAAACTGTTGAGGGCACTGTCTTGCCAGGGTGGAGGGGCCTAGGGAACATGCCGTGGCTTGGCCTTCTTTAAGGCATTCCAACTCCGAATTAGCCTTCTTGTCAAATAGGTGAGACCCATCAAATGGTACGTCCATTTAAGAGGCTGACACATCCCCTGAGAGGAAACTGGATCGCATCGAAGCGGGCTGTTGAAGCACCATACTAATACCAACTGTTCAAGCAATTGGTGGTGTCTAGACCAGGCCGGATGATTTATTTGGCAGCATCCTTCTCATCATGAAGTAAGGTTGGCATGAAATTTATCTGGAACTGCCAGCAAGATCTTGTCTATCATGTCACATAAGGCATGGGTTTATCACACCACCAACAGCTGGTGCTGACTAAATAGAGTGGTAGACTGCCCAAGGAGAAAATTCACTTTCTGAATGCTTCAATTCATTTAAATTCTGCCATGGTGAGCTGTGGGCAAAAAACTGGAGTTTATTCTACTAGTGGAAGCCTGAACCACCTAACCTTCTGGTTTAGAGTGCATTGTCAAAAATTCAGGATCTCCTGGTGCTTGTCTGTGGCATCTGGCAAACTGCCTGTTTACTTTTGGGCATGAACAGGGTTTAGAAGTGTCGCCCATAACGGTCTTCATAAAGTGGCAGTAAATCCTCTGATGAAGTTTGTCCCGGCTGGAAAACGTCTGTCTGTACATTAATGTGTACCTCCACCATTTGCAGCTGTAAATCCAACACCACAGATGCACTTCTCATTACCACAGTAAAGGAGGCACTCTTCAGTTGGTGGAACATGGGAATAACACAAACCAGTGCATGGAACTACCCAACCTACTACCCTCCTGCAAGTTCACATAGAAATTCTCATCATCACTGTTAGGAAAACTAATCCTCCTCTTCTCCTTCGCCATCTACAAAGGCTGGTTCGCTCTGATCAGAGTCTGAACTGAAAAACTGTTGGAGCGTTGGGGTGAAGTTCCAAGCAAAAGAACAGTTCTGGCCAAGCCGGATTGAACTCAGACCGGGTGTGGCTTCAAGACAAGGCCTTGGTCAGGGCAGAGATGACTTTGGCTCAGAGTTGTATAGGTCTATAGGAACAAGTCTTCCTCCGGTGCCTATGTCAATGAGACAGGCATAGATTTCCATGCCAGACTGGAAGTCAGCTCCAGAGTCAGAGCAGAACCTGAGGTAGGTTCAAGAGGCACAGTCAGCACAGAGGACGGCCCTGCCGATGGTAACCAGACTGAAGGCTCAACAGATCCCTGGATCCTAAAGGCACGCCTAAAGGAGCTGGAAGAGCGAAAAAAAATTGCAACATGGCCACACAAAAGGACTCAGCCTGCTTCAATGTTGCCAATGGGCCCAGAAACTCTGGATGCATCTGGACCAGCTGTGGGATTGGCTCCTCAGTGGGGGACTCGGAGTGAGACCAAGAGGCACCTTGACTTCCTGGTGACTTCTCAATTTGGAAGTAGTGGGACTGGTATGAAGCCATCTTGGTCTTCCTCTGCTTCCATTTCGACTTAGATTTACCAGAAGACTCACTGTGATGAGGACATTTTGTGGGAATGGTAGAAGCCCTCGACTTCAGGCAGGAGTGTGACTTCCAAGACATCTTTTGGTTGTTGGCAACATACATCTTTGCGTTCCCAAATTGTCATTGGGTTCATAAGTACACACTCCTTGCAAAAGTTGGGAGTCCTGATCAGAACTCAGACATCACAGGCACACTTCATGTGGATGTGTCACAGACATCTCTTTGCAATTGTCTCTACAAGGTTGAAACCTGTAATTTTAGGAGGGAACATAGATACCCTGAACACTGGAAAATAGAACACTGGTCAGGGATGAGGAAAGAATTAGCTCCAGATCTGCACAAAAGCACAGAAAGGAAGGAACTGACAGCGACACACAGAGGTGGCATTTATATGGGGTTCCATTGTCACTTCCAAGGCAGAACAAAGTCAACATGGAGCTTCCTGGCATCACCTACTAGCAAAAATGAGCATTACTGTAAAAATCTTCTGAATCAGGGCTGGCACCTGAGACTATAATGAAAGTGAGGAATCTGCAGTTAGAGGTATCCATCACAAGAAGAGGATGCCCCTCCATGGGAAGGGATGATGAACTTTCCCATATAGGAGGCCCCAGTTTCTCTCAGTATAGCCCTTATAGCAAGTAACTCTGTTTTCTAATTGAGGTATGGTAACGTGCTGCACATGCTACAGGTTTACGTATTAATTTATGAATGTTATCTATACAATGTGACAGATGTCAGAAACCCTTTACAGGTTCAAACATTTGTGTACGCATTTTTTGCAACTTTTACAGCATCATGCTTTCTCTGCTATAATTCTAGACCAGCAGTTATGAATGATTGAAGCATTTGCAGACCTTGCTACTGTCACTCTTAAGGTTATCCTGGTGTTATGGGGAGGAAAGCGAGCATGGAACTGCAAGAAAGATTACACCAGTATACAATTTTGCATACAGAGATACCTTTTTAGCTATTTCTTCTGCATGTTGCCCAGGTAATTTGAACATACTATTCTTTGATCGTTCTCTAGGTAGACATGATACAAAGCCCTTTAGCTCCTAATGTCAACTGTGAGATTGGCCTTTTCCACTTTTCACTCTAAACCCTTATTTTTTAATAGATGTGGTTATCCCCTTTTAAAAGGCAAAGTAGGACAGGCCTTTCTAAGGTATAACAGAAGAGCATTAAGGTGTTTAGGTGCTGTGACTGGAAATTATTCCTGCAGGTTTTTTTGTATTTTAAATGTAATGACTCGTTGGCAGTGGTATGCCAATTTTGCTAAAGTTTCAAGTTGCCGAACTAGGTAGGTTGACGAAGAATACGTGTCTAGGGTTAAATTCTCCTTAAGTGCAATGCTTGGGCTATTTTCAGAAATACATTTAGTTGGGAGGTGACTAATAGACACTGAGGTAAAATGTTCAAGAAGATAGCTCACCATAAAGCAGATAGTTCATGGTCTATAAAGGTTTTATTGGAAAAGGAGCCAAAGAATCTGATCCATGCAAACCACTGTAAACACATTGAAACCATATGTTTTTTTTTTTTGGTACTGAGCACTACATGAAACAATTCCCAGAGCTGGAAATGGACCAAAACGGTATTGTAACCTCACATGCTAACCCCAAAAAATATTTTGGGTGACACGTTGGCACACACAAAGATCTTAGACTGTTCCATCACCCCGGAGAACCTGCAGCATGTTAGCAAAAATATGGAACTTGATCTTTGCATTCCAAGAAAGCTAGCCTGACATCAGAACAAATACCAAGCATTTAGAGTACTTTACAAATGAGTGATGATCAGTGTCTGGCACTGTGATCTACCAATCTGAGGGTATGAAAGACAGATGCTCATTTTAAGAAATAAAACAAAACATATTGCATTGTGAGGCAACATGTGACTAAGAAACCAGATGACTTATTGTGGAAAGGATTGGGATTTCATAAAGATCCTATTCTTTACACTTGCACTGTATTTGAGGATTGTGGCCTTCCCTTACATACCATGTTCACCATTAGGACACCCTGCATCACATTTCAGCTTCTTCTGATTCTAGACATAAGTGAAACCATTAAGGGTGGTGCTCATCATATCGCGTGCCTGACAGAGCATGTCTCTTTGGCCCGAGCACACAAAACTCACCCTTATGCACCACATAACTACATATATGAGTCATCGGGATATGTCATAGAGAGCATGAGATGATTCTAGACTCTGGACTAGACAGCTCAGTAATTATGAGGAGATTGTGAAGAGATGAGAGTCTCATGATAAGGATGTCGGTCTTATGACTAAAGATTTTCTCCTTCCCTCTGTGTATGTGCCCCTTTGCGTGTTGATGAGAACAGTTTGCAGCGTCACATCTGCATCCTGACCTTCATTGTGCTGTTTAATGTTTAAAATAGCATGTGTTGGGGACGAGTACTGAATGAAAAACAAAGTACAAACTTTTTAATCTTTTGACCCAGGCGTATAAAAGAAACCAAGATCAGATTACACCAACCCTTAAGCAACCACCAGTTTTTTAGGTCCATCTGGCACGCATTCACGTCAAGAGAAGCACTGCTGCAATCTTCAACTTGAAGGCTTTGTGCCGTGAATGGTTGAGCAAACATCAGAGGGTTTTTGTCAATGTTAGAAATGGGGTCTCTGGTTGGCAGTCAGGATGCACTCTGTCCAAGCAGGGACCCTCACTCTAGTCAGTCTAAGGGAGATACACACAAAGGATAACCCCTGCTCACCCCCTTGGTAGCTTGGAACAGGCAGTCAGACTTATCTCAGAGGCAATGTGTAAAGTATTTGTACCAACAAACAGTAATACAGTGAAAACACTACAAAATGGACACCACACCAGTTTAGAAAAATAGCCAATATTGACCTAAATCAACCAGACCAAAACGACAGAAATCCAACATACATAAGTGAAGTTATACATTTTAAAATAAAAAGAGTCTTACTCCGTAGAAAATAACAGATGCGTTGATGTTACACAAAGTACCTGGTTTGCATCAAAAATAAAGCTGCATGGGTGAGAGTGCGTCGAAAAGTCTTTGATGTGTTGAGGCCGTGCGGCATTTATTCTCTGGTTGGGTAGGCGATGCGTAATTTTTCTCTTCCTCAAGAGAATGATGTGTCGATTTCTGGATGGGCACCTTAGGTCCGGGCAGGTTCTCATTGATTTTGACGGCCAGCTATGATGCGTAAGAAATCCATCCGCAAGGCAATGAGAAACCACGATGAGTGGGGTTTGTGTCGTTTTCAGCAGCCGCTAGTGGGTGTTGCATCGTTTCTCTAGTCGTAATGCAACATCTCAGCTGCGAGACAGGTGGTGCATTGTTTTTCACAGGCTGTTGCAGATAGTGCCTCAAACTTTTCGAAGCACGGCTCCTGTGTGTGGATTTCCACCGTGGTTGTACCAGCTTTACCTTTCAAGGGCCCAGGGGCTGGATAGGGCACCACTTGGCAGGGCAGGAGTCTCAGTAGAGAATCTAGGTGCTGGCAAAGGAAGTCTTTGATGGCCGTGAGACTTCAAAACAGGAGGCAAGCTCAGTCCAATCCCTTGGAGACACTTTACAAGCAGGAATATACCACAAAGTCCAGTCTTTGTCCTCTTTCAGACAGAAGCAGCAACTGCAGGCCAACCCAGCAAAGGACAGTCATAGGCAAAGGGGCAGTACTACTCCTCCAGCAATTCAGTTCTTCTCCTTGGCAGAGGTTCCTCTTGGTTCTAGAAGTAATCTTAAAAGCTGGGGTTTTGGGTCCACTGTTTATACCCCTTTCTCCCTTTGAAGTAGGCAAACTTCACAGGAAAGTCTCTGTTGTTCACAAGATCCTGCCTTGCCCAGGCCTAGCTCCAGACTCACACCAGGGGGTTGGAGACTGCTTTGAGTTAGGGCAGGCACAGCCCTTTCAGATGTTAGTGACTACTCCTCCCTCCAGCCTAGCCCAGATGTCCCATCAGGATATGCATGTTACACCCTAGCACCCTTTGTGTCAGTGTCTAGTGGAGATGCACAAACAGCCCAACTGTCAGCCTGACCCAGACAAGGAATCCACAAGCAGGCAGAGTCGCAGAATAGTTTAAGCAAGAAAATGCCAACTTGCCATTTTCAAACAGACAACTTAAAAACCAACTTTACCAGAAGATGTATTTTTAAATTGTGAGTTCAGAGACCCTAAACTCCATATCTCTATTTCCTCACAAAGGGAAACTACACTTAAAGGATATTTAAATACAGTCCCCATGTTAACCTATGAGAGAGAGAGGTCTTGCAACAGTGAAAAACGATTTTGGCAGTATTTCACTGTTAGGACATGTAAATCACATCAGTACATGTCCTACCTTTAACATACACTGCACCCTGCCCATGGGGCTACCTAGGGCCTACCTTTGCGGTGCCTTGCATGTATAAAAAGGGAAGGTTTGGAACTGGCAAGTGGGTACACTTGCCAGGTCGAATTGACAGTTTAAAACTGCACACACAGACATTGCAGTGGCAGGTCTGAGCCATGTTTACGGGGCTACTCATGTGGGTGGCACAACCAGTGATGCAGGCCCACTAGTAGCATTTGATTTACAGGCCATGGGCACCTCTAGTGCACTTTACTAGGGACTTACTAGTAAATCAAATATGCCAATCAAGGAGAAACCAAACACCACTACAATTTACACAGAGAGCATATGGACTTCAGCACTGGTGGTAAAGTGCTCAGAGTCCTAAAGCCAACAAAAGCTGGTCAGAACAAATAGGAGGAAGGAGGCAAAACGTTTGGGGATGACCCTGCAAAAAGGGCCAGGTCCAACAGTCAAGAAGAACGGCCTGGCACCCATTCACATCTGAAAGATTCCACAGAAGTGTAACATTGGAGGAGGGCCAACTAAACCTTCAATAAGTCTCTACCGCCGTTGGAAGACTCTGAAACTTTCAGTAATGAAGACTCTTTTTAGCAAGTTGTTGGTAGTGGATTAGTGGCTCCAAGAGGTTTATAATCAAGCATAGTGGCCAGAGCTAGTAAGTCTAGTAAACAAACTGAGGTCTCTGCCACAGGGTTAACAAATAGTGAAATTAAGGACCTTTATCAGCGGGCTGAGAACTTGAAAAGGAATACTTAATTGTGTGTTTTTGATATAGACAGAATTATACTCACAGAAGATCATATCTAATCCTCTGCAACTGTCTTGGAGGAGTCCAGGCATAAGAGGGTTGTGGGTTACTAGGTGGATCATTAAACGGTCTGACCCTAAAGTACAAGTTACTTACCTTCGGTAACAAAATATCTGGTAGAGAAATATTCTAGTTGCAGATTCCTTACCTTAGAATTTCCCCCAGGAGTCAGACTGGATCCAGAGAATTTTCTTCGAGCAATGCCCTTGGCGCGTCTGTTGACTCTGCGGGAGTCGTTGGCGTCGTAGTCGCCGTGATGACATTGGGAGTAGTATATAGATGCCGCCTTTGTGCAGTGACGTCAGTTTCTTTTAACGACTTTCCACGCCAAAGCGCAGAGCTGCTAAGAACACTGAGATTGGTGTGCCAGAGCTAAGGACCTGAAAGGGGAATCCCTGTCCCTAGAAATCAGTTTGCAAGTGGGGAGGATGGGTCGGCGGTAGGGAATCTGCAACTAGAATATGTCTCTACCAGATATTTTGTTACCGAAGGTAAGTAACTTGTATATCTGATAGAGAGTTCTAGTTGCAGATTCCTTACCTTAGAATAAATACCCAAGCAATGCCATCCTCTGTGGTGGGTTGTGAACCAAGATCATACTGGGAAGTCCTGCAGGACCGAACGACCAAAGTAGCCATCCCGACGAACCTGACTGTCCAGACAGCAGTGTTTAGCAAACGTGTGCAGGGACGCCCACGTAGCTGCCTGGCAGATATCCAGGACAGGAACTCTGCGTGCTAACGCAGTGGAAGCAGCAGTTGCTCTGGTGGAATGAGCACGCAAGCCCTCAGGAGGTTGCTTCTTGGCCAAAGCGTAGCACATTTTGATGCAAAGAAGCACCCATCGAGAGATGGTACGCTTTTGCACCGCCCTCCCTTTTTTCGCACCCACATACCCAACAAAGAGTTGATCGTCCACCCGGAACTTTTTAGAATGATTGAGGTAGAATGCCAACGCTCTTTTTGGGCCCAGACAGTGGAGTCTCTCCTCCTCATAGGAAGGACGTGGGGGTGTGTAGAAAGTAGGCAGAGTAATGGACTGGCCTACATGAAAAGGTGTAACCACCTTAGGAAGGAAGGAAGCCTTAGTGTGCAACACTACTTTGTCAGGGTGCACAGACAAGTATGGAGGTTTTGAGGAAAGGGGCTGAAGCTCACTCACCCTGCAAACAGAGGTGATAGCATCAAGAAAGACAGTTTTGAAGGTGAGGAGCGGCAAGGGACAATTATGCATTGGCTCAAAGGGAGTACACATCAAATAAGTAAGGACAAGATTGAGGTCCCATTGAGACATGATAAATGTAGCTGGAGGGAATAAATGGGTGAGGCCTTTTAGGGATCTACTCGCAATAGGAGATTTAAAAAGTAAGGGCTGATCAGGTAATCTAAGGAAGGCCAAAATGGCAGATAAATACCCTTTAAGGGTGCCCAAAGCAGAGCCCAAGAAAGG
The DNA here is from genome assembly GCF_031143425.1 of Pleurodeles waltl. Lineage (NCBI taxonomy): Eukaryota > Metazoa > Chordata > Amphibia > Caudata > Salamandridae > Pleurodeles > Pleurodeles waltl. The sequence continues at coordinate 606,289,116 of NC_090438.1, forward strand.
ATGACCAGAAGAACCTTGGATAGTGGTGCAGAAAGGGGATTGTAGGAAGTTGGCTCTGTATATACTATCTCAAAGTAAGAGATAGTGTGCACAGAGTCCAAGGGTTCCCCTTAGAGGTAAGATAGTGGCAAAATTAGATAATACTAATGCTCTATTTTGTGGTAGTGTGGTCAAGCAGTAGGCTTATCAGAGGGTAGTGTTAAGCATTTGCTGTACACACACAGGCAATAAATGAGATTCAAGATTTGAAGTAATTACATAAAATGCAAGGTACTCCACACAGTTAAGTAAGGAACTTTGAATTAGAGCAGTAACATACACAGTTTTAGCTAAAATGGCAATAAGCTATTTTAAAAGTGGACACAGTGCAAAAATCAACAGTTCCTGGGGAAAGTAAGTATTGGTTAGTTTTTCAGGTAAGTAAGGCACTTACTCATTCAGTTTCCTGTGCATAGGCAGCCCACTGTTGGTGGTTCAAGGCAACCCCAAAGTCACCGCGCCAGCAACCCAGGGTCAGTCAGGTGCAGAGGTCAAAGGAGGGCTCAAAACACATAGACACACCGGGGTGCACCAGTTCCAGTCTGCCAACAGGTAAGTACCTGCGTCTTCGGAGGGCAGTCCAGGGGGGTTTTGTAGAGCACTGGGGGAGGACACAAGTAGGCACACAAAATGCGCACTCAGTGGCACAGGGGCAGCCGGTGAACAGTGCTGCTGTTCTCGGGGTTTCTTGGTCCTTTGGCTCATGGCAGTCCTCTGAGGCTTCAGAGGTTGCTGGTCCCTGTCGGATGCATCGCTGTGCAGGTTCTTTGAGTCTGGATACAGGCCGGTAGAGCTGGGGCCAAGTCAGTTTGTGTCTCCGTCATCTCTGCGGGACTTTCAGGTCAGCAGTCCTCTTTCTTGTTGTAGGTTGCAGGAATCTGATTTCCTGGGTTCAGGGTCGCCCCTAAATACTAGATTTAGGGGTGTGTTTAGGTCAGGAGGGCAGTAGCCAATGGCTACTGTCCTGGAGGGTGGCTACACCCTCTTTGTGCCTCCTCCCTGAGGGGAAGGGGGGCACATTCCTAATCCTATTGGGGGAATCCTCCAAACTCAAGATGGAGGATTTCTAAAGGCAGGGGTCACCTCAGCTCAGGACACCTTAGGGGCTGTCCTGACTGGTGGGTGACTCCTCCTTGTTTTTCTCATTTTCTCCTCCAGCCTTGCTGCTAAAAGCGGGGTCAGTGGCAGGAGGGGTGGGCATCTCCACTAGCTGGGATACCCTGGGGTGCTGTAACAAAAGGCATGAGCCTTTGAGGCTCACCACCAGGTGTTACAGTTCCTGCAGGGGGAGCTGAGAAGCACCTCCACCCAGTGCAGACTTTGTTTCTGTCCTCAGAGAGCACAAAGGCTCTCACCCCAGGGGGGCAGACACTCGTCTCAGTGGCAGGCTGGCACAGACCATTCAGCCCTGCACTGAAGGTATGGGTACATTACAGGGGGTATCTTCTAAGATGCCCTCTGTGTGCATTTTGTAATAAATCCAACACTGGCATCAGTGTGGGTTTATCATTCTGAGAAGTTTGATACCAAACTTCCCAGTATTCAGTGTAGCCATTATGGAGCTGTGGAGTTCATTTTGACAAACTCCCAGACCATATATTTAATGTGGCCACACTGCACTTACATTGTCTAAGAATAGTCTTGGACACTGTAGGGGCATATTGCTCATGCAGCTATGCCCTCACCTGTGGTATAATGCACCCTGCCTTAGGGCTGTTAGGCCTGCTAGAGGGGTGACTTACCTATGCCGCAGGCAGCTTTTTGTGGGCATGGCATCCTGAGGGGATTGCATGTTGACTTTGCCTTTTTCTGCCCACCAACACACACAATCTGCAATGGCAGTGTGCATGTGTAGGTGAGGGGTCTCATAGGGTGGCACAACATATGCTGCAGCCCTTGGGGACCTTCCTTGGTCACAGGGCCCTTGGTACCACTGGTACCTTTTACAAGGGACGTATCTGTGTTGCAGGGATATGGCAATTGTTGAACAATGGTAAATTTTTAGTGAAAGAACACTAGTGCTGGGGCCTGGTTAGCAGGGTCCCATCACACTTCTCAGTCAAGTCAGCATCAATATCAGGCGAAAAGTGGGGGTAACTGCAACAGGGAGCCATTTTCCTAAAGGAATCAACAGATTTGTTGGTACACCATGCCACAAATTTCTTCTGACAGGCGTATACAGTTTTGGTTGAGGTACCCCTGGCTGCCAAGATAACATCGCAGACTTCGGGTGGAAGATCAAAAGTCGGCAACTGTCGCCGCTCAATCTCCGCGCATGAAAGCGGAGGTTGGACAGATTCAGGTGAAGAACCGTCCCTTTTTGCTGCGACGGAAGATCCGCCCAAAGAGGCAATCTGAGTGGAGGATCGATGGACATGGTCAATAGCTCTGGATACCATACTCTCCGTGCCCAGTCCAGAGCCACCAAGATGACTTGGTCCGGGTCGTTCCTGATCTTCTTGAGAACTCTGGGCAGAAGAAGTATAGGGGCAAAGGAGGCCAGAGTTCCGCTCGAGATGAAAAGCTTCTCTGAGCGAGTGCCACCTTGGAAACTCCAACACGCAAAACAGTTGACATTGCGCGTTCTCTGCGGAGGCTAACAGATCTAACCAAGGCTCTCCCCACTGCTGAAAGAGACCTTGCGCCACCTCCGGATGGAGACACCATTCGTGATCGGTTGTGCATCGACGACTGAGTTTGTCCGCTCTGGCGTTCAGGGAAACTGCCAGATGTTGAACCATCAGGGTAATGCCCTGATGTTCCAGCCATGTCCAGAGGCGTAGTGCCTCCTGACAAAGGGTCCAGGACCCTACTCCGCCCTGTTTGTTGCAGTACCACATGGCGGTAGTACTCTCTGTGAACACCTGCACCACTTTCCCTTTGAGAGAGGGAAGGAATGCTTTTAACGCAAGCCTGATCGGCCAGAGCTCCAGAAGATTGATATGGAGCCCCGACTCTTTCGGAGACCCGAGCCCTCTGATCTCCACCTCTCCCATGTGGCCGCCCCAACCCAGAAGTGACGCATCTGTCACTATAGAGAGATCTGGTTGTGGAAGGGAGAGGGATCTGCCGTGGACCCAATGCGGATATGAAAGCCACCACTGCAGTTCTTTTGCAGTCCCCTCTGAGATCTGGACCATGTTGGAGATATTCCCCTGATGCTGCACCCACTGGAACTTCAGGTCCCACTGCAGAGCCCGCATATGCCATCTGGCATGTGTTACTAGCAGGATGCAGGAGACCATAAGGCCCAGCAGCCTCAGAGTCAGTCTCACCGAAACTCAATACCGAGGCCGAAAGATCAGAATCATAGCCTGAATGTCTTGGACTCATCTTTTGGGAGGATAAGTCCGAAACTGCACTGTGTCCAGAACAGCTCCGATGAAAGGGAGCATCTGAGGGGGAGTGCGGTGTGACTTCGGCATGTTTATAGTGAACCCCAGCATGTGCAGGAGGTTCGCCATAGTCTGAAGGTGGGAGACGACTTTCTGGGGTGAGTCCGCCTTCAACAGCCAGTCATCGAGGTAGGGGAAGACTGAGACCCCTAACCTGTGCAAATGAGCTGCAACCACCACCATCACTTTCGTGTACACCCAAGGGGGCGCTGGTAAGGCCTAAGGGGAGCATGGTAAACTGAAAGTGCTCGTGACCTACCATGAATCGTAGGTAATGTCTGTGGGCAGGCAGGATGGGGATGTGGAAATAAGCGTCCTGCAAGTCCAACGCTACCATCCAGTCTCTTGGGTCCAAGGCAGACATACCCTGAGCCAGAGTGAGCATTTTGAATTTCTCCTTCTTGAGGAAATAGTTTAGGTCCCGAAGGTCTAGGATAGGACGTAAGCCCTTGTCCTTTTTAGGTATCAGAAAGTAGCAGGAATAACAACCATGACCTACTTCGGGCACAGGGACCTTTTCTATAGCTCCCTTGGCCAAGAGAGCTGCAACTTCCTGGCGGAGAAGGGCCAAATGATCCTCTGGAAGGTGACTGAAGGATGGAGGCATGGTTGGTGGAGAAGATTCGAAAGGGAGGGAGTAGCCCTTTCGAACTATCTGGAAAACCCACCTGTCTGTGGTGATGTATTCCCAGTGGGGCAGGTGATGGCGAGTCCTGCCACCAACTGGACTGGAGTGAGGGGATGGACTGGGAAGGTTTGGAGGCTGCAGCGGGGGCAGAGGTGGACAGGGCAGACCTCTGGTTCCCTGTCCCACGGCCACGTAGAGGCTGAACAGCATGGGTGGCACAGTGGCTGGGTGGAGGACATGACAGGGAGCCCCTTACATGGCCACGAAAGGGGCAAATAGCGAACTGTGGAGGGCGAGGGGCAGAGGAAAGACCAAGGGACCGGGCCATAGCCCGTGAATCCTTGAATCTCTCCAAGGCCGAGTCCACTTTGTCTCGGAAGAGATGTGAGCCATCAAAGGGCATGTCCATGAGTGACTGTTGAACACCCCCAGAAAAACCAGAAGTGCACAGCCAGGCGTGGTGTCGTAAGGCCACCGTCGTAGCAAATGATCTTCCCAGCGAGTCGGTCGTGTCCAGCTCACAACAGATTGTGAACTATGGTGCATCGCTCCCATCCTTCACATCTTGGGAGACGATAGCACGGGCCTCCTCCGGTATCTGCGGCAGGACTGCACAACTGCCTCCCACAAAGAGTAGGAATAGTGGCCCAAAAGGCATGTGGTGTTCACAGACCACAGCACGAGACTGGAGGAAGAAAATAACTTCTTGCCAAACTGTTCCAGTCTTTTGGATTCCCTGTCCGGGGGTGCGGAAGGGAATGCACCTGAAGAAGAGGAAGCCTGGATAACAAGACTCTCAGGCGTGGGGTGTTGGGACAGGAATTTAGGGTAGTTCGGGGCGGGCCAATGTTGGAGTGCGATAGTCCTATTCACAGGAGCCCCTGAGTTGGGTTTGGACCAGGTACCCAATAGGAAATCCGTGAGGGTTTCATTAAATGGCAAAAGAGGTTCTTAAGTAGAAGCCCCAGGCTGAAGCAACTCTGTCAGGAGATTTGACCTGACCTCAACAGTGGGAAGCTCAAGACCAAGGACCTCAGCTGCCCTACTGACCAGCATACCATAAGTTGCTCCCTCCGCCGTAGCCACGAGGAGGAGACAGCATGCCAGTGTCACGAGAAGTATCCAGACTACTGGCGTCACCCAATTCCTGAGCCCAGTCCAAAGATTTGTCATCCTGGTATTCATAAGGGTCCAGGGACCCCTCCAACCCCTCCCCATATTCATACCCATAAGAAAAAGGGTCAGAATCCGACCTGGGGAGGATAGGCCCCATCAAAGGCAAAGGCGGCGTCAGCTGACGCCGCTCCGACTCAGAGTCGTCGGGGATAAGAATCGGGTCGACGTCGATAGTGGGCACTACCGATGTCGGGAGCATCAACAATCAACCCGGCGCCGGGGTGATCTCAGTGGCCGAAGCCACCGGCGCGGAACCTGAAGGCCCCTCATCAAAACCCCTTGGGCCCAAAGGTGGCGTATCGGGGTCGGACCGCCCAAAGATGAGGCGCGTGGCCTCATAAAATTCTTTTGGCTGGGCAGGGGTCGCTCCGGCTCGGCGAAACTCGGGGAAGCGCAGAGCCGACCCAGACGCAGGCTCCGAGGATGGAGGCCTTGTGCGTGGACGCTCCTCCCGCGTCGTGTCAGTCGAGTGGCGGGGCAAAGTCGGAGAGCAATGGGATCTCTTCAACTTCTTCTTCTTCTTACCTTGACCCAAGGATTTGGAAGAAGACGAGTGGTGATGGCTCTGCCACCGGTCTCGAGACCTTCCTCTCGATCGAGATCGGGACTTATGTGGAGTCCAGTGCTGGGCCGCCATGAGCTTTAGAGACCGCTCCCTTAAAGCCTTCGGGTGCATGGCCCAGCATTCGGAGCACGACTTCGGGTCATGGTCGCTTTCGAGACATCACAGACAAACCCGATGAGGATCCGTCAAAGACATCGTACAATGACATTTCTCGCACAGCTTGAAACTGGTGTTCGGGGACATCCTCAACACACCAAATTTCTCACAAAAACTCAACAAAATGGTCAAAAAGAGACCAGGGTAGCTCTTCTCCGGATCAGTGCGTGGCACGGAAAGAAAAGAACTGATGTCACTGCGCAAAGGCGGCGTCTATATACTACTCCATATGTCATCACGGCGACTACGACGCCAACGACACCCATGGAGTTGACCGACAACACCTACCGACACGGAAGGGTATGTTCTTCAAGCAAATCTCCAGATCCTGTCTGACACCTGGCAGAAATTCTAAGGTAAGAAATCTGCAACTAGAAGTCTCTATCAGGTAGCAGTTGTGCCTCCAGTTTTGAATTTGACTTTGGTAATGGCTGTATCAAAAAAGATATATGTGACAGTAGTATGTGTCAGGAACTGTTGGGGTGCTGTCTAGGACTGATAACATGGAAGACAAGTAAGCAGATTGCTGGGTACAGAGCTGCTCAAGATCACACAGAATCAGAGGTGAGAGGAGATTCAAAAGGGAAGCTCTAGTCAAGGGAGTAAGAGAGCTAAGATTCAGAAAGAACAGGCATTCAAGAGGTAATGTGGCATCCAGACTAACACCCCAGGACGGACATGCAAGACATATATATCTATACAACATTGACATTAAAAGGAATGTGGGGTATTGCACTTGGGAGCTCCACACGGTAATACTGAAGCTCAGTACGCTCCTCACCCGCAATTGCTGTTACATATTCTAACTGCTAATACTCCTATATTGGATATACATGCAAAGTCAGGGTCTGTGGAGCTGGCCCCTATGGTGATAATATAGAAATAACAGAAAGACATTACTCACAGTGGACAAGAACCACCACCTAGGTCACCAGCTGAGCCCACAGATTCTGGGTATCTAACAGGACCATGCAAGGCGGTAACAGCAAGGGTGTAGAACTAAATACAACCACGATAGACAAGGAGCTAGCAAGGAGGAGTGCTTAACAGGAAAGAACAGAAACAAGTACACACCTGGCAGAAAGCAAGTAACAAGCATATAAGGAAACTAGAAGCAGGAAAAGAGCAAACTGGGAACTCGAACAAAGAAATGGAAAGAAAGGCAAGGACTGGGAAAAGGAAAATACAGAAGGAGAGGCTTCAAGGGAGCACGAGAAATGCTGGTGCAGGAATCAAGGAAACAAGGAAGCACATCAGGCAGAAATAGTTCAAGGAACAAGGAATAGCTGAGGCTTAGGAGTCAAGTAGCACTTCAGGGAGTGCTAGTTCAAGAACAAGGATTTACTAAGGCTCAGGAGTCAATGTAACACTGCAGGCAGTGCTAGTTCAAGAAACAAAGAATAGCAAAGGGTCAGAAACCGGGACAAGAATTAACAATGGCTCAGAAACTTCAGGAAACAAGGGTTGGTCTCACTGGAATACACCTACAATGACCAACACTGGGCTTAAGGGAGCTGAGGCCTAAAAGTGCTCACAGTAATCACATGCGTCAGGTGTGAGCAAGCTAGCAGCAGCTAGCCACAGGTGTGATGAATTCCTCCACCCATCCTTGACCTGCAGGGGTGTAGATTAAGCAGTGAGCAGGGGATTCTAGGTAATGAAGTTCCAAGCATGAGCAGACAGACTTCCACAGAACCCGGCATGGATTGGGAATGGATGGTAAATTGCAAATAGCGTCCAAATTGCTGGAAGTCAGAATATGCATGCAGGGGAAGGTCTGGAAGCTTATTAGAGCATTGGAAGAGCCCACAATTAGGCTTCCTGGGGATGGGGACCAGAGTGCAGGAAGCGAACCATGAGAGTATGTGAATTTAATTTGTTTGCAGCAAAAACCGTTGCAGTGGATCCTATTTAGTTTTTATTGGGAACCAGGAGATAGCTTAGCCTTCTGGCTTACAGGCCTGTGCTCCTGTCACTTAGTGACTTTTAACCTACTTAGTCTGCTCTGTTTTAGCATATTTATTTAATTATTTCTTCCAAGACGGCTGCTATGTTTATAGTTAGGAAGCTGTTTTGATTTCCTGTTATCAGTGCCACTCCGTGAAGGCGTCACTATCAGCGTCAAAGACAAATGAGATGCGTAGGTATTCACATCATGTACTTTCTCCACTTACATGTGACTGTACCATAATGTACCTTTTCAGGGAATCACTAATATATCTGCCGTCCCAAGCATGCCTTCTTATCTATTGTTTGGGAACATACCTGTGTCATGGGTCCTACAAGATCTGTATAACTACATCACACGCAGACAGGGTTATCAGAGGGATTCCTACCAGATGCCATCAACGCTATCTATGCTACACATCACCTTGATGCAGACCCAGTGTTAGACTTTTCATCCTTGACATGGTTTCCCCTAACTTTTTGCCTCTGTTTCCCAGGTTGTCGATGTGTGCTGGACTCTGATTTTGCTGTTTTTGTTACTCTGGGCACTTTACCACTGGTATCCAGTGCTAAAGTGCAAGTGCTCCTATGTAAAATGTATGTGTAATTGTATTTCCATGATTGCCATATTTTATTTACTGGTAAGTCCCTAGTACAGTGCACTAGAGGTGCCCAGGGCCTGTAAATCAAATGCTACTAGTGGGCCTGCAGCACTGGTTGTACCACCCACAATAGTAGCCCTGTAAACATGGCTCAGACCTGCCACTGCAGTGTCTGTGTGCAGCTTTTAACTGCCAATTTGACTTGGCAAGTGTACCCACTTGCCAGGCCTTAACCTTCCCTTTTCTTACATGCAAGACATCCCTAAGGTAGGCCCTAGGTAGCCCCAAGGGCAGGGTGCAGTGTATGTTTAAGGTAGGACATATACTAAAGTGTTTTATATGTCCTGACAGTGAAATACTGTCAAATTCGGTTTTCACTGTTGCAAGGCCTATCTCTCTCATAGGTTATCATGGGGGCTACCTTTAAAAATGATTAAAGTGTAGATTCCCTTTGGGAGCAGATCTACATAGAGTTTAGGGTCTCTGAGCTCACAATTTAAAAAAACATATTTTAGTAAAGTTGATTTTAAGATTGTATGTTTGAAAATGCCTTGTTTTGAAAGTGGGCATTTTCTTGCTTAACCCATTCTGTGACTCTGCCTGTTTGTGGATTCCCTGTCTGGGTCAGTTTGACAGTTGGGCTGTTTGCACCTCTCTCTAGACAGTGACACAAAGGGAGCTGGGGTGTAGCCTGCATATCCTGATGAGCCATCTGTGCTAGGAGGAAGGAGATGAGTAGTCATGTACACCTGAAAGGGCTGTGCCTGCCCTCACACAATGCAGTCTCCAACCCCTGGTGTGTGTCTGGGGCTGGGCCTGACAAGACAGGATTTCACAAACAAGAAAGACTTTCCTTTGAAGTAAGCCAACTTCAAAGGCCAAAATGGGTATAAGAAGGGCACCCAAAACCACAGACTTTAGATCACTTCTGGACATCAAGAGGAACCTCTGCCTGGAGAGGAGCTGAAGAGAAGTGCTGCCCTGCTTGTGACTGTGCTTTGTGGAACTATCCTGCAGTTGCTGTTTCTACCTGTGCCAGGGGACAAAGATTGGACTTTGTGTGCCTTCCTGCTTGTCAAGAAATCTCCAAGGGCTTGTCCTGAGCTTGCCTCCTGTTGTTGAAGTCTCAGGGCCATCAAAGACTTCTCTTGCCAGCACCTGGACTCTCTGCTGAGACTCTTGCCCTGCCAAGTGGTGCCCTATCCAGTTCCTGTGGGGAGGAAAAACGACACACGCCGACCCGACCGGAGAAGGAGAAATGACACACGGTCTCGTTTGCGGGTGAGAAATTGACGCACCGCTTACCTTTTTGGACTCACACTCGCCTGTGTGCGTTATTTTCACACTACCCAGGTACTTTTAAACGCTAACAGAGTTTTTACTGTTTACTAAAGGATTTAAGACTCTTTTTGCTTTTTAATTCATAACTTGTCTTGTGTATGTTGGATTTGTGTCGTTTTGGTCTTCTTTTGTTTAGATAAATATTTCCAATGTTGCTAAACCTGTGTTGTGTCATTTTGTAGTGTTTTCACTGAGTTACTGTGTGTTGGTACAAATACTTTACACCTAGACTCTGAAGTTAAGCCTGCCTGCTCTGCCACGCTACCAAGGGGGTGAGCGGGAGTTAGCTGAGGATGATTCTCCTTTACCCTGACTAGAGTGAGGGTCCTTGCTTGGACAGGGGGTAAACTGACTGCCAACCAAAGACCCCATTTCTAACACCCAGCCTTTGTGTCCCCACTAAGTCTGATCTAGAGACCTCATAATTCAAGGTAACAAGGGTTGGGGGGCTCTTCTCATGGACATGGTACTGGCAGATTAGGTTTAACACACCTAGCTCTATTTAGGTTACCCCAGCACATACAATGAGAAGGCTGTTTTCAGTGAAATATAATGCAGGTCCCTCTCATAACTATGATTGGCTGTTGCCAGCCAATCAGTGTGAAGGTGTGTTTCACAAAACTGAAAATGTGTTGGTATGACTGAGGGATGAGAAATGAGGAGTAGGGATGAGGAATGAGGAGTAGGGATGATGGTTGAGCCATGAGAAGTAGGAATGATGGAAGATGGATGAGAAGCAGGGATGATGGAAGAGAAGCAGGGATGATGGAAGAGAAGCAGGGATGATGGAAGAGAAGCAGGGATGATGGAAGAGAAGCAGGGATGATGGAAGAGAAGCAGGGATGATGGATGATGGCTGAGAAGCAGGGATGATGTATGAAGGATGAGAAGCAGGGATGATGTATGAAGGATGAGAAGCAGGTATGATGTATGAAGGATGAGTAGCAGGGATGAGAAGCAGGGATGATGGAAGAGAAGCAGGTATGATGGATGAGAATCAGGGATGATGTATGATGGATGAGAAGCAGGGATGATGGAGGAGAAGTAGGGATGATGGAGGAGAAGTAGGGATGATGGAGGAGGAGCAGGGATGATACGCAGGGATGAGAAGTAAGGATGATGTAAGAGAAGTAGCGATGGTGGAAGTGAAATAGGGATGATTTATGATGGATGAGAAGTAGAGATGATGTATGATGGATGAGAAGCAGGGATGATGGAAGAGAAGCAGGGATGATGGATGAGACGTAGGGATGATGGGGGAGAAGTAGGGATGATGGATGAGAAGCAGGGATGAGAAGTAGGAAAGAGGATGTCCTAAAATGGATGCTGTATAGATGACATCTATCTCACTGATGACGACTTCAACATTTATCTTGCCAGGGTCGATTGGACCATTCTAGGATTCGCAGCCCTTGGTTACAAATTTAATTTTAGGAAAACTAAAATAGCCTTTCTCAGCGTACTGTTCCTGGGATATGAGCTATCAAATGAGGGCTAGAGCCTGACGCCGCACTTTTTAGACAAGTGTGCTCAACTCCAGCCACCAAATACTATCAAGAAACTACAATCTTTACTAGGTTTCTTTAACTTTGGCAGAACAAACATTACTGACTATGCACAAAGTATCAAGCCACTCAATGACTTAATAAGCCCAGATTTTTCTAGCAGACACTGGACAGTAGAACACATATGCATACTTCGAGGATTGCAACAGGACATGCTAAAAGCAACACACTTACACAAGTGTGACAATAAAACAAAGTTGGTCATCAGAATAATTGCTGGTGCCACTGGGTTCACTTATGTCACCTTTAATGAAGGTGACAGTGCTCATAGCATATAAATGACATTTATATCCCAATGCAGAACGCTTTGCACCAACCAAAAAAATTCCAACTGCAGTACAGGTGGCTGTCATTAAGGAGAGGCCACTTGCCCAAAGGAAAAGCATTATTGTTTTTACCCCGGAGCCAGCCCTAGAGGCCGTCACCAAAGCAAGCATTCCTAATGCTAAAGCATTATATCCACATTGGATTTAATGGACAACCTCCCTGACTGCCACCAATGTTGATTATATCTTTGATCCAAAACTTCAGACACAAGAATTCCTTCAATACAAACAGGAGTACCCCGCAGTGTTTTGGTTTGCAGCCAATTTCCAACCATGAACAATTGTGCTAGCATCACATACTGTTCAACTTAAAAAAAAACAAAAGCAGCAGCAATTTTTAGCTGGTGGCAATGAATGACACCTTTCCAATAATGTACATAGTGGCTCAGGTCACAACAAACATGCAGAAGCCTTGATTAAGAAAACTCTGGATTAATCCCATTTTTCTCCATGCCCTGAAATCACAATTACTGGGGGGTCCTGTTAATCTGGAGGTGAGGAAACAGTGGGTATTGTACATTTTGGGGGAATAAATGTGGGAATTTGAGTTCCCAGAGCTTTTTCTACATTTTCCACCCGTGCTTCACATAGAGGGTTCGACTGCTCCCAGCAGTTGAATTCTCCATGTGAAAAATCTAAACCTGTAATTCTGATCAACTCGTTACTTCAGTTACAGAGGCCAATAGAATTTACGGCTTACTTATAATAAAAGCCAAAACATGCATCAGCATACAACAGACAGACCACCTTGCATGCACCCAACACACATGTGCCTTGGAGTGATCAATGTGCTAAAACAATAGTTAGCATAATAACACGCCTTACAAGTGCATTAAAAGGCTCTCTAAAACTCATAAAATATATCCATCAAAGCCAACATGGATTGCTATCAAGGTACCGATTAGCACTAACCACCAAGAAACACCATAAACGCAAACCCATTCAACGCAAGCAAGTCTCAGTCCACCGGGCGCAGAGCTTTGACTAACAAAATGACTAGGAAACTGGCAAAACATGCTGATCTCAAACACAGAAACGATGCAGCCGCAGCTCAATTACTAAAGACATGGGACATGGTCGCTTAGCTGAGAATAGGATCAGAACACAGTATTTATAACACAGAATCAAAAGCTACCCGTACTGCCGTCTTTTGAAAGGTCTCCCGAGCAGCAAAGAGTTATGAGGCCAGAATGCATGCTATACAAATGGTAACAACACAATATACCGTCAATGCAGGCAAAAATGGCGGACATAAAACTGTATTTGGCATACAACCTAGGGGTTCTATCCGTGGAACGGGCGGTTCCTAGGAAGCAGCAATACTGCTGCGCGTGAAAGGTATTTGGACTTGAAAAGCATGCTGTTACTGAAGACTGGAAGGGAAACCTGGCAAATCACGTGGGATGGGAACAATGCATCGTTTGACCTTTCTATAACCTAGATTGGTACAAGACTAGGTACTGACTGCTAAGAGGCATTAATCACAAGTTAGAGCTATAGATATGATAATGCTTTAACAACCAGCCGAACAGGTGAAGTGGACAGGTTGTACTAAGAGTTTAGGCGCATCAATCATTAAGTAATACATTTTTTTTCACCAGTACTTACAGTCAGAATAATGGAGCGTAGTTGCTTCTGTGCCAAAATTAATGCAATCTCCTATTTTGGAAAATAGAAGAAAATATTTTATTAGTTAAAAAATAAAATGCTGAAATAAAGAAAATTACGTTTTTCAAATGCAAAACATAAAAGAAGCTTAAAAAGATGTCCTCCATAAAGTAAAAACTTCGGTTGCCAAAACATGTAAGAGATATATAATGAACATAAGTGAAAAGTTTCTGCATTATGTGGCGAAGGCCATTTGGAATATTACTGCAATGAAAATTAGGAATAATACATTTTTTATGGAAAGAATAGCAAACGCAGGAAAAAACAGAACTAGAGGAATATGTCTCAAGAAATCATTCAAGTAATCTGTTATAAGGGGAAACATGCTAAGGGCCTGATGCGTAAAACTGTTTAGTGGTATCGAGGTCTGCAGTTCTCAAAATCAGAGGCTTGGCGACCACTAAAAAGTTTCAAAACGTATTAAACACAGAATACCAGTGGCAAAAATGCCTTTGGAAGACAATACGCAATGCATCAATGGTTTGCAAACTCAACTTTGGTCACGAAGCACTGAAGTACCAAAACTTAAAAGGGGTTCGTAGCAGATTCACAAAATGGAAGTTGTTCTTTAGGGAAAACCTGCACCTTGTGACTAGTGATTATGGGTGTCCATCCATTCATTCAAAGGGCGCCACAAACAGAAATCTGCCTCATACACATCAATGAGACAAGCGTTCTTGCAGCTGCTTGCGAATAAGCAGGCGCGCTTACCACATGTGAAAAGGACTGAGAAGTGGTTTGCTTTTACGTGCATACCAGTCTAGCAGGCTTGCAGGGTGAATATATACAACCAAGACTATTTTTAGGAAGCTATTGGCCTCCAATTGATGCTCAAAAATTGCATTAGGTACATAAATAACAAAGATGGTTTTGTTATACATCTGTTCTGATGCGATTCTAGAAACAAACAAGGTGAGAAGAGTTCCTAGACAGTTTCCAAACAAGAAAGTGGTTTACTTTTCCTTTGATGTGTTCTGAACTAAGGTTTTCAAAAGGTATTGAGCGCTTCTTAAAAAAAGAATCTCAAGAGAACTTTTTAGAAAAAAATCTGAAGGTTGGCTCCGGTACCTCTATGGTATTTAAGGACTAATACTTTCTCTAAACTCAGGCTTAAAATGTTAGGATGAAGAAGTGGTTCTTTTAGAGGTAAGGCATTTCCAGGCGTCTCTAGTGTACGTGATCATGTAACGGGAAATTGGTTTGCCTGTTCTGTTCAGTTCACAAATAACAGACTAATGGGTATCTCGATCACAAGAAGAAAATGTCCTTGAGCCCTATCAGGCACACTGATGAACTTTCATTTCAGAACTGTCTTCTCTTCAGGTGTCCATTGCAATAGAAAATCCTAAACATAGACCAGAAATTTGATTTTGACGCCGTCCAACTAAGTTAACCGTTGTGAGCAAAGTTATGGGTGGGAAAAGTGGATTTAGGAAAATCTACTACCATGGCATACTAAACCCAATGTCAAAACTTTCTTCAGCCAAGAATGGAATTGTAACTCAACATCATTCTGTAATAAAGCAAGAATGTAGGGGTGTGTTGCCACCAGGTGGAATAGTTCTTCTCAATTAAGGTAACTATTAGCTCACGTTGGAGGAACAAGGTGCATCAGTTTTATACTGTTCAAAGCCATTAAAGTGTCCAGTTTACTTACTGTTACTTTGTATAAGACACAAATTGGTACCAAATCCCATCTTGAGTATGCATCTTTTGACTTCTCTTAAAACTATGAAAACAGCTACTCGCTGGCATTATTTCAAGAAATTGGGTATTTCTAATACATAGCAGACAATTCCAAAGCAAAACGACACAGAGAAACATTCGACTGTGTAAGCATGTCACAACATAAGGTAAGAAATGCAGATTTTAAAGAGAAACCGATGGTAAGTACAGAATACATAGAAAGAAAAACTTACAGTGACTGGAAACTCAAGGATGTTAGCATTGTCTTCTACGTAAAGCTAAAGCCATCATCACAGAGGGATAGCCAAAAGGAGAGAGAAGAAGGCATGCGTTTACATCAGCATTGTTAGTAAGGTGGAGAGGCACAAATGACCTAACAAGAAACGGTTTCTGGCAGGGAAAAGACATGAGACGAGTAAAACATTTATTCAGAACAGAGACACCCAAACGTCAGCTTAAAGTGGTCAACAATATCACATGCTGCAAGGGCTGTGAAAACTACTGCAGACAATCTCTTGATTCAGACCTCTGGAATTTCGGAAATAAAACGAAAAATTTTAGTGTAATGCACAAATGCAAAGAACTAATTTTGCCTAGATTTTGCTCCTGGCTCCAAGTTCGAAATACTTAAACCTACTAGATGGATACGTAGGCTCTCATTGAACAGAGCTAAACGCCACTGCAGCAGCGTCACAGAAGGCACGCAAGTTTTCAGAGCAGGCAGTAGGTTTGATGAACTCACTCTGTCACGTTTTTTGCTTCCTGAAAACAAACTCCCAAAGCATCTCTAAAGGGAAAACTGTGTGCAACTAAAGCTGTTTTATGCAGAACACCTTCTATGCTACAGCTCTCCCCTTATCCTAGTACACTATTACTGGCCCCTTCTCACCTTTTTAAAGCTCACTTCCATTGGGTTCCGGGCTGCCTGGCGAAGCCTTCGGGCCACTCAAGATTTCCAGGCCCATTCCGGAACTAAGAGGTCTTCATGAACTTTTAAAATGTTTGGAGAACACTCAAGGTGAACCAACATCTTGAGTCACTTCTGTACACCAGGGGAAGCAATGTGAAACGAGGCCAAGACATTTTTGGGTTGTTTGTGCTCCCTTACAGAGGGAATGCAAGTGTTGTTGATCAAGCTGTAATGTCCCTTTTGGGGCCAATACTGATTTGCATATGGGTTGCATCCCTGATCCAGCACAGTGAACACAGGCTCACAAATCTAATGTTTGAGCTGAAGTCATATCAACCATCAATTTGTGATCTTCGAATTCCGAGAGTCCATGGATGCAGAGCACAGCCACTTTAGTGTAAATGTTAAGGAGAAGAGGACTTACTGAGAGAAGATTTAACAAATGGTGGTTCTTTTGTTTCAGTGTAAAAACTTCAGCAAGGTCTCTGGAGAATAGAAGCCTTTTCTAAAGCTCTTTGCTGTGTTTGGTGCTTTTTTGTTATGCTCTCAGACTATTTATCCAGAATCTGTTTAGCGAGTATCACAACATGCTGGTGGTGCAAGGCAAATTAACTTCATTTAACGTAAAGGGGATGTTCATGCATGCCTCCCCCAGCTTTATTCGCCTCCCCCACATAGATGAAGCAATCATGAGGTGGTTTTGTTAACAAAAGAAGCTCCGCCATCCGTGAGAAGACATGAGACAATATGCAGAATGTAATTTGACTGCTGAAGAGTATTTGAACGTGGTGATGACCCCACGACAGGTCTGTCCTGTGTTAAGGAGCAATTCCCTGATCATGCCTCCACAGTAAATCTGACAACTTTTCATTCTAAGTTTGTTTGGAACAGTGAAGTTGCTAGAGTTGATCAGAAGATCCTCTGGTTCTAAACCATGAATCTGTAAATTTGCTTTGGGGAAACTAGCCTTTGTAAAACAAACATACAATGTGTGAATGTATCTTACATGTGGAACGTCCTCCACAAGGAACAGGTGACCATTAGTCATAGGTCTACCAAACAGCCTTGTGAGGCAATCTACCGGGTCCAGGTGGTGGCAACTCATGTCATGGTCACAGTGGCACACTCGGTCTTGGTCTCCACACTGGTTTACCCCTGTGCTGTTAAATATGTACAGCAGTGTAGTAAAGGGAGGATGTAAAGGGAATCCCAAGGATACCCAATACAATGGGGACAATAGTAATAAGCCTATGTAAGCCTGGAAGAATACCTGGGGTTACTCAATAGATGGGCGGCGGGGGGGATAGTGCACATCCTAGTGAGATTAATCCACAGTATTACCAATGTCTCCTGGTTTCAAGAGTGTTGAGAATTGTCTTACTCTCTCTGCACTGGGGATCATTGTAGGTGCCACACATAGCCTTCTGCAATTATGTTTAATAAATCAATAACACTCAGTATTTCTTCACTTGTAATTTTCTCACATAAAGTAGCCTTGGTCTGTTCCAAGTTTAAAAGTCCAGTACTGATAAAAATATATTGATTGTATTCCACCCATAACCTCATAGGTTTGGGTATGAATGTGCCAGGTTAACAAGGTGTGAATCTTTTCCCCAGAAGGAGGTGAACCAGCTTAGCAAGTACCTGAAGGAGCTACAACCAGACATCTGCACTGCAGAGATCATCAGCTTATGACTTTCATGCCCAATCTCCCCCCCAAAAAAATCATAAAAGTGCCAGAGAGGCTTCAATTGTCATTTCCCCCTCTGCCCAAAAAAAAACAGACTCTGAAATAGAAATTATATTAATTTGCAGAGGAACATTGACTGTCATTGGCATCTGTGAATGCTGTACGGACAGTAGTGATTCCTCAGCTTTCCAAAGATTTGGAAAATAGTGGCCTCCACAATTGCTATCACTACCCCCTCAATTTCCTAAGGTGGACTGAAAGCATGTTGTTAAATAAGAGCTACTAACCACTCAAGATAGAGACCAAATGGTTTGACATATTAGTGGCCTTTGATGTCAGTGACCATGGAATAAAGCTAGACTGGTCAGTAAATAAAGAAGGAATCGAAAGGGTAGCCATACTTTGATCCCCCTCCTTCCTTTATACATGTTTATGTTACACTCCGACTGAAGGACATTCTTTCTGGAGGTTTTCACCTTTTGTATGTTTGTATAAGAACGGCTATGATGCGGGAGTGAAGATAGTGCACTGGCACCCTGTGACATCCTCTTTGGAATGTTGGGAGCTGGTGCTGAGGAGAAGCAGGATTTTTGTCGGGAGCTGATGGGTAGCTGGACAGCAGGTAGAAACTGGGGAAAGGTGGGGGGCCATAGAGCTGGAGTAGGGGTGTCGGCGACACTTTGCATGGTTTCTTACAACAACGTCTTGGGCACCTCTCTCTTTTACATTGCTACCCATGGACTCTCTTGGGTTATCCTGAGAGAGGATCCAGATTTGCTGAAATGAAGGAACATGTTTATGTGAACCACCATCCCTTCCTCAGTTTGGGTGCTGGGGGTTAAGATGTGGACCTTGAGAAAGTCAGTGCCCAGGTGTACCATCAGGATTCCACATTATGCATAAATGAGTTAAATGAGGTATTTCTCATGTCTGAATCAACAGATTACAAACAGGTACAATGGATAGAGGGTGAAGTATGAGTGCATTGGGTGAAAGGCACTGGAGAGTAGAAAAAAGGAGTAATCTTCACTCTAGAACATAGATAAGAGAAGCATGAACCTCAAAGTAACACTGGTTCCTCTGATTAGTAGGGTATTATTCCTGAAACTAATTATACACTACAAATTATATTTATGCTCAGATGGATGTAAAGTTAAATGCCAACTCAATCCGCTTTGCTTGGGAACCCTAGGAACAGGTTTCGGATCACAGTTTTAGGGTGATTTACACCTCAGAGGACAGCATGTTGTTGGAGGCCAAGCAAAGATTTTGCTACTTGGATTATACAGTTTGCCTGTTTAACAGTTTTTCAATAAATAACAGAACTAGAAACCCCTACTTCAGAAGTGGGGACAACGTTTTGTTACTACAGGGCAGTGCAATGTACATATGTATAAAAGGATGCATTTGCCTCTCATGCAGGAGGAAGTACTGAGATGTTTATCCTAAATAGGCAAAGTGGAGGCACTGTGCTCTAAAGAAGACTACCATTAATAGGTTTGTGAAGTGCATTTCAGTTATAGGTTGCATTTTGGGAACTAAAGTGATCAGGTTGAGTTTGCCGTGGGTAACAGAGGGAGCAAGCCTCAAACTATAGCTTTCATCCAGTTTCAAAAGGAAAAACGGAAAGGCGTGTCATTTCACACAGTTGGCTGCATCGTCATTATTGGTATGCACCAGTAATTAGCACTGATATATTAATGCAAAAGATCAGTGCGGAAATTTACTGACACTGATAGTCATGTGGACCTGTGGAGATAGGGTTGGAGGCTCGCACTGAGTGGAAAGCCCCTCCTCTCCCGCAGGTGAGAGAAGCCTGGTGACCCCAGTAAAGCTGCCGGGCTGCAAAGAAGCAATTGCAGTGCCATCTAGAGGTCACTCACCACACCGCACCATGGCCTGGGTGACTGCTGATAGTGTACATCACTCAAGAAGTGGGACTGGAGGAAAGTAGAACCGACAAGGGGATCTGAGCACCGCCATGCCCCACAAAGGGACAGTGAGAGCTCCTCACCCAAACTACGGCGGCAGTGAAAGAAGTCCGAAATAGGCACTCAGGGGCCGAATCAGCAGAACAGAGAGGAATCGATTGTCCCCGCAGCACCCCTGGCACCGTGAAACAAGGCAGAGGAACCGGCACATGCAACCCCGCTTCGCCTGCAGGTGAGAAGAGCACGGCCCGAGGCTGCACTTGCTCTAAGCGGCATCTCTCCTACACCTGACTCTGCAGGGCCTGCGAGAAGAGCACATCCCCGTAGCGTCAGTACGGCTGCCGCGGTCCCCGGTAAAGTGGCAGCTGTGGTACCCAGCTGATGCCCCCGGCCTTTCTGAAGAGCTAATAGATGCAGGAGCCCCTGTCCGAACTGGCTGTGACAGGTTAGAACTCCGCTGAGCCTCGTAGAGCAAGGCCGTTATAAGGGGAACACAAAAATATTAAGCGCAGAGAGAAGTTAGCCCTCTGAATCTGCCAGGGTAGATGGAATTCACACTCCAATGTGTCTCAAAACAGCTGTTAGGCTACATCAACATCAATGAGTGGCAGCAGCGCCATCTAGCGGTTGCTTATCGCACGAGCGTGAGCAGTTTTGGAGGGGCCCTGAAGAATAGAACTGCCTGAAGATGCCACCATCGTGTCGGGCGAGGCAGGTCCCGATGAGACACGGAACAGGCTGCCACATGCTTGATTGGCAAGTGTAAAAAAAAATAAAAAAAAAAAGATACTTTATATACATATATACATATATATATATAAAGAAAGACCAAGAAAAGAGAAACAGGTGAGCGAGACACCTCACAGAGCGAAAGGCACAGAGATAGCCTGTAGAGAAAGGTGTAAAAGATGAGTTGAGTGCACCACACGCCTGTCGTTGCCACAATTAGGGGGGGCAAAAAGCCCCAAGAAGCCCAAAAATGCCCAATCCACCAAAACTACCAACAGTCCAGTGAAAGCCAAGGCCGTGAAGTCAAAGGCAGCCCAGCCCTAAGCAGCAAAGCCTAAAAAGGCAGCAAGCCCATTGAAGGCACAAGGATGACTGAGCACTGCACGCGCGCCATCCCTAGTGACTGTCTGCTGCTGCAATCAGGAATACAGCACCGCACATCCTTAGATCACCACCGCAAGCAAGAGGAGCAGACACATAAGGTGCAAGGTGAGGACACCCACAGAGAGACTGCTTGATAGCCCCACTGTCTGCCTGAAAGGGCACCAGCACAAGCTCAAGGGTTACAGAGACCATGCATGAATGCAAGACTGAGATCATACTAACTGGCCAGCAGCCCCAGCACTGAATGGCCACTGTTGGCCTGTTAATGATGATGTTACACGATGTGGCCAAGCCTGCACAAACCTTGGCAGGACCAGGCACTGTAACGGTGCACCCTCGAAGTGCAAGCCACCACAATACGCGCTCTAGGAAAGACTGGAGGAAGGTGATCCAGCAAGTGGCGCACCAAGAAGATCCCTAAGGAAGGGACAGGACCTGCAAGAGGGCCATGAGGAGAAACAGCCAGGTCAGGACCTGAGAGAGGTCCACAGGGAGAAAGAGTCAAGTCCTATTGATAGGACTGGGCCTGTGAGAGGCTGCAACAGAAGACGGTACACGGTCCTAGGAACAGGATGTGACCAGTGAGAAGCCCATGTGCAGTGGCAATGAGAAAGCATGGCACAACACCACGTTGCAAAGAAAGAAAGAAAAGGAGGGAAGAGAGTGACCAAACCTGTCACACTGAAAGACTCGACAACCACAGGTGCGCAAGAGGAGGAAAGAAATGTGTTCAAGATCAAGGACTCGTACCACCACTCGAGAGGTCATCCATCTACACAAGCCAGCGGCCGGGGTGCAGTGTTGTCACTGGAGGAAGCCCAGTCGAAGTAACTAACGTAAGCCGCTTGCATGCACAAACCGAGACCCTGCCCCATGCTTCACAGTGCAACCGTCCAGCCACTGGTCAATGGCTGCTTGAGACAAATGGCATCCATGCTAGCGACTGCACATGCCAAAGGAGAAGAACCGCACATGGCTTCGAAGTCCCTCCACTCATTTTCACTCCATGCAAGATCTCACCTAATATAGCCCAAGTCATCACACTGGTAAGAAGGTCATCATTAGCACATGCATCACCAGAACCACGCAAGGAGTAAGGAACATCAACACCAAGGGACCAACAAGGCATTCCTGGCACCATCAGAGACCAATCAACCAGAAAATAACTGTTAGGCCACACGTCAACCTGAGTCCTGCTTGCAAAAGCACATGGAGTAGAAGACAACCACCCTATGTAGTTGAACGAGCGACTTGGCTGTGACCCTGTTGGTGGTTCTGCAGTGCCCCCTTCACGCAGCCTGGAAGAGACCCCACACAGCCCATGTGGTCCCATGGCAATCAAGTGAAAAAAGGCCTCAAGGAAAATCCTTCAAAAGGGAATCCTGGTATAAGAGATGAGTATGAAGCTGCTCTGCCGACTAGCACCGGCAGGCACAGAGGCCTCAGAGGAAGATGTCCCAAACATCACACTGTCATCCAAGCCTCTGAAAGTTTGCCATCCACGGAGCCACAGCACCTCCAAAGAAACCCCTGCAGTGGATTCCACCAAAGCTCCTGAAGCAACCCTGTTTGAACAGTTGACACCAACTCCAACACCATGAGAGCAGGCATGACTGACCAACCGGATATGTGTGAACTGTAACCCATCTGACATGCTGTCAAAGGAGCCGGACTCCATACACACCGTTTTTATGCCCAGAGCTGTCTGGTTAAATAACAGATGCATTCTGTGATGAACAAGCGCTCCCTGGTCCAGCAATCCTGTACTGTCCTGGTGACTGCCTGATGAGGGACAAAGACTCAGTGGTGTTTTATTGTGTTGTTTAATTCTTTTTTCACAGGGTGGACTCATTGTTTCTTTTCAATAAGGTTTGCGAGGGATGTCCATCACAGGACTCACCGGTCATTTGATCCTACCAATAAAAAAGGCCACGCGCATGTGCCCTCAGGCCAGTTACGGTACCACAACTATGACTGTGTCCCTTACTTGCACAACATGTGGGCCCAGTGCTCACAACCCTACAATATAGAAAAAGTACAACCCTATATGTGAGCAGGTCAGCTATGTTGCAGTCATGGTGTCCTGCTAGTGAATTCAGTTGCCCCTTTCCCCAGTGTGCTGACCCTTATAGTGCCATTATGGATGCACAGGAACATCTTGACTCCCAGTTAACCTCATCCCATACACATTTATCAGTGCTATTCAAACCAAATATGTATAGAACCCCTTAATTTCATCTGAACACATTTGTATCCACAAAGAAAGATGGGAAAAAAGATCTTGCTTCTCCATTGAAAGTTATTCAGACCAGACATACACTATGTTTTACATTGGCAGAAGCAGGCTGGAGTATGTCAGGGCAGTGCTAGGAGGCTTGGAGAGGATAGAAGAGAGCAGCTCTGGCTAGAAGTAAATCTACAAAGTACCCAAGAATCTTACGGGCAATATTCACATAGCGAGAACCCATCTTGGGGGTAGGCCATCTGTCCTGTATCCATGCCTTACTTCACAATCAGGTGGATTTGGAGGCTCAGTCACGCTGAACACACAGGTATGCCTAGGACAGCCACTTAGTAGCCTCACTGCTCGATGTAGGTAAAAACGGTCTGTACTCCTTGACTACATATCTATTGCCACAGCCTGGCTGTTAGGAAATTATTCACCTGTGATAAAAGTAGTATTACTTTAGGAACACCATTATTCCCTAAAAAGAGTGTAGCCATTTGTGGTGGACAAACATCCACATGGCATGATTCTTGTTGTAGTGAATGACTCTGCAACCTTGGTTTTTATAATGATATTGATTTATTTGTGCTCAGAGATCGAGTGTGACTTCCCTCTTTGCCAGTTCTTCACAACTGTCAAAGACTGGAACGTCACTGCTCACATGCTTACAATGGAATTCCTAGATTCTGATGTCCTTTAAAGGACCACATCATATCCTCCTCCATTCATAATACAAGCAAATCGGAGGCAGTAAAATATTGAATGAAAACTTAAGAATAACTGTAAAAGAAAAAACTTATGACTTATCACATATCATTCTAAACCTATACTTAAGGAAGGAAAAATAACTTATCTCTCAAGATGGTGACGATAAAAATGAACTATCCTTTTCTCCCATCAGCATGATGCCACTGCATCCATCATCCTTCTTATCACCCCTAACCTTGCACTCATGCAATCCATACTTAGCCACTCTCCTATAATTCCACCTCTCACCGTTCTTTATTTAACTTGAAAAGGTCCAGGGAACTTACACAAGCCTTTGACTACTTGACCTGACTTCACTTTCACCCAATCACCTGGTACAATCAAGCTACTTTCACTTTTCATTTTTTTTTTTTTGGAGTCATCGCCACAATTTTGGGTGATACTATTTTCCACAGTCTTCTCACCCTTAATTAGCTCCTTCAACCAGAATGGTATAAATTTTGTACAAGGCTTTATACCACGCATCAAAAAGAAGGCTGAAATGTTTACAGTGGTATTTTCCGTTTTGCGGTGCACCCAGACTAAGTCAGACACTGTCCTTTCAACATATAATTTGTTGATTAGTGCCAACTGGATAGTCTCCTTGACCATTCTGTTGGCCCTTTCAACAATTCCATTAGCTTGGGGATTGTACAGAGTCATGCATGAATGTTTAATTTCACTGGATGGCAAAAACTCATCTCATGAGAGGTCAGTTGGGTACCATTGTACTCTATCTGGAAATCCTTCATCCTTAAACATTTATGACAAGACTTATCATGGATGTTGTTATTTCCGACATAAATTCAAATAATACTCATCTGGAATGCACATCAACCAAAACTAGTGCAAATCTGGGCTCATGCTTAACCCCACACATGGGACCAATAAAGTCTGCACACACACTATACCAAACTTGTCCAGGGTCATCCATGGTACCAAAATCTGCTTGACTGACAACCGTCAACTTTATTTTTTACTCTCCGTACATACCTCACAATGCTCTACACAATTCACGACATCATCATAAATCCCTGGTCACCAAAATTCCAATCTTAGCCTTTTCTTTGTGAGCATTTGACCCAAATGCCTTTCATGAGCAATGCCAAAAGGTTTCTTCCTCACTTCGACAGGTGGTACAATTTTCTCATCCTGCACCAAAATGTTGTCACCTACCAACAACTCATCCAACACCTTACCATAAGGTATCAAAGCCGGAGTCCATGCGCTCTCTCTTTCACTAACAGTTGAATAACTTCTCTCAAAACTTCATCATTTACCATGGCTTTATTCAATCAATCAATCAATCAGTACATATGTAGAGCGCCCTACTCACTCACGAGGGTCTCAAGGCGCTTGAGAGGGGGAGCTGCTACTACTCGAACAGCCAGGTCTTGAGGTGTCTCCTGAAGGTCAGCAGGTCCTTGGTCTGCCGTAAGTGGATGGGGAGAGTGTTCCAGGTCTTGGCGGCGAGGTAGGAGAATTATCTGCCACTGGTTGTTGTACTGTGGATGCGTGGAACGGTGGTGAGGGTGAGGTCGGCAGAGCGGAGTTGTCGGTTCGGGGTGTAGAAGGTAAGTCGTTCATTGAGGTATGCTGGTTCGGTGTTGTGGAGTGCTTTGTGGGCGAGGGTGAGGAGCTTGAAGATGATCCTCTTGTTGACGGGGAGCCAGTGTAGGTCTCTCAAGTGGGCTGTGATGTGGCTGTGGCGAGGGATGTTGAGGATGAGGCGTGCGGAGGCGTTCTGTATGAGTTGAAGTCTTTTCTGGAGATTGTCCGTGGTTCCCGCGTAGAGAGCGTTGCCGTAGTCCAGTCTGCTGCCGACGAGGGCCTGGGTGACCATCCTTCTGGTTTCGGTGGGGATCCACCTGTCGATCTTGCGTAGGGTGTTGAAGCAGGAGGATGAGACGGCATTGACTTGTTGGTTCATGGAGAGCGATGAGTCTAGGATGAAACCCAGGTTGCGTGCGTGGTTGGTGGGCGTCGGTGCGGCTCCCAGTGTGGTCGGCCACCAGGAGTCGTCCTAGGAGGAGGGGGTGGGACTGAGGATGAGGCTTCTGTCTTGTCTGAGTTCAGTTTTAGGTGACTGTTCTCCATCCAGTTGGCAACGGCCTTCATTCCTTCGTGGAGGTTGGTTTTGGCGGTGGCGGGGTCCTTGGTGAGGGAGAGGATCAGCTGGGTGTCGTCGGAGTAAGAGACGATGTTGAGGTTGTGAGATCGGACGATGTTGGCGAGCAGTGCCATGTAGACGTTGAAGAGGGTCGGGCTGAGGGAAGATCCTTGAGGTACGCCACAGATGGTCTTGGTGGCTTCAGATAGAAAGATAGGGAGGCGGACTCTCTGGGTTCTGCCAGTGAGGAAGGAAGTGATTCAGTCCAGGGCTTTGTCACGGATCCCTGCACCGTTGAGGCGTGTGAGTAATGTGTGGTGGCAGACGGTGTCAAAGGCGGCCAAGAGGTCCAGGAGGATGAGGGCTGCAGTCTCGCCTTTGTCCAGCAGGGTCCTGATGTCATCGGTGGAGGCGATGAGTGCGGTCTCTATGCTGTGGTTGCTGTGAAAACCGGATTGGGACAGGTCCAGAGTGTTGTTTTCCTCAAGGAGGTGGGTCAGTTGCCTGTTGACGATCTTCTCAATGACCTTCCTGGGAACGGGAGCAGGGAGATGGGCCGGTAGTTTGAGGTCCTTTGGGTCTGCCTTCGGTTTCTTGAGTAAGGTGTTGACCTTGGCGTGCTTCCAGCTTTCCCGGAAGGTGGCGGTCTTGAAAGGAGCTGTTGATGATCATCCGGAGTTGCGGGGAGATGATGGAGCTCGCTCTGTTGAAGATGTGGTGCGGGCAGGGGTCGGATGGTGAGCCGGAGTGGATGGTGTTCATGGCTTTGGTGGTGTCATCGTCGCTGATGTGGATCCAGGAGAGAAGGAGGTTGGTGTGGCTGGGGGGTGGTGAGTCAGAGGTGTTGGCGACTGCCGGTGGGGTCTTGGTGTTGAAGTTGTCGTGGATGTCTGCGATCTTGCTGTGAAAAAAGGTGGCAAGGGAGTCGCAGAGGTCTTGCGAAGGTGGGATGCCATTGGTGCTGGGGTTGGAGAGTTCCTTCACGATGTTGAAGAGCTCTTTTCTGTTGTGCGCATTGTTGTCGGTGCGTTCCTTGAAGGAGGATCTCTTAGCGGTCCGGATGAGCTGATGGTGCCTGCGGATGGCATTCTTGAGGGCAATGTGGGCAGGCGGTGTCTGTTCTTGGCGCCATTTCTTCTTGAGTTTTCAGCAAGTCTGTTTGGAGGTCCGTAGGTCAGCGGTGAACCAGGTGGCCTTTCTGACGGTGCAGTTGTAGAAGGGTATATTGATCAGGGCGAGAGCATTGGCGCAGTCGTCAATCCATTGCCTGAGGTTGCGGGCAGCTGTGTCGGTGTCAGTAGTGTCATCTGGTGGGGCTTGGGCGGAGATCAGCTGGTCGTTGGTGACCTTGTTCCAGCTGCGGTGGGGTGTCCGTTGCGGGTGGTGGTGCGTGGTGGGTTTCTCAAAGTGGATGTAGTGGTCGTTGGTCCAGTGGAGTTTGGTGGTGTTGCTGAAGGTGACGTGGCTGCTGGCAGAGAAGATGGGGTTGAGCGTGTGTCTGGCGGAGTGGGTGGGTGACGTGACGAGGTGTTCGAGTCCGAGGTTGTCAAGGTTGTCGAGCAGGGCGGTGGAGTTGCTGTCATTGGTTTTCTCGAGGTGGAAGTTCAGGTCTCCGAGGAGGACGTAGTCTGTAGAAGCAAGGGCTTGAGTGCTGATGACGTCGGGGATGGAGTGACTGAACTGTGGTCAAGGTCCGGTGGATCCACTCATCACTACTCACTGCTCCCAAACTACAGTAAACCACATCACTCAAAACTGCCACAGCACCTTCCTTCCCATTCCCAATTACTGTCTCCTTGTCCACCAATTCTCAATCCAACAGAAAGCGTGAGAGACAGTCTGCTTGAACGTTTCTCCATCAAGGTATATACTGAACTGTGTAGTTATACTATTGTAACCTGGCTGCCAGTCTGACAGAACCTTTGCCTGCACCTCTCAGAGACAGAATCTTCACAAGGGGTTTGTGATCAGTACGGAGTCTAATTTGACTTCCCCATATACACATCCTGAAGTGCTCTAAACTCCATGCTGCCACCAACACCTCCCTCTCAATAACTGAATAATGGCTTTCCATGGGTGTCAAGGAGCTAGATGCAAATGCAACTGTTTTTTCTGTTGACCCATGAAATTGTGATAAAACAGCACGATCCACTCACACTATTATCTACTATCACAGCAAAGTTACATCTGGTGTCAAACGGTTCTCAAATTCACATCTCACACACTTCTTTTTTGATGTTATCAAAGCATGCATTTTGTGGATCAACCCAAGAAAAAGTTATGCCTTTTCTTAATAAAGTTTTTAAAATCTCCATCTTGGAAGCAAAGTTTTTCACAAACTTTGAGTAGTACACTAACAAACGTAAAAAATATCTTAATTGTTTCCTTGCTTTGGGGTGTTGGTGCAAACTTAATTGCAGCTAACAGATCTTTCTTAGCTTTAATCGCATCAACTTATAAGGTACAACCAAGATACTCAATTTCCCGAGCCAGGAATACACATTTTTCCTTCCTTAATGTCAATCCTGACTTTAAAATTATTTCTAGAACCTGTTTTAACATGAAATTGTGACTCTAAACACTGTTCCCAAAAACCATGAGTCATCCTGAAAATAGACGATGTTACTCATGCCTCTAATTATGTCAGTCATAACTCTCTGGAAGACACTTGCTGTTGAACATAGGCTAAAGGGCATTCTCGTAAAATGGAAAGTGCCTTTCATAGTTATGAATGCCACCAAAAACATGGAGTCTTCATGAAGGCGGACATAGTGGTAGGCATGTTCATGTTTTAGGTTCAACTTTGAGAAAAATCTTCCTGCCTTAAGCATTGATATTAATTTGTTTATGTTGGGAAGTGGAAAATAGTCTGTAACCACACTTTGATTTAAGCTTCTTAAGTCTACACAGAATCTAAGTTTGACATCCACCTTCTGAGTGACGACTACTGGAGAAATGCAATTTGAGGCCTCCACAGGTTCTATTAAACCACTCTCCAACATCTCTTCCAGCAGTTTCTTTACCTCATCCCTTATCATTATGGGAACTCTTCTGTGTTTTACCAGAATTACTCCTTGTTTTAATTTTATCCTATTGATATAGCTTTTCAACTCTCTCATATAATTTCGGAAAAGCTCTCTGCCTCCCTGATGGCATATTGTGCCTCCCCGATGACAGCTTGCAGTGTAACTTCTACTACCATGATTTGATTGAGAGCACAGGGCATTATTATGATATGTAAATTAAATTGGTAAACCCATGCTAGAATTGGCAGACCCAATCCCGCCACATACACCTTACCCTTCATGCTCTTACCTCCGAATGCAATGTCTGCAAACACATAACCTCTAGTATAATTTTTTTCACCTTGATTCCCACCCAGGTTAACATCTTTGGGAAGCAATCTCACATTTAGCCATTCTGTCAAAAACAAGCTTTGGGGTCTAATAGTGTATAGGTACCCTGAATTAAGCATTAACTCAGCTTGTTTTCCCTGTATGAGAAATTCTGTCTTTGAACTACATTTCCTGCCAGGACAATTTTCCCCACCCTCAATACATTAGATCCTATCTACACCTTCACTCATGGCTTCAGGGATGACCTGACCCGCCAACAGCACTATTATCCCGTTTGGAGGATCACGACACATTCGGGCAAAATGTCCCTTTCATCCACATTTCCTACAATAATTTCCTATTGTCAAACAATTTTTTGCCTCTATGGTATGATTGTAGCTATCACATCTTCTGCATATTCTACATGATGACTTGTTGTTAACAACCCTTTTCAGGACTTGCCACTCCCGGAGCTAGCCACTACTGTTACCTCACTTATCATTGTGTCTTCTGGTGACACTTCACCCTTCACATCCCTCTTTTCCATTTCCCTCATGCAGTATTCAAATTCTTTCAAAATTTTTGCTGTTTCAATGGCATCTTTTAAAGTTCGATTTTTAGCGGTCCACAACCTATCCTGCATTTGTTTACTTCTGCACTGTACAACTAATCGGTCCTGAATCATTTTGTCTGTCATGGGTTCAAATATACATTTTATCAATAATTCATGTAATCTAATATAAAGTCATCAAGTGACTTTCCAGCTCGTTGTGGTTAGGATAAAACTTGTGCCTCCTCATGACTACATTTATACCCCTGGCAAGCCTCAGTTTTACCTTTTTCCATGTTTCTATGTATACATCTGTGTCAGGTTGACCCTCTTGCAATGGTAATGCCGGTAAATATTTAAAGATGTGTTGTCCCACTTTCCCTAAGGCATTCGATGATGTTGCCATTTTCCTGCCCATCCAATTCGTCAAGGTAATTGTCAAATATTTCCACCCACTCCCCCATTTAATTGCCAGATCTCCTGGTTGAACCAAGAATAGAAGTGACAGTGCTATCGATGAGACTTCCATAGTAGAGATGGTCAGCTATTTTATTGTTTGTTGCCAAACCAAGCAAGTGAACAGAAAGTGTTAAGGATTGGTTAAAAATAATCCTTAAGGGTACTTCCTCTAATCACTTTGTTAGTGAGGAACCACCGCTGGTCCCTACCGCCAACAAGACAGCAGGAGCTCTAGTGTGAAATCAAGGGTGCTTTACCGCAATGGCATGGTGTGCATTTGTTTCTCCGGGGATGATGGTGAGATTGTTGTCGGTCGCAGTGAGCACATGCAATGTGCCGAGACAAAGGGCTGTCAGCAGAGGATGACGGTGAGAATAGTGGTGGTCGGGGGTGAGTGCATGCAGTGCAAGGGGGCCCCGATGAATCATCACTGATGAGCACACGAACCTTATGCACACTACCCCTACCACAAGTTGCAGTGTCACACGGGGCTACGATGAATTGTAGGCATGAGCAGGGCCTGCAGCAACAGTGATTCAACTAGTTATGCGCTTGCAAAGCTCAAGGCCATTTTTGAGTAATGCTGACTTGGCATGTGTCCCTGAATGCTCAACACTGTCAATGGCACACTCTTCCTCAACTTGTCTACCACGCAGTTTTATTTAAACTACATTTACTTGAGTTGCTTCCTATGTCTTTTGTAAAACTGTTCAAGAACCTGCGCATTAAACGTATTTCCTCAGCGCACTTCACCTCACCTCACACTTCAATGTCCGTTTGCCTCTTGAAGCTCAGGCAATAATTGTTCCTTTCTTTGTGGCTCGTGCTTGTGATAGGTTGTTGCACCATCTGCTGGCGCAATATGGTGTTTGAGGCGTCCAATGTCGTTAATTTTTTGAGGGTTCAGAGGGAATCACGCTGCGACCTCAGTGGTTGTCAAGGAGGAACTGGCATCCTGATCGCCAAATATATGTTGTAGTGAATGACTCTAGAATGATATTGATCTATTCGTGCTCAGAGATCGAGTGTGACTTACCTCCTTGCCAGTTCTTGCTACTCACTGCGTGCTCACTAAAGGATACTTTGACCTTTGGAAGCCCCTCTTTAATTTGGAGGGTATGTCCAACCTGGCGCTAACAGTCCTGGCATATGCCTGGGTCACCCGTTGTGAGTCCTTTTACAGCCAAGAGGGACCTGCACCTCTTCCCATCAGCCCCAGAGAGAGGGGTGAACCACATTTTAGCTGGGAGGAGGTGAAAGATGACATTTTAGCCGGCCTCTCTTCAAAAGCTCAGGGCCTGGATGGGGTCGCCGGAGATATATTCAAACCCTGTCGAACTGCTGCGGCCCAAGGACCTATGCCTCCGTCATGGCATACATCAGTGATTGCCCCAATTATTTTAAAAAGGGAATAGAGGCGACCCTGCTTGTTACAGGCCCATATCCCTCGTAGATGCAGAAGTTAAAATCGTTAGCCGGGTCCTGCTGAATCGGTTAACAGCCTAGGGGGATGAGCACAGTATTCTTTCGGATTTACAAAGTGGATTTAGACCAGGGCGGGGGACAATAGAGCAGAACCTGAAATTATATTTGCTTATCAGCAAATATAAGAAAGCTAAAAAGGGAGCTATTCACTTGGTTTGCATGGACCTCACCATGGATTTTGACACTGCTGACAGAGCTTAACTCTAGACCAAGCTGGGGTCCATGGGGTTTGGGAAGTCACTGGTCACTTTTCTGCGTAATTTACACAAAGGACTTATGGCCGCTATGAGATAGGGCACCAATGGTGAGTGCATAACGCACTTTAAGCTGAGGCAGGGAGTCTCACAGGGCTGTAGACAAACACCTTTTCTTTTCATTGCATATATCAATTAGCTAGAGGTCTTTTTAACTGAGCTGTGCCTGGACGTCCCAATGATTGAGGGCAGACTTATGACTGAGTTGCTTTGTGTGGATGACACAGTTTTAACTGTGTGCACCACTAACGGCACGAAGCATCTATTGGATAGTTTTATCATCTTTAAGGATAGTCTGGATTTGAAGACTATTTTTTCCAAATCACATATTATGGTGATTGGTCCAAAGAGAGTTAAAACCAGAACACACATGGTTAACTACCATCAGATTAGTAGAATTGACAATTTTCGATATTTGGGTATTTTATTAGATTCTGAGCTGGAGCAGAACACTAACAACAACTTAGATTTTCAACAGAGTTCTGCATGACAGAGGATTTTTCTAGAAGCCTGGAACGCACCACTGATGGTTACAAAGCATAACGTATTCCCACAGTAAGCTTGGGTGCGAGATCTGGGGTTACATGACATTAACACTCGCCCAGGTTGCTGAAAATAAATTTTTAAGATGGGTGGTAAAGATCCCTCAAAGTACTCCCGTGGAGATTGCGCACAAGGAAGTGGGTTTGAGCTATATTTTAGATTTCGTTCAAATTCGCCCACTTCTGCAGTGGCTCGCAGTCTAGTTGAGAGTTGCATTATCCCTTAATAGACTTATTTTAAGGGATTGTATGGGTCTGGGTATTCGGAAATGTATACCTTGGCTGAATTATATCAAGTGCACTCTGACTGACGGTGGTAGACCCGAACTTTTCTTGATCCAGAATGTATTAGGAAAGCAGATAATTTGTGGGCTGAACATGCTTTTTTTTCCCAAGGCGTGTCCAAAAAGGGAAATTTAGTCCGAGTTCACTGACCCATTGTTAGATGGTCAAGCCTACAAGCATTATTGTTTTTTATCGGACTTTAGATATGTCTTGTTTTCTTAGAAGACGTTTGCCCTAGCTCAGATTGAATTTGTTTTCCCAGCTTATGTTTGGATGGTGCAAGATTTATGAGTCTCCTGTGTGTACCAGGGACTCAGTCTCTATTCCGGATACTTTGCATAGTTGTTGTTGTCCTAAATCCAATACACTGATATACAATTTTATCAGCCCGCTTTTTCTGCCGATCTATTTTAGTCAAGTGCGGCCTATTTTAAACTCAAGTCATTGAGGTGCTATGTTTCATCTGTGGTCTGTTTTAACATGTTTGCTTTTTGTATGCCATTATATACTTTTGTGATTTGCATCGTTCAGAGCGAATAAAGCGTTACTTGACTTGACGTCACTGCTTACATGCTGACAATGTAATCCCTAAACATTCTGATGTCATTTGAAGGACTACATTACAACAATTCTTCAGCACAGGATAACAAACCGGGTTGTTTCAATACTAGCATAGGGCCTTCTGATCCTTCACTTGAGATCCATGTGCCTAGGAAAATCTATCAATCTCATTGTGGGACCCCTTCGTTGTCTTACAGGTCTTTGACCTTTTACAATGATACTGATGGTGAAGATAATGATTCCTTTTGGTAAGCAACTGTTCATGTCGTCCCTGACCCTGGAAAACATTAATTTGAATCGACAAGTGTTTCCTTGGAAACACAGGTCATCGTCACACCACAACCCTGAAGAAGAACGTATACTGCCGACAGACTGGGCATTTGTAACAAACTCTAACGAAAATATGTACAGGGCAGTTTACAAGGTAAAAAGAAAAGACTTGCTGAAAAGCAAGTGTCAAACACTCATTTGTATGTCACACTGACTTTAAAAAAGTAGAATTTTCAATATTCACAAATCACACATGCTTATGAAAAGGTGAGTTAGGGTAGCATATATCATTTTCACCATTCACATGCATTGCTACTTTTTCAGGGCCACGGTGATAGCTTAAGAGAATCGCCAGTAAATGACGTGTTCACTTGAAAAAAGAAAAGAACATCAAAATGAAAACAGATGTCAAGAAAGAATAAACTTAAATCAATGCTCAGCCACCTCTTGCAATACTAACTTTAACTCCTGGGAGAGGGCAATATTATATTTAGGGCTTAAATTATAGCAGCTATTTTGAAAGAGCCAGCACTGACTGCATAAGTACTTCCATTTCACATGAGAAAACCAAATCGACAGTAACACAGAAACAAAACATTTACGTTAACCACTTTGTCATTCAGAATTTCACAAAATATCCTGTAGATGGCGGAATTGTTGTAGAAATGTTTTATGCGTCACAAAACGGTTTAATGTGTTTTAGTTTTGTGCAACAGTGATACAAAAGAGGTTGAACGGATGTTTTTTGGCTTAAGCAGGTTTGCTGAACATTTTTCATCATCTCTGGGCTACAGATGATGGCTAAATTGTTTGTACTTTCGCTATCCCAGTTCATTCTGTGCAGGACCTATATCCAGTGATTTACATGGATCAAAGCGAGGGCGGCTGGGGTGCTCACGCAACGCACAAGTGCAGAACAAAACATGGCTAAGAGTGCAGGGGGTATTTGTGATAGCACAGTGTGCCTACCCCGAGAAGCATGTGTGCTGCCGAGGAGACACAAACTCTAAGGACAGAATTCGAGATATACAAAATCCTATTTATGAAAATGTTCTTACTTACGGAGACTGCTGTACCTTCTATTATTAATGGCCATTTGTTGTGTGTTCTTGCCCATTAAGAACTTTACACATGGAATCTAGATGTATAATAAGGAATAACGGGAATGTTTTTCACCTCGGGGTGCTGGGTGACGTCAAATAGGCGATAGCGAAGCTCGAGTTCTCTTTGATGTCATTCATATCCTCGAGGTGAAAAACATCCCCTAAACACACTTTTTACCAATCTACAGTTTTAGATTTATGCCCCCCTCCCCCAAATCATTTGCTTCTGCTTTCAACTACCACAGGGCCAGAAGATTAATGGGGCAGCCATTAATGACCTCTCCTCTGTGACCCACATGCAAAAAGAAAATGCCATACCTGCCATTCTTAACCAACCCAGGCCACCTTCCCTGCCTTCATTCCCTCTCTTACAGCTGTGCTTTCAGTCAATGCAGGCAGGTAGAGCTGCACTGACCAGCCCCAGAGAGCCCTGTCAGCCTGGCCTGGAAGGCCTTCATGAGGTATCAACAGAGGGCAAAGAGTTTTGTTATCAACTGTTGCTATGTCATAGCAGCGAGTTATGAGATTTAGAATTTGGTGTAAACAATCATAAAATATAGAATTATTGAAGGGTAACTGTGAATCACTGGGATATTGTCCACAGAGAGGACCTGAGTGACATCAAATAGACAAAGAGAGGATGCCAATATGTTTAGATCCGCTGGCTGATCATCAGTGGAGCAGAGGACAAAAAAATGATTTAAATTCAGTGAGCAAGAAAGCACTTACACATACATGGAAGCAAGATTTGATAAACTGATGATAATTCACACAAAAAAAGCAATATGCTACACAGAAACACCTAAACGCAAATGAGAGGCCCTGATAAATGGAATTACACACCAATTAAAAGACATCAAGTAATTAGAGGGGACAATCAACAAGAGTTTATCAAGTGCACAATCATTCTGAATGAGACTGAGGTAATTTAGCAAACTGAGTGCCAGGGCCAAGTGGGCTCAGCAACAAGCAAACCTTCAAGTGGGCTCAGCTTGTCCTTGGCCAAGTGGGCTCGAGGCCAAAGAGAAAATTAAAAGTGTTCAGCCAGTTCCTAGTTGATTAGGAGAGGGGATCTAGGCAACATATGTTAACACTGTATTTGAAACCATTAGGTCAGGAGAAAGGTTAAAACTTAGTTGAGGGGCAAATGTCCCAAGTGAAGAGGTTATGTTGTGCTTCTCATTTCTACTTGACTGTCTGCCATAGTTAATGTCATTAAACACGTGTGCACGCGCACACACACGCACACAAACCCACACACACACACACCTACCCCCCCACCCACTTGTGTCAACCCCCTTCAGACAATCACTTGTCTGGCTCGGCCTCCTTTCGCTTGTTTAAGTCAGTTCTCTTCAGCCACAGCTGATTTGAAGTCTTTTCACATTTTACATCAGCCCACAGAAGTACTTTGAAATTATGCATTTAGCAAGGATGACTGCAAGAGTTATTTTTATCCCACACTGCATACACTTTTGCAACGAGATATCTATGAACAGTGTGGTATCTAAAGCTCTGTTCCCAAAATATTCCGAAGACAGTATGGCATTGAAAACAAGTCACACTGCCCCCACTTTTTGCCCTATTCCACTCATCTTTGGAATCCTTGATTTGTGAAGATGAAGGACGAGTGGAAAGGGTGAAATAGAGCCCCTCGTTGATCAAATCCCAAAACATCAGGGGTCGGCAAAGAAACTGACGTGGCTGAATCCTGGAGAGAGAGCTTTAGCGCCACTCGTGGAAATCAAACTAAGGTACTAACACGCATTATCAATGCAAAATACACTACAGCTGCTAAAGAAAATGTATCCATACCATCTAGCACAACAAGTGATTCAGAGTGGTCTCTACTCTAAAGAATATTGAACCTGAAATATTCAAGATTCTGCAAAATGATTGTAGGGAGGTATATTTCATACAAATATTTTTGGGTATGTGGGTGTCTAATTCCACCTACACTTGGCTCCACTCGTATCCACCACTCGTTTTGACTATCTGGACTCTCCATGCTTAACTTATGTCAACTGGTGCACTTTCTCATTCACATACATGTACTACAAATGAGGCACAAGTGAATATTTATGCAAATGACAAGAAGCACACTCCATCAATCCAGAGCCCTAAACAAAGCATCTTTTGGACCACTGGGTTCAATTTCCTCTCCGTTTCTGCTCCAAGAGCATCTGGGTGCTCCAGGTAAGAGTCACTCTGGGCCTAGCTCCACGGCCCTTTGCTTTTCAAGAGAGCACTGCCACATCTTTTTCTGCATGTTTTCATGAAGCCACAGAGCACATACTACAAAACACAGTTTACTTCCCTTGCAAAAGTGGTTGGTTATCCCTTCTGCTGGCTTTTGAGAGATCTCCAACAATGACTTTAGGCAACGCATCCCTTCTGTAAACATTTAAGGAACCCATTACATAGACCAGAGACACAATACCCTTTCTGCTTTCTTATGAAGGACCTTGGTAATTGCCTACACTACTGTACCCTGAGGGTACCACAACATCTATGTAAACTTTAGAGGGGACTTTAGCAGTGACCTGCAGCACTGCACTCAAGCTGCTCACTTCAATAGGACATCATCTAACAGCCTGAGCTGGTGCACGGATTCTGCTTCCTTCCAAGTGACCTATAGTGATGAGCTGAGGTGCTCCACATTTCTGCACTTGGCAGATTATGGGAGAATAAATCAATTAGTGCTGGGGGGGGCGGGGGGGGGGGGGTGTAGTGTTATCAGTATAAAGACAATGTAATTTTCATATGGAATCACCTTTCTGTAACATTAGCAAATGTGATGCTTTTGTTGTTTTGAATGAAATGTGGCAATATTACTTAGTGGAGTTACAAGTCAGATATATATTGAAGGCTAGTGGGCGATAACGTAAATGTGAACAAGCACTAAGATAAATGAGTGATGGTGCAAGCGCGCCCCAGGCAGACAAGCCCTCTATGGAACTGTGAATACCTAACGGGACACTCAAGATTTCCGAGTGAAAATCTGAATGTGCATGAAGGATTATTAAGTAATGTGGGAAGTGTTTACATTCAATTAGGATTAGTATGTGATGATTAATCTGAACGTGCATTAAGGATTACTGAGTGATGGGCTAAATATGGACATGTTGAATGGTGGCAATTCTCGATATACTGTGGGCATTCTTGGCACAATGGAGATCCTTCCCTCAAACCTTGGACTAGTTGGATTTCTTGACCTTATAAAGGAAAGTCTAATTGTATATTTTTGGCATTGAGATGAACGGTCCTGGTTAATACTTACACTGGCATAATTCTCGTAAATGTTTAGTTTTTTTTAATAACACATGTACCGCTGCTGTCAGAGTCCTCAGCCTCGGTATAATCTGCCTATATCCACTCATTAACTCAATCATACTAATTCACCCTGACGTCCATCGATGCATTAACTTATTACATCATTCATCCATCAAGTTACTCACTCAACCCATACTTAAGCATGCATTCATCCTCTCATCAATCCACACAAACTTGAAACCAACAGGGAATCACTTTCACTTATAAAACAGTAAGACCTACTGGCTCTGAAGTGCTTCTTTGGTAAACTGGAATGTCACAGCACTATTCCTTCCACTAGAACACATAACTGTCCATAAATAATTCAAGTATCAGGTCCTGGTGGAAGAATCCTAAATGTACAAGTACAATCTTTTAAAAAACAAGGTTTAAAAAAAAAAAAAAATGATCTTGAGCTCGTGTGTTTTGTCGGAATAAAATGGGCTCACAGGGCTTTCTACTCCACAGCTACACCACTGAACAAAGTATTCTTTTATGTTCGTAGTCATGTAACTACAGGGAGTGCAGAATTATTAGGCAAGTTGTATTTTTGAGGATTAATTTTATTATTGAACAACAACCATGTTCTCAATGAACCCAAAAAACTCATTAATATCAAAGCTGAATATTTTTGGAAGTAGTTTTTAGTTTGTTTTTAGTTTTAGCTATGTTAGGGGGATATCTGTGTGTGCAGGTGACTATTACTGTGCATAATTATTAGGCAACTTAACAAAAAAAAATATATATCCATTTCAATTATTTATTATTACCAGTGAAACCAATATAACATCTCAACATTCACAAATATAAATTTCTGACATTCAAAAACAAAACAAAAACAAATCAGTGACCAATATAGCCACCTTTCTTTGCAAGGACACTCAAAAGCCTGCCATCCATGGATTCTGTCAGTGTTTTGATCTGTTCACCATCAACATTGCGTGCAGCAGCAACCACAGCCTCCCAGACACTGTTCAGAGAGGTGTACTGTTTTCCCTCCTTGTAAATCTCACATTTGATGATGGACCACAGGTTCTCAATGGGGTTCAGATCAGGTGAACAAGGAGGCCATGTCATTAGATTTCCTTCTTTTGTACCCTTTCTTGCCAGCCACGCTGTGGAGTACTTGGACGCGTGTGATGGAGCATTGTCCTGCATGAAAATCATGTTTTTCTTGAAGGATGCAGACTTCTTCCTGTACCACTGCTTGAAGAAGGTGTCTTCCAGGAACTGGCAGTAGGACTGGGAGTTGAGCTTGACTCCATCCTCAACCCGAAAAGGCCCCACAAGCTCATCTTTGATGATACCAGCCCAAACCAGTACTCCACCTCCACCTTGCTGGCGTCTGAGTCGGACTGGAGCTCTCTGCCCTTTACCAATCCAGCCACGGGCCCATCCATCTGGCCCATCAAGACTCACTCTCATTTCATCAGTCCATAAAACCTTAGAAAAATCAGTCTTGAGATATTTCTTGGCCCAGTCTTGACGTTTCAGCTTGTGTGTCTTGTTCAGTGGTGGTCGTCTTTCAGCCTTTCTTACCTTGGCCATGTCTCTGAGTATTGCACACCTTGTGCTTTTGGGCACTCCAGTGATGTTGCAGCTCTGAAATATGGCCAAACTGGTGGCAAGTGGCATCGTGGCAGCTGCACGCTTGACTTTTCTCAGTTCATGGGCAGTTATTTTGCGCCTTGGTTTTTCCACACGCTTCTTGCGACCCTGTTGACTATTTTGAATGAAACGCTTGATTGTTCGATGATCACGCTTCAGAAGCTTTGCAATTTTAAGAGTGCTGCATCCCTCTGCATGATATCTCACTATTTTTGACTTTTCTGAGCCTGTCAAGTCCTTCTTTTGACCCATTTTGCCAAAGGAAAGGAAGTTGCCTAATAATTATGCACACCTGATATAGGGTGTTGATGTCATTAGACCACACCCCTTCTCATTACAGAGATGCACATCACCTAATATGCTTAATTGGTAGTAGGCTTTCGAGCCTATACAGCTTGGAGTAAGACAACATGCATAAAGAGGATGATGTGGTCAAAATACTCATTTGCCTAATAATTCTGCACTCCCTGTATGTTGATATACACTGAATGTTTCGGGCTGATGCTATATTCTATGTTTGTATGTATACATGTGGGAGTTTAGTATTTGTGTAGCACAGACCTAGTCAAAAGCAGCGGAGTGTTCTACAGTGTCGAGGACGAAGACACAGTAAACGAGTGATTGGAGAGATAGATGGTTCTGGAGAAAACGTGGACTGTTCCATA
Organism: Pleurodeles waltl; assembly: GCF_031143425.1. NCBI lineage: Eukaryota > Metazoa > Chordata > Amphibia > Caudata > Salamandridae > Pleurodeles > Pleurodeles waltl. The sequence goes on from NC_090438.1 coordinate 606,329,367, forward strand.
ATATTGTTCCAAGGGGAGAGGTCCAGCAGTAAAGCATAATATCTAAATCTTTAATCACAGCAGGGAAAAGATCTAAGCATTGACACATCAAATTCCCACTAGGGTTTCAGTCTAATAATATTTTTAAAAGCTGCACTTCCTGAGCAGTGCGACTGGTTACATTACTGAAGCTTTTCAGCCAAAATTATTACACCCGCTTTAGAATGATCTAGAAGGTGAAAAGTCCACCTACCTGTCGCTTGTCGTCAGGGGCTTTAAGAAAAAGCGCGTTGATCACTGCAATTGTGTTTGTCTGAATTTCTTTATCAGTTCTGGGAAGGAATATGATGGTTGAAATCAGTAAAAGATTAAAAAATATATATCTGAAAAAAATAGCTTCCACCTCACGAGAAGTGTGGCTCAATGGTTAGAGCGGCAGACCCTGAAGCAGAGATCTGGCTCAAGACCAGGGTTCAAGTCCCGCTTTGGCAGGTCTTGGGCTCAATTCCCCTTGACCAGATAATTCTCGCCTCAGTGCCTAATCTAATTCATGGGTCCCACTCTGCAACTCTGGGCAATAGCTTGCTTAATCTCCACAACGGCCCCAACAGCGCTTGGATGCCTGGCTTCACCCTGGGGGTGCTCAGGAGTGGGCGCCTCACAGGGAAAAGCCAGGAGGGGTTCCATAGCGGTATGAGTACAGCGCCTTGAGACCCTAACGGGTGAGTAGTGCGCTATACAAGTGCTAATTTACATTTACATTTACACAGAACAAAGAGTTTTTTGAAAAAGAAGCGAAGGCAAGATGGATTCGATCAGTCCATTTTGCAGAGCAGTGCAGCATCTTCTTACAGACGGTCAGCACAAGCCAACCGTGAACAGCATCAGCGCGGCCCTGAAATCCAGGTCTTGAAAATAAAGCTGCGATGGGCAGCAAAATCATTAAGCACCCTAGAATTTGACATATTACGCTGTGCAAAGTTTGAAATCAATGCAAACATTTTTAATTTCGGACATTGAGTGAAATGTAATATTTTCACAGCCAGAGTGGTAGCAATTCTCTTGGCCTACCTCCTGTAGGGACATTTGTTTTTAAACTTACCCTGAAATCGTCCAAACTTTTGTCCCTCATCAGGCAGGCTATCCCATTCTTGAGTTACTCACTAAGCAATGGACGTATGAATGTCCCTTGCAAATAAAACTAGGCCCAGGCAAAGTGCCCATTACGCTGGTGTACTCTCGAATACTTTTGCATTATGCTGGTTACTTGGAATTCCCAAAATTGAGCTCTTAGGCGACGTTGCTAACTATGTGACATTTGTGGTGAAAGTTTAGTGCAAGTGAACAACGTGAACTACCAGAATGCAAGTGGTTGCTGTTTGTGGCCCTTGTAATTTTTGAGAGTTTTTTTTTTTAACTATTTTTATTTTAGCTTGAAATGTGTCCTAGTGTCCTAAACGGAACTGAGGATGCATTTCACGCTAAAATATAGCACCAAATGCCAGTTTCCCATTTTGCGTAATTACATTGACTAGTAACACCTTATTTGGGAATATATATATATATATATATAGAGAGAGAGAGTCCATCAAACGGTTCACCTTGTGGCGCACAAATTCACAGGTGCACACCATTCCTGTACCATTTCCAAAACAAACAATTGCCAAGCAAATTGACTCGTTGCACTCCAGGAGATTGTATTGCTTTATCCAGAAGAGTACTTTAAATGGTACCACCACCAACGCGTTTTGATCTCACGGTCTTGCTCAGTTTGGCAATGCTTGTTTTGGATATATATATATATATATATATATATATATATATATATATGTAAAAATATATAGATGCACACACAAATACACAATCACACACAGCATCAGCTAGAATGAGCAATGTACTTGAACTAAACCATTTACACATTGTCTTTGGTGTACCACCTTCATCTTATTGGGTATTTAGAAGTGTACGCTCTCATATATGATCCCCTTTTCAGTAGGGTGTCCGCCTTCAGTACTTACCCTTGTAGATGAGGGATGAGTTGGCCGATGGTGATCTCCTGTGCAACTTTCTGGTACAGGTCATGGCTGTTCAGCACCATAGACTCGAGGATTGCCAAGGACCGTTGTAAAATTTGACTGTCATTCGCAGATTTGTTCACAAAGCTTGCAATCTGTAAAATGAGATGTTCAGAAACACAGTTACAACCTTTCATGCTGCGGCATGATCAGCAGGAAAGAATCAAGCAGATTACTTGGCCTCATATCTGTTTACTTTCTCAATAAAAACATCATGCTGGTGTAAGGTGGACCAACGTCAATGATTAAATATTCACCTTGTACACTACATCATCAGCTATGGGTACACAAGCTGATCCTCTAAGCAAGGTACAAAAAGCAACTGTTGGTAATGCCAATATGGTTTCCATCACCACTCGCAGTCGTCTGGCAGCCATTCTGGCCACAGCAGACTTCAAGTCATTCTCTTCTACTGTTTTCACAGCTTTAGACACCTTTCCACGCCATCTAGTAACTGCTGAATGCCATAGCCTCATATCTAACCAAGGCCGGCTGCGATCATTCATGAGCAATCGAGTGGGGTGGATGAAACTGGAATCGAACCCAAGAGCATCCCGCTAAATTTTAGCACCCAAACTTCACTTTCTTCCTGATTTTCAGTGGGCCAATATAGGGGGAGGTATTTTTGCACCCACTCTGGGTGAAGCATTAAGCCACCATGAAAAATACCTCATATTCCTAGTCTTTAATCAGAAAATGGGGAGTTGCAAGCAAAAGTACGTACTAAAATCCTGCAGAGTTTTCGTGCACCTTTTCCCTGATGATTTGACAGGTAGACCTCACAACATTTGACAGAGGATACCAACAGCGTGGGCAGCAGAGGTCGGTGTTTTAAGAGCTAAGAGTCATGAAGTGCCCTTTCGCAGTCTGTTTTCCAAACCTCCGGAAGCACTGTTAAGAAGGCCGTGGTGTGTTCTTGCAGGGCTATGTATAGCCAGGTGATAAGGTGCCAACCCCTACCCATTTCAAGGAGCTTTTGCGTTACACCATGGTTTTGTGGTTCTTGTCCTGTGATATTCCAGTGGATGCAACAAGTCAGGATTAATTATTTTAGGACAAGAAACTACCCCTTATAAATGTTACCCAATTCTATGTGCTGCTTGACAGGGTGTACATTCCCCTCAAGGTAGAAGCCCCCAAGGGTTTATTTGGCCCCCATCTGGCAATATTTACATTTTGCATCTGTGAAATATTCTTGGTGCTTGGCCTTGAGAGGTATGGAAGGGACATATGGAACAATGTGCTTGGTGAGCTGAACTCTTGAGTTGATGCATTACAAGCTACAGTCATAAGCTGTGACGACATGCCACCTGTCCTGAACTTGAGAAGGCGGAGCAAGACCTCCGGTGAGAGTGGACCCTGGCCCAAGCAGGTGTCTTTGAGAGATCTGCCAGACAGAAAGCTAGATACCCACTGCAGTTGGGCAGTAAGATAATATTACTGAAAGGATGAGTTGCCCAGTCCTCCCCGACTGGCTGGCAGTTGGAGTTTAGCATGCGCCAGCCGCTACACCAAATCCGGTCCCCCAGCATGATATCAAGACTACAACAGAATTTCCTGGGAAGGAAGACTGGAATATTCACAACGTAATGCAACTGCGAGGATCACAATCATTCCAGATAAGATTATCTGACCTGTGGTAGCTAAGGAAGCCCCTTTCAGAAGTGAATCTGGGCACTCAGGGCAACTTATGCTCTAACAAGTTTACCCTCATACAAGTCACACTCCAAGCGGTAGATCCAGACCCAAAGGTACTGAAACATTGTTCCCTCCTAGGGAATGGCACCAACTCTGAGATAGATGAATAGTACAGGGGCTCATAGTCGGAGTGGAAATGCACACGTTTTATTCCAGCTAAGCCACAGGCCAGCCACGCTGCCAAAAGTTGTGCAGAGTTGTACGTATGGAGTCAAGCCCTATGCAAACAATCTTGAGACAGAGCAGCATGTCATCCACATATAAAAAGCCTGCATGTGTCACATCGTCAAGAACATGCCTCTTCTTTTCATAGCCACACAGCTAGGGACCCCACTGCAAGTGTAAAGAGCAAAGGAGGCAGTTGACAGCCCTGCCTAGTGCATTTACAGTGAAGGACATAGCTGGCAGAGGTGGTTCTGGTTAAGCATATTGAACGGTTTCTCAAATTCAAGCACAAGACAGGCCGAGTGCAGAAATAGGGAAGGAGCTCTGTCCAGGATATGAAGGAATCTGTGAAGTGTTCCGCCCAGGGACAAGTCCAATCAGTCAGAATGTATTACTTGTGCTGTTATGCATTTGTGCTGCATTATTGCACACTAACGTTGTGGCCTGATACAGTAATTGTTGGGTTTAGATAGACAAAAGAACAGTAAAAGACCATAGAAAATGAATACGAGTTGGAACAACGCATGCTGGAACCATGCATGCCAAAACAACGTGGTCGGAACAACGACAGCGTTGTTACCACGAATGCCTTAACGATTTTTTGTTGTAAAGGCATTCCTGGTAAAGGCATGCGCAGTTCCAGCATGCGTTGCTCCGACTCCTATTGGTTTTCTAAGGTCTTTTACTGCGTGGACTCCCCCACCTCCCCACCCCTAAAACAATTGTACCCCAACCCCCACCTCTAAAAACAATTCTACCACTACCTCAACCCACACCCCTAAAACTAACGCGACATCAATCCCCCTAAATCTAAAAATACCCTGAACCCCTAAAACCTAAACTACCCTGACACCCCACCCCTAAAAATAAAAAATACCCCAACCCCCACCCCGCCCCTAAAACTACTGCGACTCCCACCCCTGCCCCTAAAACTACCATGACCCTCCCACCCTGCCCATAAACCTAAACTACCCCACCCCTAAAACTACCACATCCCCACCCCTCTAAAACCTAAACTACCCGACCCCCCCGCCCTGCCCCTAAAAACAAAAAATACAGTGACCCCCACCCCTAAAACTACTGTGACCCTCCATCCCCCCTAAAACCTAAACTACCCCAACTCACCGTCCTCACCTCTACCGTGACCCCTTACCCCATAAAACCTAAACTACCCCAACCCCCCAAACCCCTAAAAACTAAATACCCTGACACCCCCATAAACTACAGCAACCTCCCACCACCGCCCCTAAAACTACCACGACCCCCCCACCCCGCCCCTAAAACTAAAAATACCCTGACACCCCACCCCGCCCCTAAAACTACCGTGACCCCCCACCCCGCCCCTAAAACTAAAAATGCCCCGACCTCCAACCCCTGCCCCTAAGACGGCTCCAGCCCCACTTACCTGATCGCGTCCTCCGACAAAGCTGACTCCCTTCTTCTGTCCCTTAACCACGCATGTGCTTTGTTCAGCACATGCGTAGTTAAGGCACAGAACGACGAAGTCGTGGTTAACGAAAGCGTTATTCCGCTTTCATTGTTCACAACTTCGTTGTTCGGGATTTGTGGTTGGGGATGTTTCCCATAGAAAAAAGTTTTTTTGGGACCGGGATATTTTGGCGGGCTACATTCACTTAATCATTTGAGCCAGTGGTTGCAGGTGGGACCTACTGTCACTACCTATTAGGGACCGGTACTCACTTTTCATCAGCAGACTTTGATGTCGAGCAAGAGAAAAAAAAAAAAAAAACACAAAGTGGGGAAACAAAGAGGTAGGGAAAGGTGTAAAAACAGCGACAAAGGGAGAAAGCAGAGATGAATAAGAACCTGCAAGAGTGAAGAGATAGGGTGGGGTCTGATGTTGGATAAAAGAGGCATCAGGTAGGATCTCGACAACTCAGCCCTGGTAGTCGGCACCCAGATCTTTCTTAGCATCGGCTGCAGGCATCAAAGCAGAACTTCAGGCTTCAGCACTCTTTCTATTACAAATTAAGCACTAGCTAGTGAAAACATGGGACAGATATTAGAGAGATCATAAGCATGTAAAAGTATGCTAACACACCCGCTGCAAAGCAGTTTTGAGTCACCCATAACTCCAAGCCTCTGGAATACTCTTATTGACTCCGTGGAGAGGAGCGGGGCCACCTCCAGGTGGTTGGTCAGTCAGATATAATTGTTGGAGTGTACTTGGAATAATAGTAAATCATGCTGGGATCAAAATTTTGCAAAGCAGAGATGGCTTTTGGACATTCAAGCCTCTAGGACTAATAGAGGGGATGAATGTCATTACACTCTTAATGAAGATCCAACAAAATCTGGCTATCACCTGTGTACATTTGTTAGCCAATCCAATCCTATTCGAAAAAATAAATTCCTCAGTATCCTGTATGTCTGCTTCGAAAACGAGCAACACTTCCATCTGAAAGCCAGTTACTGAAACCAGAACTGTTTCTGGGCGAACGGCATCAATTTGCAAGATGAATTTTAAAGGCCATGCTAAAAAAATATGATGTCATATTGAGATTTGAGCCTTTGTTGTAGTTTCAAGATATTTGATAGTGATATTTTACTAACTTGCAGAAAGCGGAATTGAACAGAAACGTGCACGAAAGCCAACTCTTACCGAAATCCTTAAAGACTACAAATAGCTAACTTTACAAACCTGATCCCTGGAAGGATTCTGGGGGATTTCTGCTGTAAATGTCCCCTCAAGCCAGTCCCCCCTGCCACTCCAGAAAAAAAAAAACCTTCAAAGAATTTTTCGGTGCGGCTTAATAACACAGCTGTCTGCAGACTGATTAGACGATTTCTCAAATATGCAGATTAAGCTTTGGCTCCGCTCAGAAGCACGGGACTCTCTCGCCTTTTGGCATTGTCTATTTGGTGTATCATTCTGACTTCCAGAAAATACTTCCGTTGAAATGCATTACGGACTATTTTACATTTACATTCAACTATCACTGTCACGTTCAATTCCTTATCGCATATGTGCATTAATACAAAAAGCAACCGTTTTGTGATCCCCCAACCCTCTCATCAAGTATTAGCGAATCTAATGCACCATGCTTTAGAGTGTGAACCATTTGTGCATGCAACGCATGCGAAAAACATTTATGAATGCCTGTGTTTGCATGCACTGGCACATCAAAGCCAGACCTATTGGGCTTTGCATATCCTTGTTTTAAGAGCGTGGAGTTTACGAAAAGTGCAAAACTTTTTTAAACTGTACATCATGCTTTATGTTCACATGCAAAGAACAATAAGAAAAGAAAACACACCTACCTTTTTAACGAATGCCACGGAGAACGTGTCCCACGACACAATGCCATGATCCATTAACTCCACAAATGCAGTCAGTGTAAAGGACAACATGTCTCCAAAGCTGGAATACACAAAAAATATCATGCATCTGCAGTGGCGGCACACGAGAGCAGGGTGCGTTTCAACTGGCTACAGAGACGATTCTTAAGAAAGCAAAGGCCGCGTGATGACGACACTCATTGCGCCTGCACACAAATAGGTAGTATGTGGCTAGCCTGACAACAAGACAATGGGGGTTATTACAACTTTGGAGGAGATGTTAATCCGTCCCAAAAGTGACTATGATGGGATGGCATCCTGGGCCATGAGGTTACAGACCGGGATTGAGACAAGTTAATGGCTTACCCTAAGATTATCTATCGCAACACCAGACAAATATATAAACTTAAATCTCTTACACATGACCTACCTCACACCGCACAGACTACAGGTTATCTACAGGGGCGAGCCCTGGGAGTGCCGTTCACTTAATGCAGATTTCCAACACATGATGTAAGGATGCCCGATATTTCAGACATTTTGGGCTGCAGTATTACTCCACCTTCACACGGCAGTGGAGCACCCTCTTCCTTGCACAGTGGACACAGGCCTCCTGGGTGGATTCCCAAGGCCCAAAGATGTGCAGGGTCGGCACTAGATTTCTGGACTTAGTGCTTGCATTGGCTAGGCATAGGGTGGCACTGGCATGTAAGTCTAAGACAGGACCAGTAGTGGAAACATGGGCTGGGGATGTCACTACAGTGCTAGAGCTGAAGAAACTATATTACGCAAGGAAGATGCCCGGGGAGTCCGGAGTTGTCCTATGATGGCACAGTGGGCAGAGGTTCTGGAGAACTGGAATCACCCTGAAGTAGACACTGGATCTGAATGGAGCGGCTTGGACAATAGTACGGATGTGGAAGATGGGAGTGGAGATGGGCTGAGTGAAGCGAGAGATGGTCCTCCAGGCAAATAGGTCCACCGGTCCTTGTGTAGGACGCAGTACGTTGTAGGTGTGTCACAGGCATGTAGCAGATTGTGCTAAAAAAGACACCACCATTCACCCATGCAGGCCAGTAAAACCCATACCCAGACCACTCTGACATGCTGTCACTGTTGATGCCTGCTTGCACTCCACCCCCCCTACCAACCATAATACCTAGGAACCACCTCCCCAGAGACTCTCTTCCTTACCCCTTTTTCTTTTTTTTCTCCTCTTGTTGTTTTCATAGTTAGTTGGATATTGGCGGTATATCCCCAAACTCCAATGTACTATTGGTTTAAGCCTGAAGTCCACCTAACACTATGACGTATGCAACTATCTGGGGCATATTGCAACACTAAACTGCGTGCAGGCTTGGATCAGATGGAACCCCATACTTGACAGTGTTCAGCTCATCTCTAGAGATAAAATGGTGGGAAATATGAATGCATACGATGACTGGGCAGTGGACGAATACTGAAAGAGGAAAGAATAACTCCCAAATGATGTTAATGGATTTATTTCTCTGAAGGAGCAGTGCTCTTCCTATATTGAGAGGATGATGACCAATGGTGCGTGATAATGTTGTATTGTTTAAAATGTGAATAAAAATATGCTTGTGTATATACACATACACATATAATATATTTTATAAGTTGATACATTTCTTATAGACCATTTGGCTGTTCTACTTAAGGCTGCATCCACTTCTTTATCTCGATGAAGACCATTTGATATGCTCTAATGTACAGGGTTCAAAATATTGGCTTATTTCATATATTGGACTATACTGAAATTGAGCTGTTCGGTCCACTTTAATAGCTTTCCTGATCCCAATGTGATAGCTAATATTTTTAAGTATATTGTACATACTACACAAAAGACCATACTATTATATGTGCATTTTTGCTTTCACCACGTGCACTGGGCTTTTTCACTTTCACCATTCGCACTTAGCTGCATCACTATCGATTGGAAGCATCTTCTGTTTCAGTTAATATTTATGTCTATGTAATTTTGAAGTGCATGTCTGCATTTCAGCACATTGGCTAACGTCTATTACTGACTTCAATACCATAAAGTGGTTGCACGTTTCTTCAATCTAGTCTTTCTACAATCCCTAGCACACATATTTTTGCTATTAAATAGGTAATACAGTATTTTATACCTACAACTGAAACAGTATCTGAATAATAGTGAATCCGACTGAAACTTTTATAGCTGGAGCATTCTCTTTGGTCACAGAGTATCACACACTCATCTATTATCAGTGGCTTCTAAATGAGCAGAACTGCGACAAACTCTATTCACATCTGCACACCCTGGAGGAATGTGTAAAGGAGCAAATGGAGAAAGTACCTCAATGAGTGAACCAACAACACTTGGGCCACTTTGATTTTGGTCAACGGTGGTATCTCAGACTATAGGTTAAGCATAGTATGTGCAAATCCTAATCAGTCAATATCAAGCAGAAAAAGGACACCCCCAAGAGTAGGCAAAGCACCAAAGCGGATTAAGGAAACCAAGGTACAATGCAAAGTATTAGATCCCCTAACAATGCAAGTGCACTGATTGATGGTAAGAACCAACTTTGGCCAGTCCTCAACATAGAAAAAAGTCCTCTGTAGAGAGATAAAGTATGTCACCTTTAACATGTGCTGAAAACAGTAAGAAAGAAACTAATGAAGGTTGTGTTACCTTGCGCATGCGTACACTGTACATTAAATAATAATCCTCTAGCATAAAAACAACATAGCTGGGCCCACCTTCCATTTAGTCTTAGCTTGTACAGCAGTGACCCACTCACTGATAGAGAAGCTGGTGAAGCCCCATCTGCACAGAGGTTCTGGTTTTTGCTCAAGAACCTCATCCGAGTCTCCTCTGTGCCACCACGCTAATAAGAAACAGGCGCAGGAGATAATAGGGTGTGTGACTGGCGGTCTACCTAGACGTTGCGGTCACTTGGCAGTATTTCCCCCAACACCCATTTGGATTTTGGTCCTCACCTAGTAGAGCCCACCCGGGCTTCTTTCATGCATTAGCACACAATCTTTACAGGGCTTCCACTTGTTCCTTGTCTGGATCAATAACCTACACCACGAAGGTTCAATCTTCATGTAGAGTGAGACTAGTAGTCCCAAAAGACAATGTAGCTAACATCTCCACCAGATCAGAAATTTGGGATCTGAACAGACACAGTACTGCCCACAGAAAGTAACTGGCAAAGTCAAGTGCATTTTTTATTTTCGCTCCAGTTCTAATTCTGGTTAACCTTCAAGCAGAACTGCATAGTGGACCCTTTAGTAGGACTCCAGCAACTGCATGCTGACAGGAGGGCAATTTGTCACCTTTTTTATGGCATATTCTGACAATTTCTCACATTTACCGGTCATCACTTGCTTTCATAATGCGAAATTTGTCTCCTCTGAATAACATATATAGTGGAGGTTTCTCAAGCGCACAAAATATTTTCTTGCAAATCGAACTATTTGGGCTACATTATGCATCAGGCTTTAAATGGTGTGTAATTGCACTATGTTCTGACCTTTTATGCAACATTATTCACAAGAACAGAAAATACTCCATAACCCCTGTGGAAGCTCCCACTAAATCTTAAATCTTTCATCTATTAAACAAACGGTTTTAAAAAACTGCTCATTATTTTTTAGGGTCGAGCCTGCGTAGCATGAGCATGCATATCGCTTGCGAGACGCTATAGTAGTTAGAAAAGGACTCGGAGCCCCGCCCTTGTCACTTCAGTGTCTTTTATTGGTTTGTGGGCTTGCCTTTTAAAATCTGCTTGTTTTCATTAGTGGAAGGCATGCATACGGCATGCATTTTCCAGTGGTTAGCCCTCCTCGAGCGCAGTGACCAAGTACTGAAAACATACAAGGCTCGCTGTTTTCTGTCCAATTTGTGGACTACTTTTTCTCTTTTTTTGCAGTGCGATCTCGCTGGTTTTTTTTCCATTTCATGAGGCAAGAAAAGTCCGGTTGGGCGTTTACAACTGCTAATAGCTCTAACTCTGAGAAATGCAAGACCCGTTGCATTGCAAATGTTTGTTTAATTTTGTTGCAAGAATTATTGCTCTAGAATTAGGACACACTGCTGTAATCTTTATCACCCAACAAAGCAGTACATTCTAGAAGTTGGCCAATGAACGTGTACCATCCAGTCTAGTGGGTGCGCCTTATGTCAAACAGATTTATCATCAGGGAGTAAATATAACATTTCTAAACTTGAGATTATGAATGGTACAATATCACATTTTGTATTAGTTTGCCTGTTTGCAACAGTACACATTTTGTGAAGCCCGTACAATATGAAATGAGTTGTGGTTTACCCTAGAATCCCCGCTACACGTGTGATCACTTTAGATAGTCTCTTGAATACTGAGGATCCCACAGGCACAAATAAAGCACAAGCTCAGAGGGTGATTTCAAGCAGAGAGGAAATGAAAATGTGAATTTCATGCCAGTTTATTTAGAATCAGTATGTGCATGAGCAAATAGGAAAAGTAAGCTTAGTTTGTGGACCGAGAGCAGACATGCAAATTAAAGAGGAAGTGCACAAAGCGGCGATGCAATCAGATCCTTACCAGGGCTTCATTATCTTCTGCAATTTCTGATAGCGTCTGCAAAAATTTAAAAACTTTCATGTGAGGATACACTTTTGAGAGCATCGGTAGTACACAGGCACAAACCTTTAACTGCATCCAGACATTGCCTTTCCAGTGCCCGGGAGTTAAAGCACTGATATATTTCATTTGAAAAGGTTCTGATATTTTAGGCCAATCTAACAACCTTAAAGGATTGTGCAAGGCAGGGAGTCTTGTCTGAGGCATTAGGTACATATACAAGTTCTATAATTCGTCTTAAACGGCCTTCTTTGTATAGCAGGGGCTAACTTATCTAAAGGACCTGGGCAATTAAAGTTTGGTAAGGCTACACACAAAATAAACAAAAACATGTTACTTACCTGTAGCAATAGTTTTGCATCTTGATAGCTGTTGTAGATTCACATGCTACTCAATATCTGGTCATCTACTGGTTGGATCCCCAATCCATATTTTTTATTCTAAGTAAAAATTACTTTTGACTTTAGGCCTGTCTGTTATACGAGGTAGCCATGTACGCCAATGCCATGCATGCCTTGATCATCTTTTATTCATCTTGATATGTTGACCTCCCTGGCTCAGGATTTTAGCTGTCCTTCCTATATCGTTTGGAGGGACATTTCACAGAACAAATTGCCGTACTATGAGTCATAGGGCAATGCCTATGATTTTTGTAAAAGTAATAATTTTTTGGGATTCACAAAAAAACGAACATTTACATATAGACATAATGTACATTTACAGGAGTATGTTTATGTCCCCTAAACTCTACACCTGCGAATCATCTCCAAGCCATACCAACTAAGTAAATGTGCATTTGTCTGTTTGTGCCGAATTTTCCCACATGGAAAACATTTTTGATGTGACTCTTGTTCTGAGAGAAGAGGACACAAAACCTCCCCATTGGGCTACTTGGGGCTCCCCTCACCGATAACACAGGTGACCAATATGCTAAGAATACATAACAATACTTGAAAGTCTCCTCCATTCCAGACATCCAATGCTTCTAAACACTGCCTGAATTTCATCTGTATCTGGATGTCTAGCACCTACCTGAAATTCCACCTCATCAAGCAAGAAATAGTGTAAAAATGACTCAATGACATGATCCTTGACTGTGTCAGACCCCAACTTTCTCCCAACATCAAGTCACATGGATTCACACAGGACACCAACCTCACTCTTAAGAACACATAAACAAGACAGCAAGCGGTGACAACAAAAGTCTCCCTGCTGAAGAAAGTGAAAATGCTTCTCTCAGAAATCAAATTCTGAACTGGTGTGCAAGCCTTCTCACTTCTGTATCGGGATGAGGTGAAAATGCCATTCTGTTGCAACACATCCCAGACTATACATTAACCCTTACACATCCCAGCTTGTCTCGTGAGAGTGGTGACGAAAAAGGATTACATCACCCAGTCCTAATGGAACTTCACTGGCTTCCCTTGCAGGCTAGCACCAGGTCATTTGCAAAGCCACCACAACCTCCACCTATCTGGCTGATAAGCTCACTATCTCTGGTGACTTTTGGCACACCTACATCCAGGATACCATTAGACTGGAGATGTCTAGAAGTGTAAAAAAGAAAACAAAACAAGGCAACAGACCGTTTTCCATCTACACACCCAGGATCTGAAACAACATCCCTGTACCCATAAGGACCATCCCTGCTCAAATTCAAGAAAGAGTTGAATATATAATTTTTTATAAAGAATGCCACATTATTACATTGTACCAGTCCACAATCCAGCTACCTCTTGTATCATAGACTGACTGCACCCTTGCCTTTGACCCTGTTAACCACTCCGTTGCCTCGGTCTATGCAGTTCTACTTACACATATACATACATGCCATAAGTCTTCTTGCCATACACATTCTGACAATATGGGAAGTTTGGGACCCTTTTCCACCCTAACAACAGAGTTATTCCATATTTTCACATTACATTTTCTGAGTAATAAGTTTAGAAAAATCCAACAGCACAGTTGGTGGTGCTCCCAACATTCCATTGTCCATCCAATGACGACCACCCTCGAGTATTTCTTCTTCCATATAAATACTAAACTGATGACAATTGAAAAGGAAACAACTTGGTGGATTTACCACAGTGTAACTATTCAGCATCTGCAACTATTCACGAGATGTGCTCTCCTGTGGACATAAAACATTTTCTGCACCCATGTTCTACTTGGGGGCACTAAAGTTTCTGGGACCAAGGCAATAAAGTGTGGTTGCATGTGATTCTACAAGAGACATCAAGCGAAAATACCATTGTGATAGGCAAGTAACTTGTTTATTGAAACCTGTGTCCTTTTAACACTGCCATATCTGGTAATTTACCCCTTGTAGGAAGAATCTTTATTTATTCACTTGCATTGTCATGAACACAAAGTAGCATCTTATTTCAGAGCGAGGAGGGGGTAGAGGTTGGTCCTTCTTTAAATAAGATCCTAACCACTGTTAGAGAGACCTTCGCATCTTGTACTAAATCTGAATAAAGATAACGAAGACCATTGATACACCTATCAAATCCTTTTCTGTCACCTGATTGCATGGCTTAATCAAGTAAACAGTTTATTATGCTAATTCTGATGTAGAAATTGCTGCACGTTCTACAGAATTTCCAAAGGACAGAAACATCGGATTAAGGGCCTGATTACGACTTTGGCAGATGGGATACTCTGTCACAAAAGTGACGGATATCCCACCCACTGTATTACAAGTTCCATTATATCCTATGGAACTTGTAAAACTGGGGGATATCTGTCACGTTTGTGATGGAGTATCCCATCTGACAGGGTCGTATTCAGGCCCTAAATGATTAGGTCTGTGTCCTCTCTTAACTATCCAATATCTGCTTCCTTTTGGGTCTCTGATATATGCAATCTCTTTTGGTTAATATAGTATAAAAGAAAATAAATGCAAGAAACTGTCCACTTTAAATGAAAAATTGCAACCACCTTTGGTAAGTATTGTGGATGTGGTATTAGAAACAGTTTTTTATGAAACACTCTTAAAGATTTACACACACAAAGCTCGACCATTCCTGACCCAAACTCACTCTACATGTAAAATTGCCTGCCGCCAGAAAGACAATCGGCTTTTTAAAAAAAATTTTTTTACATGTTTTCATTTGACTCCTTAGGTAATTGAGCAAGCAGAACACTCTCCCTTCCATGCAGGAGCACTCATCATGTGA
Source organism: Pleurodeles waltl (assembly GCF_031143425.1). Taxonomy (NCBI): domain Eukaryota; kingdom Metazoa; phylum Chordata; class Amphibia; order Caudata; family Salamandridae; genus Pleurodeles; species Pleurodeles waltl. The sequence goes on from NC_090438.1 coordinate 606,344,382, forward strand.
AAGGCCTTTTTCAATTTTCCAGTTCCCCCTGAACGGCCTTTGCCAAGTCATTGTTTGGTGCCTTTCTTGTAAGCGGCCATTGCTATCAAATGATTTGCAAGTCAGAGATACATAAGTACTAAGTCTAAAAGATATGACAAAATTTCCTGATATCACCACGTGACAGTAGACTTTCCAGAAAACGTCTCACACATCTTTTCTAGGTTTTTATATATCACTCTCTTGTTGAAGATTTCAATGTCATGGTCAAAATGTATAAGAATATAAGGGGTGCGCTGAAGTTGGTGATCTTAGGAGCCATGGTGCTTAATTCCGTCTGTTCAAACTGTAATCAAGGATGGAGACCCCCTCATCTCTGATCAAAAGTCTACTGGTATTAACAGAATTTGAACCTGAACTTGTGCTACCACACTAATTACAGAGACCCAAATCAATGAATACCTTCTCACACATAGCTCTGTGAAGCTGTTGTGCTCCTAAACTTTAGACCAGGGAGCTCATGGCAAATACTCTTTGAATCTCTTCCCACCCATGCAGGTATGCACAAGTTGCTACACTGTGACCTGCAAAGGAAGGGGCATCTCAAGGTCAGCTAATAACCTTTTCAAAATATTCATATCAGTAACCTCTACTAGGGTGGTGAGAGGAAGGAAGGGGTGAAAGGAGGAGCACAAAGTGAACTTGATTTAGAGTTTGGCTGACTGGGTACGCCATCACAAACCATATCTGCCAGACCGACAGTCCGCCCACTTTATTTAGAGCCAGGGAGACCATCATGTTTCTGCTGGTGGCACTCCCACTGGCTCTGCCGCTGGGAACCTTACACCGACAGCCTGATAGACTTAAGGCCATCAGTATAAGTACATCAGACCGTCCCTCCTATTTAGAGTTATTTAGAATGAATGGCCTGATGCAATTTTGTTCTCTGCTTGTGACCATCAGGAAAAGCCTGGCGATCCCAAATAGAAAAAAAAATGACCACCACACCCTGGAAGGCTGGAAGGAAACCTGTAGGGTGTCAAGCTCATAAGACTCATGTTTTACAAAAACAAACGCCTGTCTTGGGAGTTTGTATCTGAAAAAGAAAACAGTCTGCTATGTGGCTGCTTAGCCACCTTTAGGGGACTTAGAGGAGCCACTGTGGTGGCCCAAATCTTTGTAATGCTAGCAAAGATCTGAAAGTATGGCAGGCAACATTTTGCCAGAAGGCAACGGTAAAGGCACGGTGCCACACCAATAGCTACATCAATCTCCACTGAGGGCTGCCCTAGTCACCCAAAGTGATGTCTACAATGCCCTCCTCCAAAGCGTCACAGATCCGAATGCCCACTAGCATCATGCCCAACCCTCTCCCCTTATCAATTCGAGGCTTTCAATTTGTTCCGCTGCTTTGTGCTATTCAGCAGCTACAACTTCAAGGGGGCTGCGAGTCGGGGGTCTCTCAGTGAGTCCAACATAGCAGCTCATGCTCCCAAATCATCCTCAACCCCATTGTGATGCCTGGTGTTCTTCATATGCACCTCCTCCGCCAGCGTGGGTTCTTGCAGATGTGATAAAATGTAACCATATATCGAAGAGGTGTGGCCAGTCGCAGCTCCTCCATAGAGGGCACAAGGGCAGCGACCCCTGGCCATCACTGCCGCACATTGCATCTCATTTCTCATCTATTTCAGCTTTTGCATGAAAATAAATGATCTCACGATCATTTGTTTGCATGTAGAACCTGTCAATTTCACCTTACACTAGAGGAGGGCTCCTCTCGGCTGTACTGTGCATGTGTCAGGAGTAGGCTGTTACAGCCTGTCCTTTCACAGATGCAATATATATCTGCATGCATGTCAGACAATGGTGAACTTGGGCCTGTCTGTCATGCACCCTTATGCCCCACCAGAAGCCACGATAAAGGCAAAACGAAAGCCTCCTTTCCTATCGGAGCTTCTGATTGGGAAGAAGGTGGTGAACCTCGCTCTGGCGTCCATATGGACTAAGACCACTGGCAATGAAGTGAGGGATGAAAGTGTATCCTTAGCAAAAACCTCTGGCAGGTAAAACTAGTATATAAGCCAGTGCTCGTGTTTAGCATGACATGCAGCTTTTGGAATACAGCAACTACCTCAGAGAAAGTGTGTGAAAGGGTGAGTGCGAGTCCCGGGCGGAAAGGTGTTTTTCACACTTATGTTGCTTCTTTTTGTCCGCTTAGAGAGTTCTGAAGCTGCATCTAATTTGTAAGTCTCTTCACTCCTGCACCTTTCACAGGCTTGGAATTAATACCCCTGGTTGTCTCAAGTGCCTAGAGGTGTTTCAGTTTAAGGTGAGTCTTTATAACACTGCAGCAGATGGGCAGTTACTTAGTTGTATATTTGTCACAAGCTCTCCAGTTTATTGTTTTATTGCATATTTGGTGTTTTTAAATGTTGTAATGTTTTCCTTTGCTGCGTGTCCTGGCCATCGGCAGAAAGCCCAAGGATTAGGAAGCCCTACACATTAATCAGCCATTTTGATTAGGTTGCCAATTCATTTGTCATATTCAGAAAAGCAGCTGGGTTTTAGACAGCACCACAAACCTGCTTGTTTCGTCATTCTGCTGTTATTCATCTAGACAGAGCTTTACTCTTGGTAAATGATGCACAATTCAGAAGAAAATAACTTTTGTAAAATGCGAATGCTCCCCCGATAATTTGCATACTCACAGCTTCTTATTCATTACTTCGGAGGTACAAGAGGCTCTATGGTGAATATTGTGCCTTAGGAAATGTACCTCCTGTTCAACAGCCATGGTATTTCTCTCAAGCAAACTGCATTCATATCAAATTTTAACCATTATGAATAGGTTTAATTTTGTGTAAGGCTTATGCTCCCAGAGTCTGCCTCAAAGCTCTTTGCAATAGAGGGATGCTGCCGCTTGAAAGAGGCCACAGCACGAGGGCACAAACACAAAAGTGCAACTGATGGCACTATTAATTATTTGTGTTTTTCTTTTCAGAATTTTGGCAGATACACTGGCACCCGAGCCCAACGCTGTAAAGAGGCAGTTGCTCCCTAGTGGTGGTGGTCTTTAGTTGCCCAATGGGGGTTTGATGGGATATAACACACCCTGGATTCATATGTTCGAAGATGCTCTGATGTATGACAATGAACAAAAGGAGACTTGCTGAAATAAAGTATTTGTCCGAGATCATACAATTTAGTCATGCAGGGAAGCCGAGATTGATCCCAGATTTTCTAGTTTCACCCTGTACAGTTTAATCATTAGATGGCTATATCTTTTTGACATCAAAATGTTAATGGTTTTTCCTTAATTCTTGGAGAATAAGATCACAGTGTTGGACAAAAGGCACACAATACATTACATTTTTTGCCAAAGAGAGATTCATCAGAATTCAAAACGGCTTATCCATGTTGCACGGTTGGCAGTTGTAGCCCTTAAGCTATATCACCTCCTGTCTTGTTAAACATGAAGTTGGAAGCCTACATCTCCCCACCACGACAATGAATCCATTAGGAACTAATAGGGAAGTCTGTGGTAATGTTCACCTTTATTTGGGCCTAGATTCTTACTATACAAGAAGGAACATTATAGTCTATCAAATCCAACACAAGAAAGATTTTTGTACAGCGCACATCCTGATCTCACATATTTGAAGGAGCTTGCATATGTGATAATGGGAGAAAAGGGGGCTTGATGAAATAAAGTATTTTCCTAGCATCACACAAGTCGGGAAGCCAGGATTGATCCCAGGTTTACTAATTCATATTATACAATTCATCCACTAGATGGGTATCTCTTACTTCTGTTTTACCTCTTAGATTATTGCTTTGTCTTTCATTCTTGGCGCATGAAATCAGAGAATGAGTGGCAGGAAGAAGCCACATGATAGCTCAGTATGTCTTGGGCTCAAGGGTGAAAGAAGACCTCAGGCTAGACTTCTGGCTCCAGCCTGCAGTGGCTTGCCCACCATCTAGATGTTTAGGCCTAGAGATAATTGTGATGTAAAATGCTCTATTTTTTTTGTTTTTGCAAACTTCTTCTGACAAAGAACTCCCTGATCCCCAAACCCACCTGAACAAATTTAGCTTATTTTCTTGACTGTCTTGCTCAGTCCAAATCAAAGATGTTATTTACGCCCCACTACTTTCTAAATTCACCAGCCGTCACTGGATGTGGCGAAGGTCTTTATTGCTTTCTTAGCACTTCTAGCTAAGGGCCACGATACAGCTGTTTGCTTTTGACCCAGTGCAACACTTTAAAGCTTGGCAAGGGAGAACAGAGAAGTGTGGTAGGTGTGTTAAATTTGAAAATGTTTACAGAGAACACATGCTTATGCGGTATATACAGGGTTACAATTTGAACACAGCGATTGTAAGGTGCAGGATTTGCATTTCATTTAATCTGTGTTCTCTGTTTATGTACCAATCAATGAGAAGGACTGGGCAATTTAAGGGTACCTTCTGAGAGGTGTCCTTAACGGGTCACTTCAGACACTGGTTGGTGCAATGCTGATTTAGATCATTCCTGAGCTGGAAAACTGACTGACAGGCCGGGGTGTAGGGAATGTTATTCCAGAGTTTGAGTGTGTAGCAGAAACATTTTTATGCCCTTTACTTTTTTGATCTTTGGATCTGCCCTGGATCCTTAATCAATGACCTGATGCAGAACAGTGATTAAGTATTTGGGGCACTATTCAGGGGGTTAAGGTACACTCTGTTGCATCATTACACAGAGAGTTCCAAAATATGAGAACACTGAGCTTGAACACTAGAATCAAGATTATCTGGGTTGAATGCAATTTTTTGTTTTGCACAGGCCACGCTGCTGGTGCCAAACTGTTTATGCTTTCTTGATGGCTTAGGTCTTGAATGAGACGTGCGAGTCAGTAATCAAGCAATGGGATACTGCCACGTTTTGCACGGAGGGGGGAGAATGGTGACACCCTCAGGATCACAAGAAAGGTGCTCGATAACAAGTCTCTACTTTGGTTTTCACCAGCCTCCCAATCCCTTCATTTGGTTTTTGCTGGATTTAATTTGAGTTGTTCCAGACAGTCAGAACTGGATAATAGTAAGCCTGGCGGATGTAGAGTAATTACAGCACTCACAGGTTGAGGATGGTACCTTTGGACCCTTGGGGTTGTATTACAGAAGTGCCTCAGGAGCGCAACAGCCATTTGCATCATCGGAGCACTTTAGTATTACAGAAGGGGCCACACATGTAGCGCCAGTGCTATTATTAGAGGGTGTTCCCTCATTTGCATGGGGGCCCCATGCAAATGAGAAAATCTCTTTGCCTCTGTGGCCAGGCCATATTACCAACGTGGGCACAGAGGCAAACATGCTTTTAGGAGCAGCCCTCTGGAGGGATGAAAGGGGGTCCTATGGACCCCAGCAGACATCCACCTGCAGGCGAGTGCAGTCACTCACTGCACCCACCTGTAAGGGAAATTCTAATCACTCTTGAAAGTCCAGGCAGGTGCCATCTGCACAGAGAAACATGGAGTAACTTTTAAACAGCTGCTCCATATTTCTCTTGAATGTACTGCTCCGGGGGCAGCGCAAGTGTGCAGATACCCTGAGGGCAGAGCATTCAACATATTAGGACCCCCCCTTTCCCTGCCTACACCAGGCGCACCTGTGATGCAAACAAGAAAAGTGCACCCAATCTGTAATATGGCCTCTGATGGATTGTGATATCCTGATCCTTTGGGCTCCAAGTAGAATTTAACACAATCACTGCAACAATGGAACCTTGTGAAGCCTGACAAGTACCAGAGAGTAGAGGTGATCTAGGGGACTTACATGATATGAGTTGCTGACGGACCAAAACAAAGAAGGAAAAACACAGAGAAGTTTACAAGGAAGGGTTGGTAGTGATGATGCTGACAGCAATGGGATAATCAGTATATGTATGCAGAGGTCCCCCTGTCCACTACAATCACTGTCATGAGCTACCTGCATAAATACCGCTTCTGTGCTCCATCTGTGACAGATGATCGACTGGGACACATGTAGAAGTTTGTTGGAGTCAGTAAGAGATCTACAGTTTTGTGTAGAATGGGTAAATAGGTGAAGGGCAAAAATTTGAAAGTTCTCGGAGTCTAGGAGAGTTAAACATTTTTAAGAGGTGCAGAATGTTGCTATGAAAAGGGATATGTTGACAGTGAGAGGGTGGTGTGCTTCTCTGGGTGTTATTGTAGTGATGCAAGAAATGTTCTCATTAAGTAGCCGTCTTGAAACAGCAGAGGTTGTCGGAAAGGCTCTTCTGAGTGAGGGCAGAGAATGTGTGACAAATGGGCATGTTGTGTCAAGCAAGGTACAATGTTGCTGTCTGAGACGTAGTTGTCAGGTTCTGTTGTGCCCTTTGTTGATACTGCTGATGAAAAATAGCTGATGTCAGAATTTCTGGACTGAGTAGAGGGGGGCAGAGGAAGTGGGTTAATGCAATGATTTATGCCTCTGGAGAGTGGCCTTCTCTTACTGAGGCTTTTAAGGTCATTTGCAAATTATTGATTTTTAAGCATGCTTTGTGTGTCTCTTTCACTTTAGTCAGGTTTGCTGGAGATTGACTGTTGAATTTGCTTTACACGTTTGAACACTTTGATTTGTTTCAGATTATATTTCAGATTTGCGCAGTTTTATGTTATTGGTTTGTGGTTGGGTGTCTGTCACAAACAAAGCTTTGGGATGTGTTGAGTGCATGGCAAGTGTGTCGATGTGCCGTGATGGGTGTAGTGAAGAGGGGTAATGCTATAGTTTCACCCAAGTGGAAGTTTTTCAGTCATTGGGTAGTGACAAATAAGGACATTTGTTGATATCTGCGGGGCTTTGATCTTAGTGCACTAGTAAAAAAAAGACAGGTTTGGTCCCATCAAGAAGAATGTGTTCAGACAGAAAAGGATGAGGTATATTGTATTTCTCTTACAGTAGGTGGGAAGGCAACCAGGGCGATGAGATCCAGGATGTAGAGGAAAACTTCCTTTATGCTTTTGAAATTCCAAACATGTAGTCTGTGTGAGTAACTGTGGAGTCTGGTGTGAAGTTTTAGCTTCTTTTATGAATGCTTGTATTGGCTAGTGGCTGGGTGGGTTAGTAGGTTGACAATGAGAGGCTAGCAAAGAGACTTTAAAAATGTCAAGGATGCTCTATGTTTAGTACAAGGGGTTGCACTGCAGAATTGTATGACGAGATGGTGGGTGGATGTATGTGTGCTCTATGTTTGTATGCTAGATGGTGAGTTTTAATAGGTCTGGTGTGTGTACAGTGTTTGGTGGCAGCTCAGGAATGGACGATAATGAGGGAGAGTTTACGATTTAATTTGTTGTTAGATGCACTGCAACGCAAGGGGATATGCATGACAAGCTTTGGATTACAGGGACATATGTTGTGATGGATTGTGGGCCTTAGATTGGGGTAACAATGGTGATGGGATGTATCTGTGAGTGGGAAAGGGCTTCACTGCCGACATTGTAGAAACGATGCAGACGTACTCACTATAGCCTATTATGATTCTAAGAATCACCTTTTCTTCATTAGCCATTTGCTGGTGATTCCCAAGTTGGATGCTCTGGGCACAATACACAGTGCTTTAAGTGGGAAAAAATAAGGGCAGATACTCACCACACTGAGTCGTGGGCTCTGGATTGGATTTGGGGTAAGGCAATGGGTGGTACTTAGGAGCACACATTTAATGTGATCGAATTTTTTTTGGTGCCCAGAACAGAAGTGCATAATGATACAGAAGCATTTCTAGCTTCTCAATAGTATTCCTTTTTTACTTACATGTACAAAAGAGTACATTTCATATTATCTTTCAAATTTTACATGTGTACAAATTACCTCTGCACAAAACACGAGACATTTTGAATTTTTACATTATGCAGTAATAGTTAATGTGGTGACTTTAAGAAAGAAAACCTGAAAATTAAACACCATGATTTCCTTCTATTTGAAAACAGGCCTCATCTATTATATTATCATTATATTAGAACTATAGCACCTAGTGCCCAAAAACCTCAAATCACCTTATACCAACCACATTGTCTTTAGGCAGGTTTCTCCATCCCATGGCCTTAATGTTAGCCGGAGACATTGTTATTCTTTTCGACGATAAATACATTATTTCAAAACCATCAGCATCACACCCATGAAAAAGTATGCCAATAGATGTTTTTTCTTGAAAGTTTTATATTTCAAACAGACTCTGGTTTTAGCTTAACTACTAGGGTATGTTAAACTACAAGATAGGCACCTTTAAAGGGATGCCTGATTAAAGCTTCTTTTTTTAAAAAGATTACAGACTGAAAACCATGCCTATGATTGAAATCATGCCTTATCTTCACTCCTGCAGGTGCTAGATCCCCTGAGCTAACTGGTAGCCTTCAAACATCTGCGTACTCGAGACACTATGTATGTAATCACAACCCAGCTTTTAAAGCAGTGTATCACCCAATGTTGGTCATGGTTTATTTTACTACTGAGTAAAAATACTTTAAAGATATTTGCTCAGCATGAAACCGAGCTCCACAAATGAAAATAAGTACTTAATCTTTTTTTTTTTAATTGCAAAGCAGATCTGTTGGCAAATTTGTCCGCAACTCAGCAGGCATCGGAGGCCTTTAACAAGGATTCTACTTTACATTTTCTAGGTATTTTTCTTTCCTTCTGCTGTACAGCGCAAAAGACGTTTGCTTCCCATGGCACCACACTTAAATCACATATGACATACACAAGCTATTTTTCATAACTTTTTTGGAAACGTTTAACTAAGGTAAACGCGCTGGTCTCATTGCCACATAGCGGACTTCACCCAGGCGCTTCTAGATGGAACAACTTTGCCTCAAAGCTTATTACCTGCTGTAAAGTTGGAAATACTCTTCCTGGAGGTGTGCAAGCTGATGAAAGATCAAGCCAGATGTGGGTTATGTACCATTGCCAATAGCGCCTTATAGAGCCAAGAAACCATGTGTGAACCCTCACCAATAGACAGCATAGTCTGTAGGACCGCATAGTTTGTAGGAAGTTGTGTGTAGGTGGCTCACGCTCTGCGTCTCTCAAGAGGTACCGAATAGCACCCACCATCATCTCATAAGTCAGACACTGCCCGCCAGGCAATCCGGTCTGGTCCACAAGATCCCCAAACGGGATCAACATTCCCTGACTATACACCGCACCTAGTGTATGTAAGTCTGTAGCCGTCCAGCAGTCAAGTTGTCTTTTTGTGAAGCAGGAGAGTGGGTCTCCATGAGGGATCCCCACCAATGCCGTAGGTGGCGCATAGGGTACCTCTGTGTTTGTTCTTCTGAGAACTCTCTGCCAGTTGGTCAGGGCTGTTGCCAGCAATATTCCCCCCGAGGGCCCCATGGTTTAGGCGCAAGCAGCCCGGCCACCAGTCCACTACTACTGGGGTCCCCTAGTCTACTGTCAGTTCCATAAGCCCCACCCCACTGAGCCATTAGCAGGCCATTGCAACTGAGCCCCTAGAAAATAAAGCTCAGAGTCCGGTACTCCATGACATCCATCGTCAGGAGGTAGGTGTAGACTGGCCAGGGCCATTTGCTGCCATTCGCCATCCCACAGTAATTCCCAGAGTATCGTGTCTAATGGATGAAACCAGGAGGCTGGCAGGGTAATGGGCAAGTTGGTAAAGTAGTACAGCAGCCTGGGAAGCATCACCATTTTAATGAGAGATACCCGTGCCATAATATGCAAGCAAAGGGAGTGCCAAAAGGTGACGTTGGACCGCAATGCTCAGATTGCTTTTCCCAAGTTGCCCTTCCTGAGATCCTGCAACTCATGAGAGATCTGGATGCCCAGATAGCGGAAGGTAAGTGGAGGCCAACCAAGTCACTTCCTCAGGGCAAGAAGGAGGTCGGCCCATTCCACGAATCATCAGAAAGATACAAGTATTTCTTCTATTTAATCGATGGCCAGAACAGGCCTGAACTCGTCTAGCAATTGGAACGCTTGCGGCAGTGTTGCCAGACCATTTGTAAGGTAAATAAGGAGGTCATATGCGTATAAGACAATTATGTGAAATTGTCCACGTCGGCATATTCCCCATTCTCGAGCCTTATCCTGGAGTCTCGCCGCCAGTGGTTCTATGGCGATGGCGAACAGCAACAGTGATAAAAGACATCCCTAAAGGTTCCTTTATGTATAACATTGCTACAGGAGATCGTCCGTCCTGGCATGACACGGCAGTAGGGTTTGTGTAAAGTAACCTAACCCAATTGCCCCAGGCATCGCCCATACCCATCTTTGACACAGTAGCCCCCAGAAAATCCTAGCGCACCGTGTAGAAGGCTTTTTCAGGATCCACTGACACAATCATTGCCGCCAGATCAGGAGGATGAAAATCATCAGAGCAGGGAGTACAGTCTTCGGAGGTTATTGGGGGTGCTACGGGTTGGAATGAACCCATTCTGGTCCTCGTGTATGAGGTTATTCATATGGGGTAGCAATCTCATGGCAAGTGCCTTACTGAGGATTTTAAAATCAGTGCTAAGCATGGAAAAGGGCAGGAAGTAAGGAACCCTCTTATCAACTTGCTAGGATTTGGGAAAGGGGATCACCATGGCCTCCCTGGTCGTGGGCATCACCATCATGCTCTCCTAGGCTTTGGTGTACATCTCCTCCAGCCTTGGAGCCAGTATGTCACAGCCCAATTTATAGAACTCGGAGGGCAAGCCATCAGCGCCCGGGGTCTTACCTGTTGCCAATGTTTTAATGGCTGTCTTGATCTCTCCCACTGTTATTTGCGTACCCAATGCATCTCTATCTGCATCAGAAGAGACACTCTGAGGCAGTGCGGACAAGAACTTCTCCCTCTTGTTGGATGAGTCCACTCTGAAGGGACTGTACAAAGACTTATAATAAGCTGTGAACTAATTACAGATCTAGGTAGGTGCATATATAGCGTCACCCTCCCTGGTCATCAGACGAGTAATCAGTGTCCCTCCAGCCTCCGGGCAAACCAACCATGCCAGTTGCCTCCCTGCCTTTCCTTCTTCCTCATGCAGTTTGGCTATATATGTCTTGTAGTCGTGACACCTAAGACATTATAACGCTGTCCGATATTTCTCCCTGACCTCCAGTAATGTTGCCTGTGTTTCTGGGGTGCCTTCCAGGTCATTATCATGTCGGTGCAAGTCGGCCTCCAAACGTGAAATGTCCCTTTCAAGGTCTTGTCTAATACCCACAGTCTGCCCGAGGCAATGACCCCGCACTACCATTTTTAGGGCCTCCCATTTGATGCCTCTACTTGACGCCGACACCGGGTTCAACGTCAAGTATTCCATCAACCTGTGGAGCAGCGCTGCACGATAGACGTTGTCCTCTAATGCTGCAGGGTGCAAGCGCCAAGTCGGGATGGGTTGGCGAGTCTCCATTATGGTCAGATGGATCAACATGGGGTTATGATCGGATATAGTCCGGCCTAAGTATTCGGAGTGTGTAACCGTGCCACCAAGGGAGGCTGAACAAAGGATTCTGTCTATTCTGGAGTGCATGCAGTAGAGGTGTGAGTAATATGTCCCTACCAAAAGGGTTCTGAGGACACCAGATATCTTCCAGTTCCCAATGGGAGATCCAGGTCGACATACCCGCTGCCACTCTAATAGTTGCTGCCCCTCGGAGTGGTGTGGTTGAATGGTCTAGATTGGGGTCTAACACTCCAATAAAGTCCACTCCAAGTAGAAATGGATAATTAGTAAAGCGTGCAAGCCGGGCAGATAATGAGTGTAGGAACTGGAGCTGGTCCCGGTTCGGGGAGTACACACTACCCAGGACTAGCAGTCTACCGTAAAGTTGCCCCTCTCCTAAAACAGAATGGCCCTCCTTATCTGCGTCAATGGTAGTGGCCTCAAAGGGTACTCCCGCTTTTACCCATGTTGCCGCTCCCCTTGCAAATGCTGAGTATGTAGTTGCAAACAACTGCCCTCGCCAATGCCTTCAAAGGCGATCTGTTTCCACTTGGGTGAGGAGTGATTCCTGCAACATGTATCCCCCTAGGTTTCATATATGAAAGTATCTTGCAGCGCTTTGCTATTGAACCCATGCCCCTGACATTCCAAGACATTATTTAAGAAGAAAGGTGCGTCGCAGCCATACCATCGAAGAGAGTTATCAGGGAACATGTACCTTCCCGCTTAACAGTTCCCCATAGGGCACTCCAATAGTGCGTTATGGATTTCTAAGTAACCACAGGCTAGAACAAGCAATAGAAACAACCCCCAACTCCACATCCCAAGAGCAGACAAGCAACTGCCGACCGCCCAAACCATAGTGACCATTATATAAACATGTTGTATCATCATCCAACTGGACTATTTAGTGGTTGATCTGGGCTCCTCCATCACACTGACCGCTGAGTCTGTATCGGAGGAGTCCCCCCTGTCCAAAGTCTCAGGACCCAACCCTCGGCCTTCATCCGAACTTTTCACCACTGTCAAGGAAGCCACCACCTGGAGCACCGCCCTTTTCCCTTGGTGAGCCTGTTGGTTTGTGGGCTTTGTCACTCGTTGGCCGCCCATGGAATCACGTGGGTGTCTTCTCTTGCCACCTCATCGAGGTGGTTTGCATTCCACGTGTTTGGCACCTATTGTGCCTGTGCAGTATGCTTCGAGCCAGGTCCATGCGCCATCAGGTTCCTGACTGCGGCCCTCCGCATCCTCAGCACGGTGCTCTAGTCTCTGAACCTGCTCAGAGAGGTGGGTAACCTGGACCTGAAGGGCCTGGTGTGCGGGCTGCAGCTCCCCCAGGGTCATTTCAGTAGCTTTCTCCCCATCAGCCAGTTTGTGATGGTCCGTTCGTAAGTGGCTTAGTTCAGCGAAGACCTTTCCAATCTTCTGGCTCTGAGTCAGTTTGGTATCCTCAATCCCCTCCTAGGATCCTGTTCAAGGTATCTTGCATAATGGTAGGTGTCAAGTTCTCCCTATTATCACTATTAGTCAGCTGGCGGGCAGGCGCCAGAGCACCCTGGGGTACCCCCTGCGATTTAGGTCTGGGTTTCCCCATAGCCAGCATAGATCTGGAAGTAGCCAGAACCTGCAGCGATCCGTCCCACGTCCATCGTGGAGCGGATTGACCCCTCAGCGCAGGGCTCTATTAGCTACCCGTCGTGCAGGCCTTTTCACGCGACGAGAGAGCCCTCCCCCCCCCCCAGTCAGGCCCAGCAGAAGAGGGTCAAACCTGCATCTCCACTGCCCCTCAGGCACATGTTGTCGCAATGTCCCATCTCATGTTCCAGGAGGTACCTTCAGGCCACCAGTGATGTTCTATCCCCTCTATCGCACTGACCGTCGCCTGAAGGTCATCCAAATAAGCGCAAGCTATAAGGCGGTGTGTCATCGGGAGAGCCAGGAGGCAAGTGAGCGCTCGGTTACGCCATTTACGGCGAGGCAATTTCACACTGCAGCCAGTTCAACAGAGTTCACCCCCTGTCACTGCTCCCGCTGACCAATCGTCCAAGCAGGGGGAAATATGGGGGCTACTCCAGCACGGGGCTCCAGGATAGGCACTCCCGGGCTGCCTCTCCCAGCTCATGCCTTTTAGGGGTAGGGCAAGAGGCACACCCCACCAGTTGCTCCTCTTCGGGGGCCCATTCACCAACGCCTCTTCTCCCAGGGGACCAGGCAAAGTCTGTCAGGTTGGGAGCCTCCCACGGTGTCCCAGCGACCCTCCTACCTCACCGCCACGGGTCCGGGTCTCAGGCTCCCTCGCATCTCGTGTTCAGCCAGGTGAAGGGTGTCACCTCGTGGCCAGGGCTCCCTCACATCAACACTCGGGGGAACGGGCAGGGCAGGGCCGCACCCTCACCGCTGCCCCAGCTGCAATTGGGCGGCCACAGCACACCTGTGCGCACCACTCCAGCAGTCAGCAGGCCACCGGTCAGCCAGGCGTGCGTCCGCACAGTTGGCTCCTTTTCTTCGTTGGCTGCTCTCTGCACCAACGGCCAGCGCAGAAGGCAGGGCCAGGTCACGCCCCACTGAGGTGCTCGCTCGCCCAATGGGGCCACCAGCAGCATATGGCGCCCGCCGGACCTCTGTCCTCTGTAGGACCCCATGCAGGTGGGCCCCTTCCTTCCTACAGTGCTATTGCCCCCCCCCCCCCCCCCCCGGCAGCCAGGATATATCAGGATTTTTGGAGGGCCGGCTCGGAGCTTCGGCACTAGGCAGCCACCATCTTGGTTGGGCAAGCTCCACCCCTACTACTTAGTTCATTAATGACATTGTTTCTCAATGCTATGATAGAAGCTTGTATACCAAACTTAAATGCTTTCACATGTTAAATACACTTTTATTTCAATTTTAATATTTCAATGCTGAAAGCCAAGCCAAACCCTTGGTTCTTCTCTGGCTAGGCTCTCCCAGTTAATTTGACTCAAGAGAAAATGGCCTCTTAAAACAGAACTCAGTCCTGTTGCAACAGTGTAGAAAAGCATATCCGCACTGGAGAGAAAGTGTGACCTTGCACTTGCTCCAAGTTAACGCTTTTAAATGGGCATGATGGACAAACTTTGGTGATGCAAGGCTTGCCGGGCTGGCAGCTTTTTTTCAGCTGTGGTGGACACTGTAGTCAACACTCACGCATGCAAAAACAAAACCTGCACAGTCCTGCACAAAAACGGACAGACTCGTTGAGAGCTGTGTTGAGCTTTTTCACTTACCCATTCAACTGAGCTTCACTTGCTGCCCCATGAGTATTGGTACTCGCTTTAGCCCAGGAGAAGGTTCGGTACTCAATAGCAGAAAATCCAGAAGTGCCTCTGCTTAGTACCCGTGAGTACCCGTCCATTTAAAGCACTGACAATAGCTAAGAGGGGTGAGCAGGATATCAGCCGAAGGACAAAAAGATGTCCTTCTGGAAGAAAATTTAGTTTTGATAAAAATGATTTTTCCAGGGGCTTTCTGAGTGACATGAAAAAGTGCGGACACTGCGAGGCAGACCATGGCTACCCAAACCACGTTTAAACTGGTGCAGCATGTGACCTGTTCAGGCTCAATGAAAGTGTAAGCAGCGGACTCGGGGATGTCTTTTTGCAGCTTCACAAAAAAAGAAAAAAAGTGCACGTTACTTAAGGAAAGTGAGATCATGCTGATGGAAGGCTTGAGAAACTCCGTCCCTCAGTACTACACCAGTTCTAAAAGTATTCTCTCTCATACTCGGGATGTAAACCATGCCCTTGTCCTGGCACACCTATGTCCTTCCATAAACTGCTGTACTAGACCATCTTCAGACTTAGCCCCACCGAGATTAGTATTTCAGACGTGGACACGGTTTCCACGGCCGTGATACTGTGAATACAACCAAAAAGAAGATGGGGGGGTGCTCTCCTGCTCCGTAAAGCCTTTACCCCGCAAGTGGAAAACATACATTTTACCCACAGCTTTGATCAAGCCCTTCTGCAGATTACAAGGCACGTCTGCTGAGTTTCTAAACGTGGCCAAGAGCTTGGTTTGTGAGGCATTTTTCTACTGCACATGAGACATTCCTGCGTCTGAAGAATGTGGCAGGCGTTCAATAATTACACAGGAGCGACATTTGGGAAACGTAAATAGCATAAGGATTTGCAAGAGAAGCCAAAACGTTTTCGAAAAGTTTTGACGATGTTCTTTTTTTTTTTTAATTTTTTTTAAAGAACGACTCAAACCTCCATAACCTAGCATTTCAGTTGAAGACCTTTTGCTCTGTCGCAGGTATCTCAGTGCGGCCGAGAATGTCCCACCGCCTTTGTGGCAGCCGGGCCAAGGTTGAGGGGTGTGTGCTGCGCCCTCAATCTTTATATGTTCTAGGGTGCAACAGACTGAATATCACAGAAGCGAGAGGGCAACTTCTACATAAGGAGGAACTTAATTCACATATACAATGGCCACTGGTGTGAAATGGAATGATGCTAAAGGGAAATATGTCACTGCTTTATCATACTCCTCAACTACTTACATTAAAGGAGATGGACCTTTTTACAACTAAAGATGAGATACAAAATGTGATATTACATGCCTGGGTGCTTTTATTGCACAAGATGCAGAGTTCCGTGTGCGTGGCTTGTCCACACTCAAGCCTGGACACAGGCTGTGATAGAAATGCCTGCACGGTATGGTTGAAGCAAGGTGTTGGAAACACGAGAGGTTAGGCATAGGGCCATCCCAAAGGACTAGACCTGCATCCGATCACCACAAGGGTCTTGCACAGCAGGCATTGGTTGCACAGGTGCTAGGACTAGAGATTGGCTGCAGGCCATGCCCTGCCACTGACTCCCACCGCAAACAGTCAAATGGTGTGTTCTGCTGGGGTTAGCTTACAACATTTTAGGGGTGGAAAAGGCCACAGACCAGGTTCTACAGCCAGCCTTAGCAAATGTCACGAGCTGGAGAATGGCCACATGCGAGTTTGGTACAGTCATGCCTTATGACAGACGCTGTGCTTCACTTATGTTGCTCACAGCAAAAGGCATGACACCAACAATCATATCCAAGGACATCAACATCATCATTGTATGAGCAAATATAATGAGAAATGCAAAATGTAACATGTAAAGCATGCTCAAGAAATGGCTGGAGACTACCTAATACTCGCTATGGTTAAAGCCAAAAAGAAAGGTTGAGCAAAAAAAAAAACTAACTCTCCCTTAAATATTTTTCAGCGAACACGTTATGCATGCATGTGAATTCATGTAATCAATATGTGCACACTTTTATGCCTGATTTCTTCTTTTCTGGGAATGTAAATCAGTGAATGATTTAGGCGCTAGGTAAGTCTTGGTGTGGTAACACACATTTATAACTATTTAATAATTTTTAGTGCATGAAGTAATGAACACATTTACCAAACTTGCTATGATGTTAATCCCAATATAAATAAGGAATAGCTGGTTTATTAGGATCAGCTTTTTATTGTTAATATTTACATTTGAATCTCATCAAATTGATACAATGGATGCCTCATGTAGTCCGAGGCATGTTTCCAAATGTATGTAAAATGGTAATTGAGCTTAATAAATACTCAGTCACCACACTTACAAACAAAAGGGTGGATTCCTGGTGGTGATGTTTCAAAACTGTCATTCTCATTAAGTAAATAAACTGTGCTGAGTAATAATGGTTTGGTTGCAATGCCACTTATTGTTCTGAACGGTGGGGAATGGCTGCTGGTCTAGTCCTTTGGGTTGGCCCTATGCCTAACCTCTTGTGTTTCCAACACCTTGCTTCAACTATACCGTGCAGGCCTGAGTGATGTTAGGTTAGATGTTGTATAGTTCTCTCTGTAGCTTGCAACTGCAAAGAAGGCTCATCTTCTCCTGGACCAATGTCAGAAGTAAACAGGATAATGCAAGGCGGTTAAAAATCGCCCTGTGAGGTTACATTACAATTGTATATAATAGCCTACCTCGAAAGCTCATCCCAACAACCTGGACTGTGGTGGTTTAAAAGCATAGACTATATTTTGGTTTGCACAAAAAGTGGACACTAGCTCCTTCTCCATCTATCTCTGGCAAAGAGTGGTGGTGTCTGTGAGACTGGATATGCTACTGTTGGACTGTTTCCTGGAACAAGCCAAATACAGGTCATTGATGCCTATTTAAATGCATAACACCGATAATGTGACTGCCACTTTTGTGATCAGCTCCAATACAATGCTATGACTCCTGCCCCTTTTTGTGTATCATAGGAAACAATGTGGTATGCTCCAATGGTACTTTGAAAGAGCAAAGATATGAGTCCTGGGATAGAGATTGAGAGATAGTTCAAGAGAGACCTAAACACACATTACACAAATAGTGGGTGAGACAAATTTCTCGAAGTTCAGCAACTTTCTCAAATTGTAACAACTTAAAATAGCTGAAGAGGTACACCGATACCAGCGCAGCCATCCAACCCTGTTAAAAGCACCCAAGGCCAAATATCTGGATTTCTAACACCATGCCAGTTTCACTTTCCACTCACCCAAGGATTTACAAAATGTGAAATCCGAAGGTGGTAAACATAAAAATACACTAACAGAAAATACAGTCTCTCCTTGTGGAGAAAAGCCCAGAGCAAGGGTATACGGCGCTTCTAAGGCAGACAGAATAATGAGCAATACATCTCTGGAACCAAACCGAGCATGTACCATAAAATAGTCTATTGGAACTCCATTAGAAACGGGTTGGTCTGGAGACTTTTTCCTTTTTTAACACATCCCGCCACTGTGAATTGCTATGTAGGTTACACCCTCCTCTTTGTGAAGTAAAACTGTATCTGGTTACATACAAGCATGTGCATGGAAAAAAGTGTAAACACTTCACAAACCACATTTCTGCTTCCAGCAAAATGGCTGGCCACCACTTGCGCCATTAACCTCCCTTCCAAAGTATATACCGCAGATTTGGTCCTGTCAGAGTTGGAAGGAACTGCTGTTTTCGGTCTCCTGGACTACATGCCCTTTGGTTTGCTAGGGTTAGGATAACATCAGCATAAAAATCCTAAGGCTACCTACTTCTTGCCTCTCACTCAAATTCTAGATTCGACACAGCGCGGTTTAATGAATATTAATAGTGGATTGATGCCCAATGTGAACAAGGTCAGGCAGAGTGGCCATCCTGGCGTGGTCCAATCAAAGCTCTGCATACATTGCTTCATGTTGCATGTGTAGAGTTGAGCAGCAATTTAAATCCAACACATCATATCTTTTCTTAGTTACATTGCTTACAATGACTCTCAGAGGAGCGAGTCCAAAGCTTTCCATGCATCATTTAGCAGGACTGCCTAGCTTTTTACCATGTATATCACTGGATATATTTTTCAAGCTCTGGGAAGTATTCCTGAAAACCCAAATACAATCTGTTCCAGTGAAAAAATGTCTTTGGCCACATGTTCAAGTTATTTGCCCTCAACTTTGTTATTTAATAATATGCTTTTATTTGGCATGGAGGAAGCACACCCATGAGGAGGACAACTAGTCAAGGCCCGCACTAGCTTGGGTAATATTGGGAGCAAAGTCGCCTCATGGATGAAAGCCTAGTATACGAAGCTTGTGTATGATGAAATAAGTTCACAAATTCTCATATTTTTACCCACTCTTTAGCCACTTGCCAGGAACCAATGGTAATCTTCAGACCCCACAGTTGAAGCTTGGTGCGCTCAGATGGAGAAAGGAAACCACAGGTCACCATTCACTCAGCAACTCAGCCAGTGAGGCCGACTCTACTTTCTACTGTGTCATAACCCAGTTCCCATGCATGGTAAAAAGACTCTTTGGCCTATCACTGCTTATCTATATATCACAATAGCCAGCCACAATAAAGAACGTGGTCCTAGAAGAAAAATCTTCACCATATGTGACCAAAATGTGTGGCGGCGAATCCCCAAGGCAATGAAAAACGTTTATTATGGGAGGGTAATGTCGTGGAAATCCTGATTACTGGGTTTCACTATTTTGTGTAATTTCTGTTTGTCTTGTGTTAACACTTTGCATAATTTTGACCTGTGCGAGGCTTTGCCCAAAACCTGTCGTGCAGGAACTGTATAGCTAGATGTGTGCTGCATTGCAGCCGTTGCCCTAGCACTTGACTTCAGAAGCAGTATAGGCCAGTGGTCCCAACCTGTGGTCCGCGGATCCCCAGGGGTCCGTGACACATTCCCAGGGGGTCCGCAGGCCTGGGCTGGGAGGAAGGCACTTCTCCAGCTGGGGCCTCTGACAAACATGTGCATGCTTCTTTTCATATTTATTAATTCCTTTGTTGAGCAGTTTTAAACACACTACAAAGCTCCTTGTACTGCAAAAATAAAAGCGTCAAGCTAACTCAAATGATTAATGTATCTGCTGGAGAGAGATGGGAGTTTTGTGCAGTGGCAGTTTTGACTCAAAGGTAGCTCAGATGGTTAATATGCCTGCTGCAAAGAATGTGTATCATGCAAAAAACAGTATTTTATGTGCATGGCACAGTGGGTTACTGCTTTTGGCACAGAGATTCTTTTGTTACTATGCAGTTCATAATCGTAATCTAGCACAGTGAGCTGTGAACTGCCATTAAAGAGCTGCATGCAAACCGCATGGCACAAATTAGAAAGTTGTTTTTTTCCTAGTCTTTCATTTTCCTTATGCTGCTAAAAAAGGTTTGCTTGTGTAGAGATACATACATTCTTATTGCTAACAAAGTGCTTAATTTGTGCTTGTTGTTTCCGGTGCTGAGCACCGTCACTTATTTTTGAGGGCCAGGGCTTATTCTTCTGCCTCAAGCATTTGCTGTTAGCAAGATATACATGGGAAAGACGGAAGAAGGGGAAAACGAAAACGTGTAACATAGGGAGAAAGTAAAGAGCTGCTAAAGTGAGCTGAAGTGGCAGGGAGTGGCTTTATATGGATTGAAGAGGCCCAAGATGGTTTAGGATTATGCTGCCTCAGTATTCCGTGTACCCACATTTAATTGCAGCAGCCACATGTTTAAGAGGAGGGCTTTGGGCACAGCACATTTTTATTTACAAATTAAGCACTGTGCTAACTTCATCGCTAATCACTGTGCTGTATTCTGAATCCTAAATTTGTGCTTCTCCAGACCAAGCACTCTTAGAAAATGCCTACCAGTGTGGATGATGTGAGTCCTACACCTTCTAGTCCCCTGTAAAGTGCTACAACACCCTACAGTGGTTTGAGAGGTGCTTTAAAACAAATGAAGTACATGTGACAGAGAAGCTAAGGAGAGATGAGAGGCCCCTATGGTTTACTTCCTTTCCCCTTCACTTATTAACGTGAAAAAGCTTTCTCAGATCTTGCATACCAAAAAATAAAAACAGAAATCACTCCAGAAATGTAGGATCTGACCTGAGGATTCACCTTTCCTAAATTAAACCAAACATTGAAAAGGTATTTGCCGAGATGCAGCGCCAACCTTCCCAATAAAATGTTTTGATTTTTGCATATTTTTTCAATATAAAAGAATTTTATCTTTAGTAATTTGAGTATTTGTTTGGTGTATACTGTTATATTTTTTGTGAATTACTGTTATAATGTTTGAAAATTAAATCGTACCAATTGCTGGGGGTCCCCGGCTTCCAGTAATAATTCATTGGGGGACCTCAGGAGTCAAAAGTTTGGGAACCACTGGTATAGGCAATAGGTTGAGCTGGTATTTTGCATGCCTTTTGTACACAATGGCATTACATACAATTTTCAGGCAGATGACTGCTTGAATGTAGTTGATTTAGCTTCTAATCCATTACGTGCATAAAACTTGTCAGAATGTCGCAAACCCCTACCAATTTCACTGAGAGAAACATCTCTAGGCATGCCACTAACAGGTCACAGGATTAGCAGTGAATTGTGTTTGGTCTTCAAAGACTTTTCAGCCCTCTAGAACTCTCACTCGCTGCCAGGGCCGGTTGGTCATTGCATATTTGGTGCCCAGATTTCTCAACAGCTGCTTGACACCATTGCATCTCTTTACCTCAGAGAGATAAGTAAGAGGAAGAGGACAGTCAATACATCTTGCATTGATTGAACCACCTCTGAGTTCCTGTCTTCAGCAAATAAATTAATTTTATCACACAATGTCAGTGACTGGGAACATCCAACAAGTAGGTATTCAGAGCAGTTTGACAAGCACTTCTGTTAGTCAAGTCTTGTTCAAAAACAGTTCTTTGATTCATCTTTCTACACTAGGGTTCTCAGTGGTCCTTCTCAAAGTTGTCCACCAGTCTGGTCAGAAACATCTCAAACTGACTTCCATATAAACTTTTTATTCATGCTTCTACTTCTGTAAACAATTCTATAAGGCTAGCACTGTGTATGTTGACCTCATCTCCTATTCCAGTGACACATCTCTCCTGCATCTTAGTAAGACTGTAAGATTCACCTCACAAACATACACATGATCAAATGTTGATGGCAAGACAATCTGTCTGCATGCCCTCATAATCCGTATGCACCAGCCTCAAAGAGTGATTTTTACGGTCTTCTTCAGAGGCACTAACAGCGAGGAATACATAGAAAAAACTGCATCTCTCAGCACTGCTCACTATATGATCTCGCCCCAAAGCAGTCTAGTACACAGTGCTTTAAGTGCAGAGATGTAGCTTGGTCAGTAAAATGG
Organism: Pleurodeles waltl; assembly: GCF_031143425.1. Lineage (NCBI taxonomy): Eukaryota > Metazoa > Chordata > Amphibia > Caudata > Salamandridae > Pleurodeles > Pleurodeles waltl. The sequence goes on from NC_090438.1 coordinate 606,366,442, forward strand.
GGGGAGGAGGTAGAGGGAGGGGGGCGGGGGGAGCTTCAGATTTTCTGATATCCACGTTGGCATATATTGCTAAAATACATTTCACGACAAGCACGACCATAACAGGGGTTTAGAGGCATTGGTAGGAGTACTGAGAGAAACACTATATTTGGTCAAATAATCAACACTTCTTAGGGCTTTCGGACACAGATGAGAGTGTGTGTTTTTGTCAGTGTGTGCATGCAAAAATCCCAGGTGAAATCCGACAGACAATTCACCATATCAGATTCAAAGCACCTGTACACAAACTATTCATCATAAAATGCATTTATTAGAGGGGTGCAACACACCAGATACCCCGCTTGAATCTATCCCCCTGTTTAAATGGGCAAGTACTGCCTGGTACAGAGTACCTGCACTTTTATAATTTGAAAAAGAGAGTACCTGCACTTCTCAGCAGTGCTGCAGTACATTTAATGGGAGAGTACCAGCACTTCTCAGGAGCAAACAGGTACTCTAAGGAGTAAGTACCTGCACTGCTGTATTTCCATGTGAAGCACCACAAGCGCAGCAGGCAAGTGCTCTCAGGCACCCAGCTTCCTCCGGCATTGGAACGTCCGTTCTCCCCGAGGGGACTTACAAATGCCAGAAAGACGAGAACGAAGGAAGCGTTTTAAGTTACTCCAGGCGCATTGTTTCAGGAACAGCAAACCTCTTCATTTTCCTTTCCCTCCCAGCCTTCTAACATTTAGATAAATTGGGCACACAAAATTCCAAGTATGCCTCCAGGCTAAAACTGTGATGCTTTGATCTTTACAGTCATTATCAGCTCCTAAAAATACACTCACTCATTGCCACTTTCCACCAGCTGCGTCAGGAGAGAAACCCCATCCAAGTTGATGAACTCTTGGGCGAAGGTGACATCCCTGGATAAGCGGGCCAGGTCCTTCAGGGCTTCCAGCTTGGAGTCCATGCTGGAGGACTGGATCCGCTCATGGAGCTGTAGAGCGTTCTGCGCCTGAGAGAGACAAAGGACACACTTCAAGCAACAAGCACTGGAAATTCACACATTAGCAATGCAACAGGGGGGGTGCACATCTAAAAGACAGATTACACAGACGACTCTTCTATGGAGCGTCCACCACAATGCATAAAACACAGAAAAAACGACTTTTAATACATTTCCTAGTTATTAAAATACATAATAATACATTGCTGCTTTCTAAAAGACATTTTTTTCTAAATTGATCACGGTAATGATCAATATAAGCTCTGACTCCGAGAACAAGAACTACATTATTGATTAAGGATTATGTTCAATTCCATGACTTGAAAGCTTATGCATGTTTAATCTTTAAATGTTGAAAATGTGTTGTATGACTATCGACGACTCAGCTTAAATATTAAACAGTTACTCACTGATTGACAGAATGGGAGTATTCCATCATGATGCTAGATAAAAGGTGCAATAGGCCAACGTGGCTGTTAGTTTGTGTATATGCACATCCAAAGCCAGTTTCTTCACTTAACCGTTGGTATCTCCCCAGTTTTTCGCTAGCGAGCAAAATAGTCACTAAGCTACAGCCATGTTTTTTTTTTAAATTTATTTTCTTCAACTGGTCAGGTACAGTTAGCCTACGGAATTGCAATTGTGTATTTTAAACGTTTTTTTAAAATGTTCTGTGCTTATATTAGGTGTACATCTAATTATTTTATATAGGGACAATAATACTTCATGAAGATGTCCACAAGGTATAATAATACTTCAAGGAGATGTCCACAAAAATGGTCTGGTTTTTCTTTCTTCTACACATGGTGAAGATAAGTAAGTGTCAGCTAGAAAAATGTCTGTAATCAGTTAATTTATTTCTTACAGAATGCGTTTTTCATGCATCAAATAAAGAAACCCACTGATATAAAGACTGCGTGAAATGGTGCCTAATTCTTTTTGTTTTTATATAAAACTCATTATTCAGCCAATTCCGACCATAAAAGCTTACAATAAAAATGCAGAGCACAATATGCAAAGCAGTAACTCCAATACAGATTCTAGAATACAAAGGAAACGGTGTATGTAAAGGTGGGGTAAGGATGAATATTATCCAATAAACTATGCAACTCAAGTCTTCCATCAACAAGCTCAAGTAGTGTTCAATTGTAATCTCATAAAAATACACATAAAATACAGATAGAAGAAATACGATGCCTGCATTTACAGGCTAGCAAAGCACCATTTAACAGGGATCCTGTATAGTTTAATTCGCTAGCAGAGCGCTGCCTTAGCTGTCCACATTAATCATAGCGATCAAGAGCTCATCAATGAAACTAATCCACAGTGCAAGCACACTTGTGACGACACCTTCAAGCTCATCTGGTATTAAGCGTTTTCAACTGTTGCCTTGCTTTGCCCTCAAGTCCTGACAAACTAATCTCTTGTTACAGCAGAACACGCTCTGTAATAGCATACCACAAACAAAAAACAAGCACAAGTAGCCTAGCAGTGAAATCAAAACATCAACTGGAATTAAATTAATAGCAGGGCTAAAAACATTGCTCCAAACAACTCTGAATGGAAAATGACAATTACAAATAATGTACTGCACACAATTCTACAGATAATCGTGCTATTATGAATTCACAATTAGGTAGGTTGAGCAGCTTCACATCTTGGAATTGTATTCCATTGTTAATACAGTTAATTAAAAGAAACACTATAGGTTGGTGTCAACCTAAATAAGAGGGCCCTCGTGCCTAACTTGTTGTGCCATGATCCTATATGCATGGCAGCACGGTGGTGAAAATAACTATTCTTAGGGCCTAATTACGAGTTCCCCATAATATTCTGACCCATGCATAAACTGCTATTTATGCATGGGTTGGAATTACAAGTTTGAAGTTATTTAACGCATACGCTATTATCTCAAAAAACTGTATCTCTCAGCACAGCTCTCTTAAATAACTCAACCTTTGTTGAGTTTGGGCAGATCTAACTTGCTGAAATGTAACCATTTTACCATATCATGTGGATTTTGGTGTGTTTAACACTAAAATCCTCATGTTATTCCCCGTGAACTTGAATTAGGTATTATTTATCGCACCTGGGAAATGACGTAACCCTGTGGTATCGCTATTTATCATGGGTGATGAATAAAGCCTTACTTGCAATCAGACTCTAAGGGCCTGATTACGACCTTGGCAGATGGGATACTCCATCACAAAGGTGACGGATATCCCACCCGCAGTTTTACAAGTTCCATAGGATATAATGGAACTTGTAACATGGCGGACGGGATATCGGTCATGTTTGTGCGGAGCATGACACCAACCAAGGTCGTAAGCAGGCCCTAAGTGTACAAAAATAGATACAATATCTGTTGCTGTGACCTTTCCTTTCGCAGCAGACTGCGCACTGGTATTAGTCAGAGTCTGTGGTTCCGAAACGGTGTCTTGAGCTTCACCACAGAAGCCTGCTAGAAGCTTAAAAGATCACTGAATGGCCCCGCCTGACACAAGCAAATACCAGTGACACAGATGAAGACCGTAAGGTAAGCTGCAGTAACCACACCTCCCATCAAGTCATCACTCTACTGGCGGGTAGACGTTGACCTCAGAAAGCCGCTTACATCAGTTCAAGCTGCTACGAACATTCTGAGCCTTGAAAATTATTGTCTGTTGACCTTAAAATATTAGGCTTCTGCTTCCAATTTATCTTCCCAGACTTGGAAAAGGGACTCTGGCAGGAGGCTGTCTTTCTGAGGCAACCTCACCCTCAACTGACACTCCAACATCTTCCGATGGTGGGTTCAAAATTTTTATTATTGTTGTTGGTATGAATGATACTATTGTAGGCCTAGATGTCAAGCTTCACCCTAGCTGTAGGGGCAATGGAGTGCTGTACAACGCTGTATCCATTTTCAAGCATGTCAAATGTCAGCTGCAGGATGAAAAAGAGAAATGCACCTTGATCCTGGTCCAGTAAACGGTGGAGGAAAGGACAGATATGAGTGCAGCTCTACTAGAAGAGAATTCCACAAACGGAAGAATGGGCAGAAAAAAAGACTGATTAAGAGTTTTAAAGATGTTGTTGATGAAGACAGGGCACGGTAGTCGTCTGGCTCTCAATTTGATTTAATGGTATGTAACAGCTTCCTTTGTATATAACACGTTGTAGTACTGCCAGTCGGGAACAGAACTGATGATATGAGGAAAACATAGGAGCATGACTATTGTTTTGGCACAACAATTCAGAGTTGAATGAAGTGCAGGGCAGAGGTAAGAGAAGACTGCAGGAAGCCTGCAACTATCGTATTTAAAGCAGTGTTATGTATGAATACTAACAACTGAGCAACCATTCGGAAATCCCATACAAAGAATGATTAAATATGTAATAAAGAGTAGTTGATATCAAGTGGTAGAAAAAGTGCTACAAGACATGGAGCTGTAAGGTAAGAGGAGAGTGCAAATAGTGGAAAAGTTAAGTCCAATGGTTTATCATTTGAGGTTAGGGTGGGTGACAGGCTGTTCAATTAAAGAAGTCACAGCAAGCTCGAAAACAGTAGGTGTTTTGAGTTTGCAGAGGGGGACAGAGAAATCTTTGCATCACCTGTATTCATTTAATAGAGGACCATCACCTGGTCTCCATTTACTGTCAGAGCCTCAAAAAAGGGGGATTGTTAGAAACCGGGTCTCTAGTTGGCAGAGGTATGCCCCCTGTCCAAGTAGGGACCACAGCTTTAGGAAGGGCAAGCCAATGACACATCAACAATTAGCCTGTGCTCGCCGTCTGGTAGCTAGGCACAGAGCAGGCAGGCCTAACTTAAAAGGCAATGTGTAAAGTACTTGTGAGGAGGCACACCACAGAAAGACACTTTACAAGGGCATAAAGAAAAATGTAGCTTGTTTATATAGATACTTTTAGGTTCAATACGTTACAGAAATATTTAGCTTTGAGAGCTGACGGAAGTAAGATCAATGTGCAAGAAAAAAGGAACAGGTCAAAACAATGGTGCTTCGGACTCCTCAACATGGGTGTCCAATGCCTGTAGTTGTGCTACAACCAGGAGTGGGATGTGGCTATGCAGGGCCAGAGCCGCTCGGATCGAAGCGGATGAGGTGCCAGTGGTGGAGCTGTGCAGGGCCGCTCAAGTGAAGTTGAAGAAGGATGAGCGGCAAGCGCAGGGTAGAGGCTGCTCGGGTAAAGCTGAAGGGATGAAAGCGGTGAAGCAGGGTGGAAGCCGCTCAGGTGAGATGGGTGCGATGAGAGCGGTGAGGCAAGACAGATGCCGCTTGGGTGAAGTTAATGCAGTGAGAGTGGCAAAGCAGGGAAGAAGCCAATCAGGTGAAAAGTCGATCCCATGAGAGCGGCAGGGCAAGAGTCACTCGGGTTAAGTGGATGCAATGAGAGAGGCAAAGCCAAGCAGAAGCCGCTGGGATAAAAGTCAAGGAGTTACGAAGAGGGCGGTGAGGGGAAAGCAGGACCGCTCAGAGACAGTCTATAATGAAAAACGACTTTGGGGAGTTTTTCATTAGCAGGACATGAGAACTTAAAAGTATATGTCCTACCTTTTGCATACATGGCACCTTGCCTTATGGCCTACCTAGGGCCTCCATTAGGGGTGACTTAAATGTAAGAAAAGGAGAGAATAAGGCTTGGCAGAGGCTGTAAATGTCAAGTCAGGGTGGCAGGCTGAGCACACAGGCTTTGTGGTAGCAGGCCTGAGACATGTTTACAGAGCTACTCAAGTGAGTGGCACAATTAATGTTGCAGGCCCACTAGCAGCATTTAACTTACAGGCCCTGGATATAGGGTATACCATTCTACAAGGGATTTACAGCTAAATTAAACATGCCAATTGTGGATATACCAATGTTACCAGACGAGAAGCACATGCACTTAAGCACTGAAGAGCAGTGCTAAAGTCCTAAGGCCAACAAAAAGACACAGCAACAAAACAAGAGATAAAGGCAAGAAGCCAGGGTTTAGACCACCCTAAGAATGCAAAGTCTAACAGGGATGCTGCAAAGGTGTAATCTCAACTTTTTATTTTCATGATGGTCTACTAGTCTGAGTTGAGCAGTTTATAGGTGTGAGTTAACAGAATCGAACTGAGGCCTTGAAAAGAATAACGTTTCTTCACAATTTGCTTGCGGTTTGGTAGTAATCGTTTTTTTTCTGCAATAAAAAAATACATAACGATGCCCCCAGCAAATGTTGTAACTGCAAAGTATTTAGAAAATAAATATTGGATCTACATCAGACAGCCTAATGGTATTCAATGTCGCGTTGCACCCTGTAATTCTATTACAAGGTGCAGTGAGACATTATTATTGTAAAGAGTTTTTACATTAAACACAGAAACAACGTATTTGAAAAAACGCGGCAAATACTGCACCTGGAACTAATCTTCATATTGTCAAGAGCACCTGAACACATCACTCAAGTAAAAACACTCGAGAGTAATTTCCAAGCGTTTCACCATCCTAGTGTACTAGCTGGCTGGCCTTAAGAGCAATGTTTCTCTCATTTACTTGGAATGTACTGGAGGAGAACTGCTATTTCGGGACAGTGGGACAAAAAACTCTTAAGTGCTTAAAGGGAGAGCGTAAATCGAATCAGGTGGGGACAAGATGAGTCAGCAAGCGCAGAAACTCAAACGACAATATTAGGTAAATACTTAAGCTACTTTGTCGAATGGGCGATGGAAAAGGCTATTTAGGGCACTTTTGTCCTCAAACTTTCTTTATCGATTTTGTCAGGCACAAAAACATACAGTGACCGCATTGCAAAAGTAGGAGACCATAGGTACATGTCAAGGATGCTAGTAGAATACATTTTCTATGTTACACGATTTAATTGCCTGCTTTGTGTCTTATGCATGACGTGTGTGGACCAGCCATAAGCATGGATCTTATTTTTACCACATGTTGCAGTGCGACCTCTGTTACTTGTCGGCTCTTGTGCAACTATGGTTTTTGCCATCCAGTACTAGAGGTTAGAGGCTATATATATGCATAACCCCTACATCCATCTAGCCCTAAAGGTAATATGATTTCGAACCCTTTCAGACCCACGGGCCTCTGAAGCAAACCCAAACCAGGCTAGGGCCAGAGATGACAGGCTTCATGGGAGTGACTCATGCCCGGGCAGCCACTGTGGCACCAGGGGGCTCCCGACCCTTCATAGGCCCACAAACCCTTCTGAGGGGCTCGATTCTACCTAAGCCAAATGAATCTGTGAGATAGGGGAGACCCAGGTGCCCCTCTATACAATATGCAGGGGCTCCCATAATTTTATATTATCCCCACTGACAGGCTTAGGTGTTCTATGTGGCATAAAGGCGGACTTCTGGAAAAACTAGCCTGCTAAATAAACACAAAAGCAATAATCAACATTAATCAATATATGAAATAGCTGGTAAACTATTTATACCGTTTGAAATCTTGGTACATATAGCTCAGAGGATTTATGAGTCTGATGTAAGGATCCATCTACAATCTGCAGGTCAGAGGTTTAAGACCTGGTAATATAACCCCAGTGGGGTGATGCACCTGCAGCAGATCTATGCACAATCTGCAGTTCACAGGCACACATTCAGATATGCAGGTCTAACTTTCAGCATCCACAGAACCTATAAGTGAATGGGGTAACAATATGTTCCATTATTCAAAATGTAAGTGACATTTCAGTCTGTTGTTCCTATATCGATGTTCTAAATGGAGAGCACTGCTTTCAACGTACCCATCCTTAAAACGTATGCTTACAGATGCTTGAACAGCTAGGGGTCAAGATTTCAAAATCTGCACGATTCTCTCCTCCCACATGAATGGGGATGCATCCTTGATTGGCTTCTTGATTACAAATGTGTCAATGGAGATCGGCAAACATTAAGGGCTTCATTTAGAGGTTGTAATACTCCATCAAAATGTAGCAGATACTCCTTCGCCAGACTACAAGTGCCATAAGCTATAGTGCACTTGTAATGTGATGGGCAGACCTCTGCCATATTTGTGACAGAGTAACCCACCCACCAAACTGTAATTAAGACCTTAAATCTTTATTCGACCGATCACATAACCACAATATTTAAAAATATTCTCCTCCAAATCTCTAGTTGTACCCAATGTCTATTAGGCACTTGCAGAATTAGCTCTGGAATTAAATGCATTTCGTCCTATCGACCATAATAAACTTCTGGAATGGATACCTCATTCTATTGACGTTAGTTTTACCAACAAGTGTCTTGCTATCTTCGCAATGCATCAGGTTAAATGTCTTAGACCAATAAATAAATAATACAATCCAGCTATGAGAACGCTGATATTGCTGTTGATAAAAAGCCGGCAGAAAGAGTCTGCAACCGAACAAAACAGTTCTAAGTGCTACAAATCAGATTGGATTCAAGCAAAAAAAGAACCTTTGCAAACTCTAGCTTGGAAGAGCCCTGTAACCTTGCAAGTACATTTGAGCCATTTTATCCAGTGACTGATGCACTTTAGGTGCACGATGACTTTGCTGAAAAGATAAAGTCGAGCTGCCATTCAAAATACTCCAGACCTCACTGAACATTGTTCCCTTTCACATCTTCCTATCATGGCCAACCTTGGGGCTGATGAACTGACATTAGGAACATCTACTTTTTGCATTCAATCAAACTACTCTCGGTGAGGTTGTTAAAGAAATGTTGCCAACGTTGCTTATACGATCCATGCCCAACTAGTCTTATGAACAAGTATCTAGGCTTGTCCAAGAGAAGGCGGGCATCGCTGGATGCAGAGTCAGTCACTTACAGTGATGAGCAATGTAGTCCTCTCACCTCCACTGACTGGATATTAAGAGAGACTGAAGGGGGCAAATGGCAGCACTGGAGTGTAGATGCGGTGAAATAACTAAGATCCTCTCCTGGTGCTCGCAAGCATCAACAAATGTCAAAGAAATAGCTTCAGCTGCCTTAACTAGGAAGCATCAGGTGTGTAGCAGGTAGCTCACACATTGTAACAAGTTTTGGCTTTAAAAGGTATTAGCTGACTTTTTGGCTTTGACAATGTTTGGTGTTGAACAACATTGGCAACAATGAAAAATGCTTATTATGCATCAGTAACAAGGAAAAGCAAGAATCAAAGCCAATAGGTTGGGCTATTTTGTAAATTAACGTGATTCTTTAACGCCGGGCAAATTTGTGTGTGTGATTGTGTGGACTGGTGAATGGGCTAATGTGAGGATGGTCGGCAGCTGTGTGGAAGTACGGAAGGGCGTAACCTAGGCAAGAACATTAGATGCATTTCATCATTTTTTGTGGTAGTAGGAAATGGCAATTTAAAGGAAGGGTAAGCTAAGAAAAAACAGTGTGGATATTGGAGTGTTTGTGATCGCATGGTATGCGAGAAACAGCTGTAATGGTGGCGTAGCAGTTACATTAAAAACGTTTTATGTATTTCCTAACAGTTGCTGTAGGATTACATTAGAAATGAGACACGCATTTGGCTTGGGGTGTGATGGTTGATTGCGGATGTTGACCAGTGCCGAAATAGTACAGTCGTAGATTGTGCTGCACACAGAAACAGAAATTAGAGCAGCCCGTGCAGCACCACCAGATTTTTTCGAGCTAACTGCTAGGCCCTAAAGTGTTTTGCATACCCTGATAGACGCTCTGTTTGTTACTTCTGCAATCTTCTCATTTTCCCATCCGGGGCCGGGGTCCAGTTAGAGTGTGTATATCACCCCTGAATAAACACGGCCTTCACCCCCGCTGTCTTACAGGTTTTCGAGACTTGATAAGGGTTTTCTTGCCATAATGCACAAGCACTAATGTGAGTGGTTTCCCAGAGTTTGCTTCTGGGCCGAACAGCATACCGCATCACTTAGTGTAAAAAAAAAATACTCCTACTGCAACAAGAGACTGGTAAATATGACTTGACTTCTATATGTCAAAGCGGAGCGATCCGCAAGCACTGCTGTACCGCACGCTTCGCTTGAGGGCCTACCTCACTGGCAGAGGCCAGCAGAACCGCACTATCACTAGAGGGCGCTAACGCAAGAAATGCAGGTTGACACAATTTAAAGCAATTGACCGTTTACATTTATTCATTTTCTAATACGATTGTTAGACTTAGGTTTCTGTTTTAACATATCAAAGTCAGTGTGTCCTGCCCCCAGCCAAGTAAGGTTATTCGATAAACAGTTTCCTTTTGTATGACAAAAAGAATTTGGCTGTGGATAGCAAATGAAATATTTCCACCATAGGCACCATATTGTGTTTATTGGAAGTATTGCATTTCTGGTGTCACACAACTACCAAAGGCTGCGAGCTAAGGCATTAGGATTAACATATAGAATACAAGATTTAATTTTAAGAACATGTATGCTATTTCATCATCTGCTATTGGAAGGATTCACAATAAGTATTAAAATGTATGCAGGTCAGACAGTAAATAAAAACAAATTCCATTAACCATGCTTGTGGGAGTAGTCCACACACAGTGATCATGTACACATTATGACCTTGCACACAGAAAACAAATATGCTTGCATATTCCACTACCTGTATGTATATGAAAGGCTAAAGCATTCTTTTGGAAAAATACAGTGTGTGACATCTTAAGGTAAACACAGATATCTGGTGCTCACGGGAGAATGAACGTGGTGTCTGTAAATAACTGTATTATGTTTCTTCTGTAACTGCTTGAGATGCGCTTTTCTGTGGCCATGAAAAGTTGAATTTTAGAGGAATATTCTTTGATTTCAGTAACTGATACTACCATTGACGCCCTTGCTCACAGACTGAGTGTTTTGCCTGGCCTGCTTTCTTACAATAACAAGGTCGTGTTCCATTCTTTGTCACAATAGGGGCTAAGTCGAAGCACCGCTGGTGTAAAAAAAAAAAACTAAAAAAAAAAAAAACCCGCGAGGACGGCCACAGCACCGGTCCTTTTTTTTGGGACTCCGGAAAATAGCAACTAAGCTAGCCAAGTGGCATCATTCTAAAACAAACACAGCGTACACACACACAGATAGCTGACACAACAAAGCTGCATGAAAGGAAACAAACACACATTGACTGCAGGCTGCTGGGTGCTCGGATCGTCAGTGGGTGCAGCAGGGAAGCCCTGGGCGCATTAATAAAGGGAGCAGGTGGTTCCCCTCACTACACAGGGTCATATTACATTACAGCAGCCTGAATACGATCAGGTTGGCCACGTAAGAGGGAGCAACAAAAGAGATGGGAGAGGGTTGAAGAAGGGTAGGGAGCAGTTGGGATTGGTGGGGTGGGGGGCACAATGGAGGAGCTGAGGGGCAACACGGACAACACAGGGGTAGAAGTGAGGAATGAACACAATGGGGAGAAAAAGCACATGCAATGCACTCCTATTGGGCGCAGTAACAAACGCTGTGAAAAAATAGTTCTGTGAAGTGTACCCATGAAAGGATACAGTTTATCAAAACGAAATCAAGTTAAACATTTCTGTGCTCGATGGGGTGTCAATACAAGAGGAAGGAAAGCCATGAAATCAGAAGCAAGCCACAGACTGGCAAGTAAGAAAACAAATGACAAGCAAGAGGGTGACTGACGGCCTGCTTTAAGTATTGGTAGTCTCTGAAACAAATATTTGACAATTGAGAACAATAAGCTTCATATAGCCTATTAGTCTCCAACCTTGTCCATAGTGAGAGCTATTTTTGATCTGTGAAAGTCTTTCCGGCCTACCAGCAAATTTTATCACTGTAAAATATTGACTACATATGTTAATATTGTGCTATAACCACCTAAAGCAGGATTATCAGGAGTGACCATCTAAGCCTTTCAGGACAGGTTAAGCAGCGGAAAGCAATATAAACCTGACTAATGAAGTACCAGCCAAAGCATCATGTGCCTTCTGGCACAAAGGACAAAATCACAGCAATATGTCTCCCCAACTCAGCTTGAATTGTCATTCAAATACCACTTTAACTGTGTTTGGGAATTGCAACCTTTTGCCTTCATCAGCGTATTCGTTTTTGAAAATACACATTTTTCTATCAAAAACCAACTTCATCAACTTTAAAAAAAACTGCAAACAAGCAACAGCCAACAAAAGGTTTGTAAACTTTTGAAAAGTTTGAAACATTTAGTTTGGCAACTTCGGCCTGAGTTGGGTGACCAAGTTTGGCAGGACAGAGGTCTAGGAGGCCAGAAAGCATACTCTGGACAGTTAGCTGCCACCAGAGTGTCTCAGAAGCAAGACCCAAACTTTATAGGAGGACCGCCATAGACATCAATGGAGTGGTCGTGATGCTGAGGGATGCAGGCAAAAAGATCTCCAAAGGATGCTCCGGTTGTGGTGGGATTGACTTTGTGGGTGCTCCTTGGTCCATGGGTGAAGTGAGGCAAACTTGACCACAGAGACTGTGTTAACTTGAAGTCCTCGATATTGCAGTAGCAGGGCAGCCGATGCTGCGCCACTGGTCAGTCTGCAATGCAGTTAGAGAAAATCCGTAGGTGGCAGCGAGTGTCCCTTGGGTAGGATGAATCTAGACTTTAAAAGCACGTCCGGGTCAGCCAGACATGGGTGCAACTTTTGGCTATTTTGGATTTGTCCTCTTGAGTGCCTGGCAATTGGTAGCGGCAAAACATCTGTGGTGGCTACCAACTTGTAAGACTGGGCTCTTTCAGCTCTTGTGTTCTTGAAGATGATTCTAGGAGATCAGTCGACTGATCCTTCGAGTCAGTACTGTAGGTTTGTGTCAGGCATCAACTTTTCCCCAAGCAAGGAGCAATAGGCACAGTTTTTGCTAGCCGAAAGTGCAGCAGGTGCAGTCCTTCCGACAGTGTAGCCTCTTTGGATGGGTCCAAGGGCAGCTGGGCAGTCCTTCTTTGGCCCTCTCTCTGATTCCAGCATGATATAAGAGTCTAGGTATCAGGGGTGCCATATATACCGCAGTAAACGTCCCTTAGGTGACCATGTGCTCAGTAGCCAATGGGCTCCTGGGTCCCCACGTACCTTGTGATGAAGTTCCTGTGATGTGTGGCATCTGGCTATCACAGAATTCCACATTCTTGCCCCTTTTAAGATTACATGAACCTTCCTTGGACATCAGGAGCTTGATAGCCCACCTTACAGGAGTGGCTCCCTGAGGGCTGCACACCCACTTGTAAGTGGGGCAAGTTTCCCCACTCTGGCTATGTCTCCATTCTGTCTACAGGAACAAAATGCATCCCGCTCAGGGGTGTTGTGGTTAGTGGTCCATCAAAGGCGGCTTCCCCTCTGAAGCTTGTCTTCTGGGTTAACCCCTTTGCCCTCCCAATTCCCTCCTAACCCTGAGTAGCCATTCTGGCAGAGGTGGGGACACCTCGCTCTGCGGCAACTACCTTAGTTCCTGAGCCTGGGAGTCATTTACACATCTCCCTAGGTGGCCAGAATGCGGTCTATGTGTGTATGCTTTTGTAAGGCCACTGGACTAGCAGACAAACACAAATGATGGACGGAATGTGGAACCAATCAAACATTCACCACCAGTCACAGATCTGGGTTTAATCCATCAATTCTTTTACTCACCACGCCACACCAGTTTGGACCAAACCAAATGCAAATCAATCTTGACCCTAGTCCTTATGGGAATAGTCCAGCCCGAAATGCCTACCCAGGTCCTCCCTGGACCGAAAACAAGCATCCTGGGACCGGTTTCAGGGTGTCACCCTTCATTAGCCAGACTAGCTTGAATTCAGTGGCATAGTGAGCCCACGACCGACGTCTGGGCATAACAGGCGTACTTAGGGCAACAAAAGCAAACAAGCACAAATGATGGATAAAATGCAGAACCAAACATTCACCCCCAGTCACAGATCAATCCTTTTACTCACCACGCCACACCAGTTTGGACCCAGCCATATGCAAATCAGTCTTGACCCTGTTGCTCATAGGAACAGTCCAGCCCGAAATGCCAAGCCAGGTCCTCCCTGGATCAGAAACAAGCATCCTGGGACTGGTTTCATGGTATCACCCTTCATCAGCCAGGCTAGCTTGAATCCAGTGGCATAGTGAACCTGGGACCCAGGTCTGGGCATACCTGGCGCACTTAGAGCAACAAAAGCAAACACACACAAATGTGTAAAGGTATAGAGTGGCAACTTTCTAAAAGTTGCTTAACTTAAAAAGGTAAATTAATTTCAACTTGAACATCAAGTCGCACTTAATGCCATGATTAATTTGATATCTTTCAAGACCCAATCAGATAGTCCCATTCAGAAGTTAGTCGGGTTGGGGTGCCACCTTGTAACCCGGTATTAGTCAATGGGGCTACTAACTTTATCCACAGCAAAATGACAATTTGGAGGTGGTGTTGTTATTTTATGTAACAAAATACAGCTTTGTGTCATCGTGCTTCTTTAGTCTTCCTCAGAGGAGACTTTATATAATGTTAAAGGATAGGGTGGCTTTGCCATTGGTTTAAATGACAAAGTCGGACCGGCAGTGAAAACACTGTCCTTCCAGTCAGCAGAGGCAGTCTGGGAGCCATTTTGTACTTTGTCACACATAGGGTGGAACAAACAGTGCTGCAGCCCTGAGTGCACACTCTGGGGGTGATTCTGAGCTTGGCGGGCGGCGGTAGCCGCCCGCCAAGCGGGAACCGCCAGAAGACCGTTCCGCGGTCAAAAGACCGCGGCGGTCATTCTGGGTTTCCCACTGGGCTGGCAGGCGACCGGCGAAAGTCCGCCCGCCAGCCCAGCGGGAAACACCCTTCCCACGAGGACGCCGGCTCAGAATTGAGCCGGCGGAGTGGGAAGGTGCGACGGGTGCAGTTGCACCCGTCTCGAATTTCAGTGTCTGCTAGTCAGACACTGAAATTCTTTTTGGGGCCCTCTTACGGGGGCCCCTGCAGTGCCCATGCCATTGGCATGGGCACTGCAGGGGCCCCTCTTATGGGGGCCCCGTGGCACCCCCTACCGCCATCCTGTTCCCGGCGGGAGAACAGCCAGGAACAGGATGGCGGTAGGGGGTGTCAGAATCCCCATGGCGGCGGAGCGCGCTCCGCCGCCATGGAGGATTCTCAAGGGCAGCGGAAAGTCGGCGGGACACCGCCGACTTTCCGTTTCTGGCCGAGGCTGAACCGCCGCGGTCAGAATGCCCAGCGGTGCACCGCCAGCCTGTTGGCGGTGCTACCGCGGTCGTTCGACCCTGGCGGTTTTTACCGCCAGGGTTAGAATGACCCCCTCTGTCTTACATGCACTGGGTACCATATGCTAGGGACTTATAGGTAAGTTAGTCTTTGTCAATTGGGTGTATCCAATTCACATGCAATTTCTATAGGGTTAGAGCACTGGCACGGAGGTCTGGTTAGCAGGCCTCAGTTCACTGTCAGAGTAAAAAAACCAGCAACTATTAGTCCAAATGGGGGTTAAAAGTGTGTTTTTTTTGGGGAGGGAGGGGCTGCAAAAAGCCCATTTCCCTAAAGACTGCCACACTCAGGTGTTTCGACTGAATGAGAAAAGGCACTTTTGTGCCCGCAATACAGACTACTTGACTATAGCCCACCACTCCAGTCCTGAGGAGACCCTGAACTCATCCATGGTTGAAACTCATTGACACCATTACTCAAAGGCATTAGGCAAGATAATTTTATGTGCAAGCTACTAAAATGACAATGACCTACAGCGTCAATTAAAGTATTTCTGCCAAATCCATTGTACAGTTTTAAGGCAGAGTATGGAATAACTAAATGAAGGGCATGTAACATATTTTACCTACTGAAGTGTTAGAATGGGAACTGTTTATTCTAATAAGTCAATCTGTTTTGTTTATGTCGATGGGTGACAGAACACAGACACTGACGCAGTATATGTGTTTGTAAATTAAGGTGTATGGTCTGCGTGTTCAAGAATATGTCCATACTGCATTGTAATTAGATGTTTGTTTTCCATAAATATAAACAATTACAAGGTCAACTTATTAATTGCTTAGATCAGTTCTTTATTTATTATTTATACCCATTGAACAAAGGAGCTATTGTTCTGTTTACCTTATTTATCATCCACTACAGTGGCAGTGCAAACCTGGCTTCAAACATACTATTGTAGCAGTATAAAAAAAAAAAAACTTCAGTTCAGCCTGTTAAAAACTTTTCACAGGTCAAAACCTCCCTTTTAAATAGAAATAAGTAAGCCCTATCACATTAGTCAGGGTGCATGGCATTTAAAAGTAGGAGACATACAAATTTAATGCTAGCATCTCTTTACAGACACTAGCCCCCAAAAGCTATTTTCATGGCTGGTTGGCCCACTGTGAAACTTTGATAAACAATAGTAAATATTAATTCAGCTATCTAAGGGTAGGAACTAGTTAGAAGATTTAGTACATCTTTATTTGTATATTATATTAAAAGCCCAGTTCAATTGTGAATTCAGATTTATTTACTAACTATTAAGGGAAATGTACTTTTAGAAAGTTATCTTTTTCCTGTCTACAGCCTCTGGGGGCTAATCAGCATTAACCCCCAGCTTCAGCCCTTTGAATGAATGGTCCTGACTGGGGTCTGAGCTTCCAGGACAGACACAAAGCCCCGACCAACTGTGGGGAGGCGTTTTTATTCCTCTAACAAGGATACCCATTTGGGCTGTGCCCAAGAATGTCATTTACCCCAAAAGGGTCTCCTCTGACAGGCAGATGACATGTGGACAGGCCAATTATGTTGTTCCCACAGTCAGGCAAGCACCAATTCAGGGGGGGAGGGGAGCTGCCTTCAGAACTAGTTTCAAGTGATTACAGATGAGGGGGTACTCATTTGCCAGGCCACACCTCTATGGAGGGCACACAGACTCAGCACAAGGGGAGAAGAGTATCATCTCTTCGCATTTAGGCAGAGTGGGACACTGTTGGATTGTCTGTGGAAAAGCTGCAAAAGTGGTTAGGGGACCCCCCTTGGAACTATTACCCCATTGGTTAGTGAGGAGCCAGCAGTCACCCCATCTACAAGCTGGCACCACTCATAAATGTGGTATCCCCAGTACCCTCCTCAGAACACCACTTAACTTGAAGATCAGAAGAGGACTGAAGCTGCATGCCTGTGAGCTGGAGGAGCCCTGAAGAACTGGACCTGCTCCCTTTTGTGCCCAGGACAAATAAGTAGATTCCAAGGGTCATAAGGCTTACCTCCTGATTAAGCTACAGGACACAACAAGCTAAAAGAGGCATTTTCTGCAAATTCCCAGTTGACTATTTCCAAAGGGACTGCGTACTAGACCCCTCAAGTGTCCTCTGCTGGAGCAAGTCCTGACCATCAACTGCTGGTTCTGAGGTTCTGGAGCCCTTGGCTGTATCTGACTGAACATCTCATATCAGCCATGAAAACATGGAGCTTAAAACATTAGGCTTCGAAAAACTCCAGAGGACCAGGACAAACATGCCCAGCCACTGCAAACAAGGTGCGTTGCCTATGGGGTTAAGTTTCAGGTTTCCCTGCTCGGAGCTTTTCTGTGATGGCAAATCCTCATCAATGGGCCCTTGCAGAAGTTCTCTCAGCTACAGCCTTGTCCTGATGGAGGAATCTAAGCTCCTAAACACTAAGTGTGAATGAAAAAAATCTTTACCTGGCGCCAAAAATATCTGATCATCAAGGGGCCTTCTCTGGGCATGAAATTTCAATTTCTT
Source organism: Pleurodeles waltl (assembly GCF_031143425.1). NCBI lineage: Eukaryota > Metazoa > Chordata > Amphibia > Caudata > Salamandridae > Pleurodeles > Pleurodeles waltl. The sequence goes on from NC_090438.1 coordinate 606,384,040, forward strand.
CTGCTCTGAGCTTTATTGGTAAAAGCCAACAACTTTACCAAAACTCGTTCAAAAGCTATCTGACCTTGCAGAGCCATCTTTGGCTACAACCTGCTGTCTTGCTCTGCTTAAGATTTTTGACTTCTATTTTTTAGATTAAGTTCCAAGGTAAAACACTCAATCGAGTTGAACCTGGTCCCAGTTTGCGGCCACCGCTCCATCGCATTTGGCTTCAAATCACGCTTAGGTCGTAGTCTACCATGACCAGTTGACTGTGGTTGGTTCTTCTGGTGCTATTTTTAAGTTAAACTTTAAACATTCATATCTCCGATCCCTGTTTATGTCTTGCCTAACAGCCTGCAAGTGCAGTTACCGTGAGGGATTTTGTATACAGTAAATGGCTTGGAGCCCTCCCATTACTTACCAGTTGCTGGCTTAGTTGCCATTTTTGTTAGCTGTCTCCTAATTGACCATATGGCTCACATCAGTTCCTTTTATTCTTCTGAGGCATGGATCAAGTACTATGAGATTTTGTTTGATTAGTGTCATTCCACTGGCCATCCGTTGCTTACACTGTCATTCAGGTACTATTTCTTTTTATAAAGAGCAAAATCTGCCTGGGGGCACAGGAGCACTTTACATGATCACTGGATTATGTTACACAAAAGCAGATTTATTTATGCATGTTGGTGTTGTTCCTTTCCAATCTTCCCATCATGGCTTTCTATCCCTCCCATCTCCAGCTGCTGATTTCAGTTCCTCCCATCCTCCCATCTTTGCTTTCAATTCTCCCCCACCCTTCCGTTATTACTTATAATTCACCTCCTACCCTCTAAGCATTACTTTTAATTCTTAAAAATCCTCCCACCAATTCTTACAGCTCTCCCACTCACTACAAAAAACACCACTGGCAAAGCTTTTATATTATTTTTTGTAGCTTTATATGATGCCAATTTGTTACAAACTTGTTGGTCCGCTTTACATGAGCACCAGTTACTTGTACACGGTCCCTCTAACCCGCTGCTTGTGGTGAGCTATATCAGACTCAGTTTATTTTGGAGTGGTTGCTTTCAACCTCCTCACTCTCTCATAATTGTTTTCAATCAAGTTGATTTGAACACCCCCATCATTGTTTTCAATATCCCCCACCGTCCCATTGTTGGTTTTAGTTCTCCTCCTCCCATTACTGTTTTCAATACCCCCACACTTCCATCATTTTTAATACACCCACCCTGCCATTGCAGTTTTCGTTACCCCCCAACATTTGTCATTTTCAATCCCCCCACCCTTGCGTCATTGTTTTCAACCCCATTGCGTCATTGTTTTCAATCCCACCACGCTCCCATCATTGTTTTCAACCCCCACCCTCAAGTCATTGTTTTCAGTTCTTTCTCCAACCTCCAATCATTTTCAGTTCATCCGCCACCCTCCCATTGTGGTTTTCAATTCTCCAACCCCCCCCCCAGCCCACCTGTTGTTTTTGATTTTCCCCCAACCCTCACATTATTATTTTCAATTCTCCCCCACCCTCCTGTCATTGTTTCCATTCACCCCAACACTCCAGTCATTACTTGCAGACTTCCCCCAACCACCTTGATAGAAAAAAAACACTGGCAAAGCTTTAGCAATGCTTTCATTTATGTATTTATTGCAGCTTTATATAGCACCAATTTAATACGAATGTTTATGACCATTTTACACGAGCACTAGTTTCATTGCACGTGGTCCCACGTGGTCCCTCATACCTGCTTGCTTATGGTGAGTTTATAGGAGACACAGGACTTCTTTTGGTGTGGCTGCTTTCAATCTCCCCCACTTTTGTTTTTAATCCACCCTCCCGTCGGTATTGTCAATTCTCACCCATCCTCCCCTTGTTGCTTTTAATTCCCCAAAACCCTCTTGCCATTGCTAGCAGACCTCCCACTTCGCCAGAAAAAAGCAATGGCAAACCTTTGGCAATGCTCTTATTCATTTATTTACTGCAGCTTTAGATATTGCAAATTTAATACAATAGTATTGTGCCACTTTACATGAGCACCAGATACAAACGCTCTTCAACCTAAAAGCGATACGAATCGGCCATCGCTAGCTGCTTCATATAGCTTTTTTTTTTTTTTTATCATTCTCTTATACAACCCTAGCCAGGCTCTTCCCCCGCTGACCACACCATCCCACAAACATCCACACAAAATCGTGTAGTCTCCATGTATTGCAGATCACATATACAACATCATTGCTGCCCAGGGCATAAGTTCTAAAAAAAGAAGTTGGTGGGGAGGGGCTAACCAAGTTAGACTGTATACAAGTGACATCATGCCGCGAGATATCACAGCAAATGACATCATGGTGCATGACATCGCAAGAGGCATCACATGAAGTGGCATTACAACACATAACCTCACAGGAAGTGACATCACAAGACCTGACTTCTGATCTTAAGATCTCACAGGTATGTTTAGCAGGTCTATAAAGTGTACATTTGAGCAAATTACCTGATTTAACAAATGAGATTTTGCATTGGGTCTGTACCAAAAAAGTGACCAACCTCAATGCAAAATCTGGGCCTCAATTGCAACATTTACTTTTTAAAATCTCAGCCGCAAATAAATTTACACAAGGGGAAACTTGGCAATAAATCTGTTATGCTTAATTGTTTTGCAAAGACTGCATTTTAGAAAAAACTTATGGGGTTAAGGCACCTGCTGCAGAGATCTTTGTATGCCTTTAAATCTCAGGGATTAATTATAATGGTAAAATAACACTGGTGGTTAACACATTTGCTGGAGACACATATGTCCTGTCTAGTCCCAGTTTTGAATCAAAGTAGCATAGAAGGTTAACATGTCTCTTGCAAAACACATCATGACAGATTTTCGTTTTATGTATCTAGGTAAGTGGGCTACTGCTTTTAACAAGGAGATCCTATTGTTGCAGTTACATAAATTGTTGAAGTTCATAAATTGTAATCCTTCTAATATAGCACAGCAAACTATGAAGGACATGCGACTCCTACACCTTGTAACTCTCACTATCCCATGTAATACATCCTGTACATAAATTTACACATGATTCATTGTCAATGTCTAGTGTGTTCATGTGATGTAAAGCGGTTTGACACCATGCATTGGGAAAGCAGCGCTAAAAAAGAAATCAAACAAAATAGTGATATTTAAATTGCTATTTGTGTAAATACAGGAACATACCAGAGTATGACATTCGTACTTTGCATGCATTTCTGTTATATCCACGGACTGACCAAAGTCAAAATCCTGTCACTCTTAAGTACCTGTGTGACTTTGTTTCCCCACCATTGCATTTGAAGTTAAGTGTGAGGATCCATATAGCTCCAGCGAAGTCAAAACTAGGCCTGATGGCCACCTAACTATGGCTTTTACTTTCGCCCAAGCTCAAATTTAAAATAAAAAAGCCCCCTCACTGTTGCCAGCAAGTTGCTGCTCAGAAGGAAAGTGGACAATGTGCAGGATCTGCTGAATGCGCTGCAGTGCTTACACATACAAACGGGACAATGTCAGCACATTACAGTGCGGCACAACTACCTGGCAGGGTGGAGAGCGTCCACCTTGTGAAAATAATGGGTGGACGTCGTGTACCCGGGTGTACCTCCTACTTTCGCCTTGATGCTGCTTGATCTGCAAAGCAGGCCACTTTTTTTCTACGAGATTTATTAACGAGGACACTTTTATTTGTTGGCTGGGCCTGTTTTCTACCCTCGTCTCAACCTGGCCCTTTGATTTGGTCAGGGTCTGCCACTCCAGATTCCGGCAATAACGACAGATGAAAACAGGGTCCTTGGCTGAGGAAGGATGTCTGACACAAGAGCGTCTTGTAACAGCGTTGGCCTGTGGGCTCATTTCCTTCAGTCACAAGGACATGCAGAGCAAGAAAACATTTTACTCTCGGTGCCACTGGCTAAGACATGAGGTGCGTCGAATCACATGCAGCGTTTGATTGTTTTCATTTTAAAAAGGGGGTTTTACTACAGTGCTCCAAGCCATCCTGTTAAAAAAATACATTTAAGTATGACAATGTTCTGCGGAATGATATATTCGGTATATTTTAGAGATTAAAATGCCAGGGACAATATAATGCTATGTGTATGTAGGACCAGACAACAAGACTAAGGCGGACAAATGCCTTTTTATTAGTGGATAGGAAGCACTTTAGGAGCAGAATTACATTTTACCTGGACGCAGAACCTCCACGCATCATTGCAGAAGATATTTTCCCACCCAGTTGAAGATTTGAATTCTGGTCATAGAAAACCGGATTTCAGGATGGACAGCGAGATACAATACTGCCAACAAGTTTGGGTGCATAAGGGATGAATGTTCTCTGCAGCGAACAGTATTTTTCATGTTGAGAATTTTTATTTTATTTACTGAGAATGCACTGATGTGTTCCATTTATGGATAAGGAGGTGTACAGCAAAGCATCTTCCGAGGAGTACACCTGGAATTCTTTGTGAAATCCAAGAATATAATATATTTCTTTCGGGCTTCAAGACTAACATTTGAAGAGTTCCAGAGTTGCCAAGCGAGTCAAGCAACTTTTTTTAAAAATCAAATGTAGGCACCAGAGCCAGTGTTTCTCCCCTCTCCAGAAATGTTAGCAAACCAATGTGGTAATGTTGCATTTTACAGCAAACACCCTAAAATTAATTAGCTAAAGGGTAAACATTTTTAGGTCGAAGCCTAATGGACAACACCACTGTCTAGTTTGCTAACGACATCTTGAGGGCATAGTGAAAGCTTCCTTTGGAATGCATTCTGCCCACTGCTTACCATTGGCTTTGAGTGTTGTAACTCACATGTGCTTGCTTTCTATTTACTGGATTTATTTGTTTTAGGCTGTCCAGCTTGAGTTCATTCCTCCCGTAGAGTATATCACATTTCCTGTATTCTACGATGCTCCATTCTACGGCACTACACCACTCTATGCTACTTTGCTCTATGACACTTTACTCCACTCTGTGCTATGCCACTGGATTCTAAAGCAGTCCTCTCTATGCCACTCCCCGACACTCTACTTAACTTTACCACACTCTACACCCCTCCACTCTATGCCACTCTAATCCACTCTGCGCAACTCCCACTATGCCACTTAATGCCATTTTACTCCAATCTATGACAAACTACTCCTCTCAACTCCACTACCAACTCTATGCCACTCCTTTCTATGCCACTCCATGACATTATGCCACTGCACTCTGACACTCAATACCACTCCAATCTACTTCACTCAATTTTTACAAATTGTTTTGGGACTTTTATTTATTGGGTTGTGTTTTGACTTTCTTACTGCTTTGGGTGCTGCATTAATACTTTACACAATGCCTCTATGTTAAGTCTTTTTGCTCTGTGCCATACCCAAGGGGTTGTCCTCAGGTTAATTTTGCACTATTAGTGGTTCACCCTGACAAGGACTGTGTTTATTACTTAAAGTGGTTAGGCCTGTCCATAAACTAATAAGCCAATTTCTTACAAGGGACTTCCCATACATTGGCTATCTCATCCCACATGCCTTTTCCAACACAAATGCAAAAACAAGAGAAGTGACGTCTATGTCCATGCAGCAGCCTTCAAACTTTGTATACCAAGCTCCCTCGAGTAAATCTAGTTAAGTCCTTCCAGGAGACAACCTGCTAAAATGAAAGGTAGCTGAATAAAATGGTCTTCAGTTGTGCATAACCCCTATTGTCAGACGCGTAGTGCAAGCTTCCCAAAGACATAAAAGCAGGTAAAACACAGAAAACAGTACTGCAAACTGAGGAGACTTAGCAACAGTAAGTGTGCTTTATCTATAAAGAGTAAAGCATAGGCAATAATAACAATACAATAAAATAATGACACAAGCTCACCTCACAGACAGACCAGGTATAAAAATGCCAATCAAAAGACAATTGTTGGGTCAGGGCCTACTTTGCAGAGCATGCTGGCACCAAAACTATCTGGGTAGGTGTAGAGATAGTCTTTTTTTTTTTAGGTCACCTGATCAAGTGTAGATGTAGTCATCTACTTCATGTACCTCCTGCCTACGCACAGTATACAGCATGGAGTGTGAATACATGAAGGCTTGGAGGGTTCAGGCACGAGGCTAATGCTGGAACCTCATATCCCCAGACCACTCCATCATCACCTCTGAAAGCCATTTACGCCTTGAGTCTTTTCTACTCTTTATCTGTCTAATTTAACACGCATTTGTAAAGCCAAATAGTCTTGCATCTAAAAGGCAAATCCTACGTTATTGGCTTTGCCAATATTGGTGTCTGCTAGCACTGGCAAAAATAGAAAAAAATTAAAATGGCTTTTACATCATGTGCACCCTTTCACACACATCGGTGGCCATCTCTGAAGGTGTATTGTTTATGAGAAAAATCATTCCAAGATGGCCAGTGGTGTGTCATAACACAGACATTTTTGGTCATCCTAGAATGTTTATTCTAGTACAGGAAACCATCCCAAATGGCAACTGGTTTATGCATAACATCTGTATCTGCCATTATGCATTGGCGACTAATTTGGCATTATCGTCCCAAGATGAACAAGCCCATTTTACAATGCTAAACTAATAAAAAAAGAATGTGGATACTGCAATCAAAAGAAAAAGAAGCGAACATTCCCTACAACACTGTACAGTTGCAGGCCCTTGCCAAAGCAACTTTTAAAAATATTTTTGGTTAATTTATGTTTAAAAAGTGCGGTATTTGAAGGGGATATGCTGCAGGGCTGGGTTTAAAATGGAATAAAGACTACAATTCCTTGAATACAAAGAAGAAAACCAGTGGAGTATCTAGTCTCCCTCACATTGATCAAACACCAGCCATCTCCCACCCCCAAGTTAAAGGAATAAAGTATGCTTTAGAGATTTACGATCAAACATGGATTCCAAGACAGATAAATTAACAGTCAGGGAGCCCATCGAGTTCAGGGAGTCAAGGTATATCTGGCTGTTTCAGATTCATCAAATAAATACAACAGGGGTACCAAACTGCTGTCATAACTGACATAACTGTTAACTTGCTTTCAGCCAGTCCTAGCTTTTCGTCCAATATTAGAAAGCACATCGGGACTCGTAAGTTTCTAATAGTAAATTCACACTACAAGTCCCAGAATGCTTAGTAATGCTCAGTAAAAAAACAGACGACCAGTTGAAGCTCACACTCGTGACATGAGGCCAGTTGCCAGCTATAAGTTAGTGCTTACGCCAAATGGTTCTAATTTTAAAAATGCAAGAAGGATCAAGGCAGGAAGAAGAGTTGTGTTCTTGACCTCTAGTTTACATACACTCAGTAATAAAAATAAAAAAAATAAAAAAAACACAGAAGCCCTCGCTGCAGCAGATGCATTAACTCACTAAGCTATCCATTTATACATCTGAAACAATCTTGTTTCAACAGCGATGGAAAGGAGCAGGCACTGTAAATGGAACATTTCCTCTACAAGCTGTGCTACAAGCGAGCATATTACTATTTTATTCACTGCTGCACATTGAAAGGAAATTGGCCTTTTTCTGTTTTTTTCATTACTCGTGTCATTGAGCATCTCCGCTAAGCAGTAAGCAAACGCTTCCCTCAAAACAATTAAGAACAGGCATTAGCAAAGAGAATATGTCTTGCCTATACAAGAGTTATTGGCTTTAGCAATGTGTTTTGCCATGTTGTACACCAGTGTGGCTCCTGTTCAGCATGTGTGAATGTTAGTGGCGTGTATTGTCAGAGTGGAGTGGGGGAGTAGAGTTTCGTAGAGTGGATTTGGTTGAATGCCGTAGAGTAGGAGGAACAGAGTGTTTTAGAGTTAAGAAGAGGGGAGTAGAGTTCAGTGGTTCAGTGGCAGACAGTGTCGTGGGGTGGGGTAGAATAGGGTGGAGAGGGTTAGAATGGATTGAGGCTGGACTGGAGAACAACGGGGTGGATTGGACTGGAGCAGAGTGGGGTGAATCGAATGAAGTGGGGTGGACTGCTGTGGGGTGGTTTGGAGTGGGGTGGGTTGAAATGGGGTGAGGTGGATGGGCTTGGTGTGGACTAGAGTAGAGCAGATTAAATTGGATTGGGGTGGGTGGTTTGGATTGGAGTGACAGTTGGGTGGATTGGTTTTAAGTGGGTGGGGGTGAGGTGGATTAGAATGGACTGGGGTAGATTAGATTGAGTGGGGTGGACTGGATTGGAGTGGGGTGGGATGGATGGACTGAAGTGTGGTGGAATGGTAGATCAGAGTAGAGTGGGGTGGACTGCATGACGGTGTGGTGGATTGGAGTGTGGTGGGGTGGATGGATTGGAGTGGGGTGGATTGGAATGGGCGGGGGTGGACTGTAGGGCGGTGGATTGGAGGGGAATGTATTGGAGTGGGGTAGATTGGAGTGGGATAGGCGAAATGGATTGGAGTGTAAATAAACTGGGCTGGGGTAGGGTGGATTGGGGTGGAGTATATTGAAATGGGGTCATGTTTCATTTCAGATTGAATAGCACTGCAAAAAATAGGTGGGGTGGGTTGGATTAAGGTGGGGTGGGCTGATGTGGAGTAAGTGGATTGGATTGTGGTGGATTGCAATGAGGTGAGGTGGATTGGATTTGCATGGAGCGCTGGGGTAGTCTGGAGCGGGTGGTCTGGAGCGGGGTTGATTTCGAGTGGGGTGGACTGGAGTGGATTGGATTGGACTTTGAGGGGTGGATTCAGGTGTGGTGGGGTGGATTGGGTGGGGTGGACTGGATTGGGTGGGGTGGACTGCATTGGGGTAAAGTGGATTGGATTGGGATGGGTTTGATTGGGTTGGGCTGGATTGAGGAGGGTGGGGTAAATTGGAGTGAAGTGGATTATATTGATTTGGACTGGAGTGGGTTAGACTGTACTGGAGTGGGGTGGATTGAATTGTAGTGTGGATTGGTGTGGGGTGAATTGACTGGAGAGGGGGGTACTGAATTGAAGGGGAGTAGATTAAGGTGGATTTGAAGTGGACTGGAATGGACTGGAGTAGGGTGGATTAATGTGCATTGGATTGGACTGGAGTGGTTTAAAGTGGATTGAATTGGAGTGGGGTGGATTGTGTTGGGTTGGGGTGAATTTGGTAACGGTGGGCTTGATTGTAGTGGGGTGGATTGATTGAATTGGGTTGAAGTGGGGTGGGTTGGATTGGAATGGGGTGGCTCAGACTCAAGAAGGGTGGATTTGACTGGAGTGGGGAGGATACGACTAGAGTGGGGAGGATACGACTAGAGTGGGGAGGATACGACTAGAGTGGGGAGGATACGACTAGAGTGGGGAGGATACGACTAGAGTGGGGAGGATACGACTAGAGTGGGGAGGATACGACTAGAGTGGGGAGGATACGACTAGAGTGGGGTGGATTTGACTGAAGCGGGGTGGATTCGACTGGGTTGGTTTGCAGTGGATTGGATTGGTGTGTGGTGGACTGGATTGTAGTGGGGTGAATTGGATTGGGGTGAATTGGGATGGAAATGGAGTGGATTGGATTGGAGTAAAGTGAGGTGGATTGGATTGGAGTGGAGTGGGGCAGATTGCTTTGGAATGGAGAGGGTTGTTTCGGATTGGAGTGGGGCAGGTTGGAGTGGGGTAGGTTGTTTTAGATTAGAGTGGGGCAGATTGTTTTGGATTGGAGTGGGGCATATTGGAGTAGAGCGGATTGGAGTGGAACAGATTTATTTGGATTAGACTAGGGCAGACCGCAGTGGGACAGACTGTTTTGAATTGCAATGAGGCAGATTGGCATGTGGCTAAATGTATTGGGGTGGATTGGGATGGGGTGGGCTGGATTAGATTGGGGAGAGGTGGACTGGAGTGGGATGTATCGTTTTGGATTGGAGTGGGGCAGACTGAAGTATGGCGGATTGGTGTGGGGCAGATTCTTTTGGATTGGAATGGGGCAAATGAGAGTGGGGCAGATTGATGTGGGGCAGATTGTTTTGGATTGCAGTGCAGCAGGCTGCATTGGGGCAGATTGTTTTGTACTGGAGTGGGGCGAATTGTTTTAGATTGGAGTGGGGCAGATTGTTTTGGATTGCAGTGGGGAAGATTGTTTTGGAACAGTACAAATTGTTTTTGATTTAAGTGGGGTGGACTGGAGTGGGGCAGATTAGACTGGGGTGGGTTGGGAGGATTGGAGTGGGGTGGGGTGGATTGGATTGGGGTGAGTGGTTTGGATTGGAGTGTGCTGGGGTGAATTGGTGTGGCGTAAAGTAGTGTTGATTGGGGTGGATTAGATTGGGGCATTTTGGAGTTGGGTGGATTGGGGGTACTGCACAATTATGTGTTAAAGCATCATTTCAGAAATTGCATATAACAAAGAAACAATGTCTCTCTGCAATATTTCAAACAAGTTAATAGTCATCTTTTGAGTGAGAACGCTCACGAGCAAAAACAAAACAGACATGAGTGGATAACGAGGAATGACGACTTGGCAATGCAAAAGAAAGTTAGCTTTAAAAAATAAATACTTTGCAATTTTGTTTCTCCTGCTGAGAATGTTTTTGCAGTCACAAGTCTTCTGTTGGCAGGGCACTAGAAGATAAAAAAAAAAAAAAAGCACCTCGATTGTGTCAGGAGCAGCGGACGGGCACTAATTAAGTTGAATCAATCAGTGGTTGGTCCTTGCTCCACATAGACAAACCGAAATGATGCCAGGCCTGCAGTGACAAATTACGAGGCTGTAAAGAAGAGTGCCATGCAAGCCAACAAATTGTGAGCTGCTGGCAGGCTCCAAGCTATTTACTGTACACAAAGCGAGGCACATGCCCTACCTCATGCACTTGCAGGGTCGACCTTAAAAACTATTGAAAAAACTGGATATTCATTGCACATGTTCATCATCTCTGAGTTTAGGGACTCTGATCATATTTTGCCAGTAACAATATTGAAACTAAATTGAGTTTTCTTCACAAATATTGACATTTTGTAGTAGTGTAAAAACAGCTTTTACTACTACCAAAGTAGCACACTTTTCGACCTCAGAAGAAGGGCACTCAGTGGTTGCACATCTAAGACCTTATTATCAAAGCAGAATTCTACTGCCCATTCCTAACCCCCAACAAGCATTTCTAAAACCACACAGACGCAGAGCTGCACTGTGATGAAGAGACGCTTGAAACTGGGGCTTCCACCGTTGTGTGTTCAAACATAAGGAGGAATGTTTGTAGTAAGAAGTAAGTTGAGGCAGGAACAAGTGAGCAGCAGGACGAACGACAATATGCTGCCCCGTGTAGGGGTCAAACTTGTCATCAGTGAAGTGTGATGATGTTATAAGGGGTTTCCAATAACATTGAAAATCACCCGACCTCACGGTGGTCCACAGAACGTATCTTCCTTTATTAAAGTGTGTCACATCTTTCAATCTTTTCATCCTTGTAGAATAGTTTGGGGGTGACGTTAGCTACTTTTAAGGCAAGTCTGATGCTGTCAATTATTTATGCTAGCACTGTGTCCAGTAAGTGAGTTAAAAAGACGGCTCAGTTGGTTAAGCACATTGTACTGAAATGGTCGATAATTGTAGTTACAGGTTTCAATCCCCAGAAACCTACACTGTAGTTCATACTTCTGAGTTTGATGACTTGAGTACGATCAAGATGGGTAATAGTAATGCAACCTATTCTTTTCAGTGCTATTAAATCTGAAACGAAACATGACCAGGTGAATCTACATATTTATGCTCGAATGGCCATTTTTTGTTTTTTTAATTCAAGAGTCATACTCATTCAAATCCATAACTGAGCTATTAAGAAAGGTCTGCTCACCACTTGAAGTTTAAGTGACCCTCAGGAGATCCTCTGTGGTCTAGGGAGAGTCCAAGACGTTAAGATAAACTCTAAGGGCTCGACAGGTCTTGAAGTTCAAGACAATGGGATCACATAGGCCATGCAGGGCTCGCCGCAATCCTGATTGCTTTATCAGCCTTTCAGAATCTAACTTTCATTGAATAGTCCCTTCCACCAGGCCAACCAGACTTCGTGCATGCACATCTTGCCCACAAAAGAGCCCGGCAACTTGGGAGAAGGAAATGCCCACTTGTCAATCAAGAAAAGAATAGAGAAGCACTTTACTGTCTTACGATTCAAGCCTCCTAACATTGGACATTATTAACCACACTATACCGGTTTAAGCTGTGTTTGCATGTGTGACTATATGTGTAGTCTTGAGGAATATATATATATATATATATATATATATATATATATATATATATATATATATATATATATATTCCCTCAGTGTTGTCTGCCTGTGCATGGACCATAAAAAAGCCAGCCTCATTTGTTTTGTTTGTTTAATCACGGAAGCCTGTTTAGTATATGTCATAGTTGTCTGCAAACAATCCAATGCACTCCGCTCACAAAAGCTGAACTCAGCTATCAAGGATACAGTCCGGCACGGCAGGATCTAAGCAGGCACAGCTTCTTTAAAACATGCTGAGTATTAGTTCTTTCATTCTCATTTTTTGTGATACTCATGGAGTATTTTATTGAGTTTAAAAAAAAACTCCAAAAAAGGCAAATGGAAGTCTGAAAGCGCTTAGTTCCTGTTACAGTAAGGGGAAGAAAATTAAAAAGGAGACTCATTTAACTCTGGTCTCTTCTCGTTAGCCCCAATGGATACCGTACTTTCTATCTATCGCATTATAAAAGAGAGCCTATGTACGTCTGGTAAAGCAAAGTGACCCTTTGCCTCCTTTCCCTGGGAACATTTGGGTAATTCCCCAAAACAATAACTTTGAGTTGCTGTCCGAGAGATATGTAAAAACCAAGACAGGGCCTGTCTCTACTACACATAACTACTTTGGAGCACTGTCGAAATGTAACTGCCCTTCAAGACAGATAGTTAATTTGGCATGAATGGAGTCACAGCTCTCAATGTTGTCAACTATACATCATAACATAAAACATGCTTGTTGTGGAAAATAACCGAACACATAATTTTTGGAGCATGAGGCTTTGGTTAATGTGACTAACTAGCCAAACATAACAGCGCTGTGATACAGTGACAACACTGTGTAAGGCACCGTGGCACATGATCAGATACCGACAAATGGGAAGGATGTGTGCTTTTTTTGCTTGTTTTTTTTTTTAGATCTCAACTGATGTCTGCTGTTTAAAATAACTATTATGGGCAATATCAATCATTACTGTGGGCTAGCCTGTTAGGCGACTTTTTTGACAATATCATGGCTTCACTTCCTCTTTTTGCATATGTCCCTTCCCAAAGTAAACCTTCTTTACTATCCTTTTGATTGGATGACTAGTATTCTTTCACAGCTCACATTTGTTAGAGATGTTTGTGGGGTTATGTATTTGCACATCCAACGAGTATGCATTTTAACTCACAAATTCACATATAGACGGATATAATATCAATGATTTTAAATAAAGTTCCTATGATGTGTAGAATAGTGTATGCTAATGTATGTTAACTATGCCCATTTTATGTAAATGGCCATCTTATCCAAGATGAGAGTCAACTCTGTCACTAATTCGGTGTTTTCCTCCTGTGCACATCCTCTCCCCCACAAGCCCCACAGAGCAAAGTCAAGCTATAATACATTTAGTTATTTTCCACTGTTATTTTTGTTCTGCTCAGGTAGAACCTTCCCCTATTCAGCTGTAACTTCAGTAAAGACCCCCAGGATTTTGCGGTTTGTTATGGCATAATTTTCAGCTTCAAAAGAAAAAAAAAGCTGAGGCCCAAAAAGCTAAATGAGCAGCATTTTTGCAAAAGGCACTAAACATGCCTATCACAAAAATACCGTGGCTCAGAGGTGAGACCAGCAAACCAGCACTGCACAGAGCAGGGAAGACAAATGTTTTGTGCCAGAGACAGCGCAGGTTTGAATTTTAAAAGTTGCACTCTCTCTGTCACCACCCTGCTGCCATGCTTTCCAGCATCAGATACTTGGTGATGGAGGGAAGCTGTTACTTTAACCCCCTCCACTCGCTTCCCACCTTAAATTAAGGTGAGAGGAGGCTAAAGTAACAGCTCACCTCCAGCACCATGCACTTCATGCTAATTGTGCATGATGGGTGCCCCGGAGGTTGAGTGGTGGGAGGTGTAGAGGACAAAGACTGTCAAAGGAGGCAGGGACATTAACATAACCGGTCTTGTGCACTCCTTGTTCTCCCTGGTTATAGGCAGAGACAGTAGGAAAACACCTTTCTCCTCCCAAGCCTCCTTTTACTGGCCTAACATGGCAGCAGAGGGTCAATAAAAGGAGGTGTAAAGAAAGGATTTCAGATTTTGTGGAGGCTTTTGTAAAAATGTTGGCATTTCTATACAAGTCCCAATTTCACTTTTTTTTTAGCAAATTGCAAAATAGCAAAATCCTGTAGGGTCCGTTTGTATACTATAGTTTTGTTTGTTTCCACTTGCTCAATGAGACCTATTCGTTCACATTAGGTATTATTGTTCATGTATCGTGTTCTGTTCCAGCATCTCTGGGCAATATTAACAGAGGGTGCTAAATAATTAGGCGACCTAATGCAACCCTTGACCCTGCTTCAGGCAGGTCGCTCCCCTCACTGCTGCCTCTGCGCCAGGAGCCCAGGTTTTGAATCTATTTTTTTTCTCTCTTCCCGCTCCCCTCCCTGCGTCCCCCCGGCCCCGCCCCCCACCCACTACTTCAGTCTTCGTTTTCCCGCCGCTCCTTCCCTGCGCCACCCCCCGTTCTCCCATTCGTCGGTTCCCCTCCCTCCTCCCTGCTGCCACACCCTCCCACCGCCCTCATATGGCAGCCGCGGCGCGGTAGGGAGAGCGACCCTTGACCCTGCTTCAGGCAGGTCACTCCCCTCACTGCTGCCTCTGCGCTAGGTGCCCAGGTTTTGATTCTTTATTTTTTTTCTTTCTTCCCGCTCCCCTCCCTGCCGCTGCGTCCCCCCGGCCCCGCCCCCTCCCTCCAGTCTTCGTTTTCCTGCCGCTGCGTCCCTGCGGCCCCGCCCCCCTGCTCTCCCATTCGTCGGTTCCCCTCCTCCCTGCTGCCACTCCCTCCCACCTCCCTCATATGGCAGCCGCGGTGCGGATGTGCTGCTGGCGCGCCCGTCCGCACCTAGCACCAGTCCCCCTGGCCCACATGCCCCCCGCACCACCAATCACCGCTACACAGCCAATGACCTCCACATCCTCAATCCAGGACGCTCCTTCATCTGCTTCCAGTCCACTCCAAAGCACACCAAAGGACCCTTCTCCTGCAGAACCTGCAACTTCACCTGCAAGCTAACCACCAAGCTCTGACAAGGAGCCGCAGACAACCACCTCAGCTGCATTCTGCTCAACACCCGCTCCATCCACAAGCACACAATCGAACTATGGGACCTACTGACCTCATCATCACCTGACGTCGCATTTCTCACCGAAACCTGGATGAATCCGGCCTCGGAACCAGACATAGCCATAGCCATACCTGAAGGCTACAAGATCACTTGAAGAGACCGCACCAACAAACCAGGAGGAGGAATCGCCATAGTCCACAATAGCACCATCAGAGTCTCCACCAGCTCCCACGACACCATCAACTCCACCGAACACCTCCATTTCAAAATCCACGTCAACACCAACACCACCCTCAGAGGAACACTGGTCTACAGACCGCTGGGCCCCCGACCTAACTTCTGCGACGACATCGCCCACATCATCAGCACCCAAGCCCTCGCCTCAATGGACTACATCCTCCTCGGCGACCTGAACTTCCACCTTGAAAACAACGATATCAACACCACTAACCTACTCGACAACCTCGGCCTCAAGCAACTCGTCACGTCGCCCACCCACACCGCAGGACACACACTCGACCCCATCTTCTCAGCCAGCAACCACGTCTCCTTCAGCCAAACCACCGAACTCCACTGGACCGACCATCGCTGCATCCATTTCTCCTTTCAGAAGCCGGTCACTCACCACCTCACCACTCAACCCCCCCGCCGCTATTGGAACAGAATCTCGACAGAACAGCTGATCTCCACCCTCGCCCAGTCACCTCCTCTTAGGACCCGGGACCCCCACTCAGCCGCCACCAACCTGCATCAATGGATAGACGACTGCGCCAACACCCTTGCACCACTCAAACAACCCTCAGACATCTACCACAGATCCAAGGCCAGCTGGTTCACCCCAACCTACAGGCCTCCAAACGGGAATGCCAAAGAATGGAGAAGACCTGGCGCCTTGTACCTACCGAATCCAAACACATCGCCCTCAAGACTGCCATCTGCACACATCACCAGCTGATCCGCACCACCAAAAGAACCTACTACAAAAGCCGCATAGACACCAACGCTCACGACAACAGAGAGCTCTTCGGCATCATCAAAGAACTCCCCAACCCCAAGCCCTGCTCCCACGAATCCCCACCGCCACTTACTTCCGTCGAAAGATCGAAGACATCCACTACAGCTTCTAACCCCAGACCCACCAGCCAACCACAGACAGCCACGAACCCAACGCACCAAGCAACGTTAACCCTCTATGCGCCTGGACCCACGTCAACAATGAAGACACCATCAACACCATGGCCCCCATCCACTCCGGCTCCCACTCGGACCCCTGCCCACACCGATCTTCAACAAAGCCAACTACATCATCGCCCCCCATCTCCGCGCCATCATCAACAGCTCCTTCGAGACAGCCACCTTTCCGGAGAGTTGGAAACACGCCGACGTCAACGCCCTGTTGAAGAAACCGAAGGCGGACCTGGATGACCCCAAAAACTACTGGCCCATCTCCCTCCTCCCCTTCCCAGCGAAGGTCATTGAGAAAATCGTAAACAGCCAACTATCCCGCTTCCTGGAAGACAGCAAAGCACTTGACACCTCCGAATCCGGATTTCGCAAGAACCACAGCACTGAGACCGCACTCATTGCTGCTACAGATGACATCAGGACCATGCTCGACAAAGGCTAAACCGCAGCGCTCATCCTCCTGGACCTCTCCGCAGCCTTCGACACCGTCTGTCACCACACCCTTCGAACACGCCTCCACAACGCCGGGATCCGCGGCAAGGCCCTCGAATGGATCTAGTCATTCCTCTCCGACAGAACCCAGAGAGTCCGCCTTCTGCCTTACCTGTCCAAATCCTCCAAAACCATCTGTGGCGTCCCCCAGGGATCCTCCCTCAGCCCAACACTTTTCAACGTTTACATGGCACCTCTCACCAACATTGCAAGATCCCACCACATCAACATAGTATCCTAAGCAGATGACACCCAGCTGATCATCTCCCTCACGAAAGACCCTACAACAGCAAGAAACAACCTCCACAATGGACTCCACGCCATCACCAACTGGATGGAATCAAGCCGCCTCAAGTTAAACACAGACAAAACCGAGATGCTCATCTTCGGCAGCAACCCCTCCACTTGGAACGATTCCTGGTGGCCTACCTCCCTAGGAGTCGCACCCACACCCACCACCCAAGTACAAAACCTGGGAATCATCTTGGACTCAGCACTCAGCATGACTCAGCAGGTCAATGCAGTCTCCTCTTCCTGCTACAACACCCTTCGCATGCCCCGCAAGATCTTCAAGTGGATTCCCATCGAAACGAGAAAGACTGTCACCCACGCCCTGGTCAGCAGCCGAATGGACTACGGCAATGCACTCTATGCAGGAACCACAGCCAAACTACAAACGAAAATGCAACGTATCCAAAAAGCCTCCGCCCGACGCATCCTCGACGTCCCACGCCGTGACCACATCTCTGCCCACCTCAGAGACCTACACTGGCTACCCGTATCGAAGAGGATTACCTTCAAGCTACTCACCCACGCACACAAAGCCCTACACAACACAGGCCCGGCCTACCTCAACGACAGACTCACCTTCCACATTCCGGTCCGCCAGCCTCGCCCTCGCCTACGTCCCCTGCATTCGCCGCACCACCTCTGGAGGAAAATCCTTCTCTCACCTCGCAACCAAGACCTGGAACTCCCTACCGCTCCACTTACGCCAGACCCAGGACCTACTTACTTTCAGGAAACGCCTCAAGACATGGCTATTCGACCAGTAGTTCTCCCCCCCCTCAGCGCCTTGAGACCCTGACGGGTGAGTAGCGCGCTTTATAAATTACGTGATTGATTGATTGATGTAGTGGGTTAGTGCTTAAGGTGCTAAGGTAATTTGATGTTTATTTTTCATGCTCTCAATTTGCTGAAGAAATTATACCTTTTCTCACACCCCTATGAATCTGCAGAAATGTTGATTTAATATAAACATATAATTTGTTTGTTTTTTTAAACTTGATTTTGGGTGTGAGCCAGAAGATTTTCTTGGACACTTTGATGCTGTCCGGTTAACTGTTGATTTTGTTGCTGATTTGGATTTAGAATAATTTATAATTTTTGTATGCTCTGTTTATCTCTGTATTTATTGGCCTTTATGGCATTAACTGTACCACTGTCCTTTATTAAATCTAGAACTCATTTAGTAGGTCCAAACTAATTCTAAGTTGGAGTTATTTACTGAATTGTGCTTCTTCTGATGTTGATGCTTTGGGAGTTGCCTTAACACAGGGACACATTATTTCATGAAATTGGAGTTGAACACCATTTTCGATCTAGTAAAAATTAGCAACACTATCTGAGGTAATATATGGGGTGTTTTGATTTTGAGGTAAAGTTTTGCTGCCACACATTGAAGGAAGTACTTTTTTCTTTCTTGCTCTCTCCCTCATATGCTGGTCCCTCTGCCCCCAAAAATACTCACTTTCAACATGCACTCAGTGCTGTTCCTTCCCCTTCTCGGCATCTTGCCCATTGCTTTTCCAGTCCTTCCTATTTTGTTTTTTAAACATTTCCTCATCTTAAGCTCCTCCACTTCTCGTACCCCCTTCTGCCATTGCTCCACCTCCAACCCGGTTTTCTCCAACTATTGCTAAGTTGTTCCGCCACCCATTCCATTGCGCTCCTAAACAATGACATATTTGTTTTAATCTTTGGGAGAGAGCCGTGTATCTGCAATTTGATGTTGGGCCTCTTCTTTTCAAGTATATGCTTTTGCACATATTTTTTTTTTTTGCTATTTACTGGTCTAAGATTTGCAGCCACCATCTTGGAAATAAGTAAATAAGGGTAGCCACCTCATGTCATATGTGTATATGTGTAGTGATGCCTGCATCCCATTATGCCATCATGCTGGACTGACGATTCACCATGATGCATATGCATGGGTGCATTATGGCATATGTGTGTGTACACATCTTCACATTTTTTTTGTTAATTATACACACCATCAGAAAAAATGTTTTTATCTTTTTGCCAATTTCTCAAATAGATCCCACTCACTTCTGTCATGATCACTGTGACAACTCCTGTTCAGACTTTTTCATTTCTATTATTTTGTTCTTTCAGACACTATTATTTCCATTCCTTGCCTTATTCAGGCTTTTCTATTTCTTTTTTTTTTTTAAAGTGAAGTTTTACAACTTGCACGGAAATGCAAGAAATGTCTGCATCCTATGCACCTGCTTTATTATTAGGATAAGTGAGTTGATGCATTATGTCAGCATGACTGTTTTATCTTATTGCTGGTCAGTGTCTGACAGTTCCATCATTTGTTTTGAAATATTAAATAAGATAATAAGATTGACAATCAAATACTATAAAAGCCCAGCTATCAGAACATATTTTAGAGCGGTGTAAAAAAAAAAAAAAAACAGTGATGGAGTGAATGCTAAACAATTTCAAACATTAATCCCCAGTACAGAGATCTTTGCCTAAATCCACCATTTTTTGCTACCCATGCCATTCCAGTTTGGACCCAATCATATGCAAATCAGTCTTGACCCTGTTTCCCAGGCGAACAGTCCAGCCTGAACTGCCAGGCCAGGTCTTCCCTGAACCAGAAACAAGCATCATGGAACCGGTTATCAGCCATTCTACCTTGACTCCTGTGGCATGGGGAGCTATTGCAGCTTGTTTGCCCCATACCCCTGGTTTGCCTGGAACATAACTTATCTGAATATTAAAATACGTAACTTACTGGAGATGTTGTTAACCGAAGGATGGCTCCATGCTTTATCTCGTTGCGGTTCTGAAAGAGAAAAAGCAAAAGTTCAAACAATGCTCGGTTACTGCTGCTCTGGTCTTGCATTTGAAGACTACAGAAAATTCCATTGTTGGATAAAAACATTTTTAATTTTACTACATCAAGTAAATCTACATCTACAAACTAAATGCACTGGAAAAATAATTTGTATTCAGTGACATCTTTTGTACCGCTGTTAACGGGCATCCATGCACACATTTGTAGTGAATGCCTGAACAGCATTTGGTCTCAGGTGGGTTTATCAGGTGAATGCATAACACTCTGACACCTCTTTTCCAGTCATGGAGCCAGATTATCAAGACAGCGACCTTACACAATCTGCCTAGATGATCATCTACAATGCTGCAAGCACACTTTTGTAGGACAGAATAAGGTGTCAACATGGTGGGTTTCCTTTATTAAGACATATTACATAAGAGCAAAACTATGCAATCGGTTGTTGGACTACGCACTCTGTTGTTGGCACTCCCTTGGCCTGCACCAGATTATCAAGCCAGGTAAATAGACAAAAAGGCTATGGAAGGCATGCAGGTGGCAGCACCACACCTACACCAGCCCTGGCGAACTGCAAAGTAAGTATGATGCCCTGTAAATGGTGGCAGGAATCCTACCAGTATGGTACAAGCACACTTCTGCATTCATTGGTATTACTAAACATGTTAAAAATATGAAAAGACAGCAACAGGCTCAGAAATACACTTTCTAAAAGCATCAAATTCCCCTCCATTAACAACCCACTATTCACAAGATACCTTAGGGCTCAGTAAATCCACATATCAAGCTGCTGACGCACAGCAGTTCGTCTTTTGGGAAAAGTTCTCCGAAATTGCATATGGCATAAATATGCCAGAAGGCAACGTCCTATTTCCATTAAGTTCTATGCATAGTTCCACAGGCACAACTAACTCAAACTACGAGCCACAAGGCAAACCAGTGCTTAATTAGTGCTTATTGTTTCCGGTGCTGAGCACCGGCACTTATTTTTGAGGGCTGGCGCTTATTCTTCTGCCTCAAGCATTTGCTGAGAGCAAAAGTCACATATGGGAAAGAGGGAGGAAAAGAAAAACGAAAAAGCGTCACAAAGGTAGAAAGCAAAGAGCTGCAGGAGTGAGCTGAAGGGGCTGGGAGTGGCTGTAAATGGATTAGAGGCCTGAAATGGCTTCAGGGTTACCCTGCCTCAGTATTTCGTGCTCACTCATGTAATTGCAGCAGCCGTGGGTTTAAGAGGAGAGCTTTGGGCACTGGCATGTTTTTATTTACAAATTACGCAGAGGCAAACACTGCAAATTAAGGGTCAGGACCATCTTCGTAGCCAGAGTCAACAATACATTGTGTTGGGGAATCTTTACTGTTCTGGTGCAATGTATAAGATCGGGAGTCACTTTTCCAATTCTAGATACTATGTGGAAAATACTGTATTTTAAAGGACAGTAGTCCCAGTAACACAGATCTCAGGATAACAAAATGTAATTAAGCTGTAATGAAACTTACAACGGTTTCGGGTTCTCCCAAAGGAATTTTAGCAGAAATAATTTCAAATATTGAAATTTAATACACACTAGGGTGGTAGAGAGAATACATGGTGGAATTTTGCATTTTAGTTTATTTAGAATTTGTGGCAAATTATGAATTCTAAACACATCGAATTAGTTGTATCACTATCGCAGGACTTAAAAACCTTTACAAATTACACATAATTGGAGCATCCTTCCCGCAACAGAATTACTAGCAAATAGTTGAGTTTAAGCAATGCTCTTTTGCTGTTGTTCTGTTCATATTGCCTTTACTGGTGTCCAATACTTTATTTGTAGGATAGAATGTCAGTAGAGAGGACAATTCTCTTATTGTCGGGGGAAGATGTTTCACGCCTTAGCGGCATGACACAGAATGTTGGCCCTGTATTCTAGGGTATTTCAAGAACCAAATGTCATTACATCATCTTGGTTTTGAAATCTTTGGGAAGTCACATAGCCTGCAATATAACCCATTTTAGGAAACATATGCTGGAACAGCCCATTAAAGGGACTCAAAATGTGGTTATAAATGGGGGTCATCACTTCAAACAAGGTTGTCAATTAGGGGCTTTGAGGGCACGGACATAAGAACCAGGGGGCAAGCCAGAAGCTACTCTTGGTTTACCACTTGTTATGACTGGCTCTAAACTTGCTACCTCTTGTCTCCAGAGTTATGAAGGCAGGAAACAGCCCGAAAGGTATCACTTTATATTCTTTCCATCCACTTAGCCAATCAGCAACACAGAGGTGGCTGTTGAACAGCTAAGTACGAAAAAAATGAGTGAACTCTTTCATAACCTTATCAGTCAAAGATGTCATGAGTTATGAGAATTTGTATAGCACACTTATCACCAGAGGGGTATCCAGGCACTGGAGTAGATGAGTAGGCCATTTGGCTCAGAGTTGAATAGCCAGGTCTTCAGTGTCTTGCGGAACTGGAGACGGGATAGTTAGGTCCTGATCTGGTGTGGAAGGTCGTTCTAAGATTTGCGGCGTTGTAGGAGAAGGAGCGTTCTCCTGATTTGCTCCTGTGTGTGTGAGGTGTTTGCGTGAGGTGGAATGTGGCTGAGCCCACTTGCCTGGTGAGTGGGTGGAAGTTTAGACAGTAATTGAGGTAGGCAGGTCCAAAGTTTTGGAGGGCTTAGTATGAGTGGGTGAGCAGTCTTAATTGCCATTGCTTCTGGATTGGTAGCCAGTGTAGCTCTACGAGGTGGGCTGTGATGTGTGCACTGCCAGGGATGCTGAAGATGAGTATGGCACCTGCATTCTGGGTGGGGTCTTTGTATGAGTTAATTTGTAAGGCCAGTGTAGAACGTGTTGCTGTAATCTAGTCTGCTGGTGATGAGGGCCTGGGTGTACTTGCGTCTGGTGTCAATGGGGAGCCACTGTATTATTTTGTGGAGCATATGTAGGATGAGGAAGCCGGAGTAGCTCGCTTGTTTGGCCATCGTGAGTCTGTCATCCAAGATGATGCCAAGATTTTTGATGTGGTCAGTGAGGGTGGGCATGGGTCCCAGGTCTGTTGGCCACCAGGTGGAGTCCCATAGAGTGCTCTTGTTCCC
The DNA here is from genome assembly GCF_031143425.1 of Pleurodeles waltl. Lineage (NCBI taxonomy): Eukaryota > Metazoa > Chordata > Amphibia > Caudata > Salamandridae > Pleurodeles > Pleurodeles waltl. The sequence goes on from NC_090438.1 coordinate 606,407,143, forward strand.
GAAGATGAGGACATCTGTTTTATCCATGTTGAGTTTTAGGTAGTTCTGTTTCATGCAGTTGGCTACGTTTGACATGCAGGTAGTGAAGTTGGGCCTGGTGGTGAGGTTGTTGTCTGTGAGTGAGAGGATGAGCTGGGTGTCACATGCATAGGAGACAATGTTGATTCAGTGGGATCGTATGATATGGATGAGTGGTGCCATGCAGTCCTTGAAGAGGGTAGTGCTCAGTGATGATCCTTGAGGGACTCCACAGATGAGGTCCTTGGGTTCAGAAGTGCAGGGCAGGAGTCTGACTCACTGAAGAGAAAAGAGGCAAGGCAGCTCTGGGCGGGTCCACGTACTCTGAAGTTGTAAAGTCTTGTGATGAGGGTGCTCTGGGAGACGGTGTCAAAGGCTACGGAGAGATCGAGTAGTACGAGTGCTGCTGTTGTTTCCCCTTTGTCCATGATGTTCCGGATGTTGTCAGTTGTTGCAATGAGAGCAGTTTCCATGCTGTGGTTGCTGCAGAATCCAGGCAGTGATATGTCTAGCACAGTGGTTCCCAACATTTTGACTTCTGTGGACCCAGACTTTATCATTACTGGAACCTGGGCACCCCCACTGATTCACTACTGGAACCTGGGGACCCCCACTGATTCATTATTGGAATCCAGGGAGCCCCCACTGAGTCATTACTGAAAGCTGGGGACCTAATCTGATAATATTATTTAATTTTCTAAGCAGTCGTGGACCCCCTGAGGAAGCTTTGCGGACCCCCAGGGGTCCCCGGACCACAGGTTGGGAACCACTGGTCTAGCACATTGTGTTGTTCAGGATAGTTGCAGACTTGTTTGATGATAGATTTCTCCAAGACTTTGCATGAGAAGATCCGGAGTGAGATTGGTCTGTAGTTGAGCTCTTTTGGGTCTGTTGTGGTTTTTTTAATGAGAGCTGTGATTTTTGCGTTTCCAAAAGTCCGGAAAGGTTCTACTTTGGATGGAGGTGTTGATGATGGTGGTGAGGTGGGAGCTGATCAGAGTTCCTCCTACATTGTAAATATGGTGGGGTCAAGAGTCAGTTGAGGTCCTGGAGTGGACTGTTCTCATGATTTTGGCAGTGCCTTCCAGGGTGAGAGGCTTCCAGTATGTGATCTGGTGGTCCAATTTGGTAGTGGTGGGCAGCTCATTGATGAGTTCATGTGTTTTGCATTGGTGGTCGAAACCGCTGTAGATCTTGAGGATTCTGTTGAGAAATAAGTCTGAGAGCTTGTCGCAGAGGTCTTGTGAATGGGTAATAGAGATGGTGGAGGCTGGAAGGGTTGAAGAATTCTTTGTCGATGTTGAAGAGCTCTTTGCAGTTGTTGGGGTTGTTTTCCCAGTCTGAGAGCTAGGGCTGTTTTTCTTGCCTTGTTTAGTTGGGTGTGGTATATCCTTAGCGCTGACCTGTAAGTGTATCTTGTTGTGGTGTCCCGGCTGGTTCTTCATTTTCTCTCCAGTTGTTTGCAGTGGTGTTTGAAGTTTGTAACAACTTCACTGTACCAGCTGGCTTGTTTGTTGGTTCTTGAATGTCTGACATTCTTTATGGGGACTAGGGGGGCTGCGCCAGTAGTGATCCAGTTTTTGAAACTTTGATATTGGCATGCAGGTCTCAGATGAGGTTTGGTTGGTGGGCACGGACGGTGTTGATCCAGTCTGTGTCCTTTGTATTGTTCCAGTTAAGCATGAGGTTGTAAGTAGTCTTGGCTGAGGGGGGCTGGGGTGCTTCGATGAAGAAGTGGACAAAGAAGCGGTCTGTCCAACTGAGCAAAGTGAAGTGGCAGAGGTTGGCCTTGTTGCTGGCTGTGAAGACGGTGGTCCAGGGTGCATCCTGCGTTGTGGGTAAAGCGTTGGGTTATCTGGGTGAGCCCCAGGATCTGGAGTCTCTCAACGAGGGTAGTGGATTTGGGATCTTTTCAGTTGCTGCAATGGAGGTTGTGGTCACTGAGGATGATGAAGTCATTCAAGCTGATGGCAACAGACGTGATAAAGTCTCTGAGGAGATTGCTTAAGGTGGCATGTGGTCTGGTGGGGGTGGAGGAGGGGCTCTGCAAGCTAAGGTGCCTTTGACGGTGGTGTAGTTGCTGATCTAAAGTCAGATGTGCATATGTTACATGAAGGTTGTGTTCTAGTAAGTAGAAGTGGTGCAGATGATTGCATCTTTGTAGATGATGATGAGCCTTCCTCCTGGCTTGTTCATTCTGTTCTGGGCAGAGATCATGTGGCCCAGTGGAATAAATGTGCGATGGTCGGTGCCAATGTGGCATTTTGCCAGGTCTCTGTCAGGAAGAGATGTCTGGGAGTACATATCAATGGTGCCCCAGATCTTTGTGACATGTTTCTTGACAGATCTCAGAGAGAACAAAAGTGATTAGAAAGGTGCTTCCGATCCAGCTGGACTGTAAACCTACCGAATAATGTTTATAATTCTAAAACTGGCTGTCTTGAGATACCCCTATGCTCCTCTGCAATAACCTCTAATGCATGATAAACGCTCATGGCCCACATACAGTTGTACAAAACATCAAACGAACTTCTTAAATGACCCCGTGTATCCATGTTAGTTGCTACAAAGCCAAGCAAAGACTTGACTTGAGGGGATTAAGATGCCATTAAATCCAAGAGTTCAGTACCTTCAAATAGCCTTATTCAAACAAAAACAGGAACAGATGTGGTTATAGAGCCCTTTGTGTTCACATTCTAAAATGTAGGCCCAGCAGCACAACGACCACAGACTGGCAATATGTCCACCACTCCAAAGAAGTAAATACTTGGCATCTCTTCTCCTTTCCGCCAGCAGGCATTCCTCTAAACCTCAGAAATCTTTGCATAGAAACCTTCGAGCACCTCACCTCCCAGCACCCCTATACCCATCTGTCCTACTGCTCTCCAACCAGAAACCACAGTGTTATAGCTCGTTGTCCTTCAACCCACTACCACCAATATAACTCCTACCGATTTGCCCTGGCAATTATCCGAGCCAAAACAAGTCCATAAGTATTCTATTCATTTTCCTTTCTGGTTTTAACTTGTGTTTAGGCTTCACCTGCAAACAGTTTTTAGCGGCCTGTTTGTGAAAGACCTTTTGCAAAATATGCCAAAAACTCAGTGTGGTTAGAGCCTGCCCATTGTCTACAATTGGTTGACTTTGTTACCACTCATTTGTTTTCTTCTTGTTCAATGGCTTGCTTTCCTCTTCTGGTGTTTATGCCTCCCCTGGAGGAGCCTCTGTACCATCGTTTTGATTGGCAGATTTGTATCCTTCGACTGCCCATATTTTAAGAACTACTTTTTTCATGAAGCAAACCATCAACATGCATGGTTTCTTGCTTTCTTTCATTTGCTGCTCCCATCCTTCTCAAATGCCTATCTCCCCGTTGCTACCCCTGGACCCATTGCTCCGTTGCCCCATACCCCTCACACTCAAAGCAAATGCTTTAACTGTTTTTATTATTATTATTATTTTTTTTAATGGAGGGCCCGGCAGCTGTGTTTTGCTACCAGACAACTATAAAGTTTGAATTTGAAGGCTTCTATAGCACCTTCACCCCTACCCACTCTGTTGCTTCCACCATCTCGCCCCTACCAGCTCCTCCTGTGGCAGATTACGTTTTATTTTTATTTTTTCGGAGGGTATGACAACTGCTGCAGGCCTCTCCATATTTCAAAAAGTGTTTTTACGCTAAATAAAATAATAATGTGGGTGCGGCATTCTACTGGTGCAAGCCTCCATGACACACTTTCACATTTGTAAGCTGAATAATGCTGCACAACATCTGCAAAACACTTTTTTCACTGATGCAACACTGGCAAAAACAATAGATCAACAAGGTGAGACCTACTGGCTTTCCTAACGCTTGTTTTTTACAGTGCTTCATAACTCTGTTTTGCCACTTCTAAGTGAGTTGGATATCAGATAATGTAATTGTCTTGAAAGGCTAGAAGGTGGATTTACCCCAGCACTTGACTTATATTAGACACTCCAGTACTTCTCAAATGTGAGTGTGTTTGACTCTGCAAATAGATGTAATTTTGTTTCGTTCCATGAGGTCAGTAAATTTTTTAAGCATAGACCGGCTACATATGTTAGAGGCTTACATATTAAAATCAATTTTCTTTACTCTTGTAACTCTATTATCATTCAATGGGCCTTTCTTTATGTATCTATATTGGCTTTATCTTATGTCGCCCACCTTCAGCAATACATTTGTATACCAAGTCATCTAACTGCTTTTACGGTATTCTAGAAACAATCTATTCTGCACGACTTCACTCTCTGCCACTGCACCACTCTACCCTATGCCACTGCAGTCCACTCTAACTACTGCACTCTGTGTCAATACACTACATCGCTTTACTAAAAAACTATGTACTCTACACCAATCTACTCTGCACCAGTGCACGCTATGCCACTATACTCTACACCATTGTACTCTATGCCACTGCACTCTATGCCATTCTGTTCTGCTTTGCACCACTGTACTCCACTGTACTCATTGCACTCATTACAATCTACTCCGCACCATTCTTGCCTATGCCACTCTATGCCAATGCACTTTACGCTACTACAATCTACGCCACTCTATATCACTCCAGTCTACCCCACTGCACTCTACCCTGCGCCACTCAACTCTACATTGCGCCACTGTACTCTATGCCAATCCACTGTAAATCACTCTAATATTCTCTGCATCACTGCATTCTACAATACTCTACTCTATGCCACTGCAGTCTACACCGCTTCACTCTACTCTGAAACATTGTGGTCTGTGCAGCTGCACTCTATGCCACTGTAATCCAGTCTGCACTATTGCACTCTACGCCACTGCAATTTACACCACTGGCCTCTACCCCTCTGATCACTATGCCAGTAACCTCTATACCACTCTATTCTACTCTGCACACTCTACTCTATGCCACTGCATTGTAAGCCACTCTACTCTGTGCCACTGCACTTTATGCCACTGCACCACTCTACTAAATGCCATTCTAATCTACTGTGCACCACTGCGCACTCTACTGGTGCAGATTAGAGTGGTATACGCTAAACCACTACTCTATGCCAATACACTCAACTTTCCTATGCACCACTGCACTCTTCACTACTGCACTCTACTCCAGTCTACACCACTCCATTCTACTCTGCATCACTCCACTCTACTCCTTTATGCCTCTTCACTCTACCCTGCACCACTCCAATCTACACCGCTTTACTCTACTTTGAAACAATCTACTTTACACCACTGCCCTCTATGCTACTCTACTCTATGGTGCACCACTCTATTTTAAACCACTGTACTCTATCCAATGTACTCTACACCACTTTACTCAAAACCAATACACTCTATGCCATTGCACTCTACTCCAACTACTCTGCACCACTATACTCTACTCTGCAACACTCTATGCCACTGCACTCTACTCATTGCATGCTACACCACTGTACACAATTGTGCTGTAAGTCACTGCACTCTATTCTACTCTGCACCACTGTACTGTCTGCCACCACTCTCTGCAGCACTCTACAACCCTCTATGATACTGCAGTCTATGCTAATACACTCTACGCCACTGCAGTCAAAGATGTTCTACTCTGCAGGACTGCACTCTATGCCACCGCACACTATGCCACTCTATTCTACTCTATTCTACTCTCCACCGCTGCACTCCACCTCATTGCTCTCTGCAGTACTCTACTCTGCAACACTCAACCACATGCCTCTGCACTCTACGCCACTGCACTCAAAGATGTTCTACTCTGCAAGACTGCACTCTGTGCCACTGAACTCTATGCTACACTGCATCACTGCACTTTATGACAATGTACTCCAATCTGCTCACTCATCTCTATGCCAATGCACTCTATTAGACTCTAATCTACTCTGTACCACTTAATTCTATGCCACAGCACTCTACATGACTACACCACAGAGCTCTATGCCAGTCTACTCTACACTTCTGCGTTCTACCCTGAACCACTCCACTTTACCCTACACTACTTTACTCTACTATGAAACAATCTACCCTGTGCCACTTCACCCTCCACCACTGCACTCTGGCACAGAGTGCAGTGCCACACTCTACTCAAAACTAATACACTCTAAACCACTGGACTCTATGTCAATCTATTCTGCACCACTGTGCTTTATGCCACTTCACTGTAGGCCACTGTACAACACTTGATTGTATGATGCTCAATTCCATTAATCTACTCCACTCTGACGTTTTACTCCACTCTATGCTACTTCATTCTACAACACTCTACTCTACTCCTTGCCACTCTATGACACTAATTTATTCTACAACGCTCTACACCACTCCATACTACTTTACTCCACTTTATTCTACAATATTCAACTCCACTCTACTCCACCCCACTTATCCACTCTACGTTACTCCAGCTTTCCACTCTACGCCATTCCACTCAACTCTTGACACTATGCCACTCCACAATACTCTACTACACTATGCCATTCCACTCTACTACACTACTTCAATCTGTGCTACACTGCTCTACTCTACAACACTCTATGCCAGTCTATGCAAAACCCTCTATGCCACTCCACTCTGCTCTACACCACTTCATGCCACTCCATAACACCCCACTTTACTCCAAGACACTCTACTTTTTGACACCCCAAACAAAGCCACTCTTATTTATCACACTAACATTTAGCCATGCTGAACAGCTGCCACGCTGGTATACAACATGGCTAAAACATATTGGCAAAGAAAGTATCTCTTGCATAGGCGAGGCCTATTGGCTTTGCCAATGCTTGTTATAAAAACATGACATGAAGTAGTTAGAATTGGACGTAACCCAACTGGACAAAAAATTAAAAATTTCAGAAATAGCAAGGAAAAGGATATAAACGCCGATATGAATGTGGTGTTTTCTGCGCAAAAATATCTATGAAGCAACTGAGCACTTACAGTGTAAGGGAGACACATTGCAAAGAGATAGAAATGGTTGTGTTGAAGCAATTTCCTAAAGGGAAGGAAGCATTGTGCACCTAGAGCCAATAGCTGTAAACTACTCTAACCTACAAGAAGCGCATCAGATGTCTGCCAAACCAATAAAGGGCACACATTTCTGAAAGTGATTTGTTCTTACCTGCTTTCCTATCTACACAATATATGATCCTTTAATGGTAGAAGGTCGACCCTACAATTGCCGAAGCGTCATGACGAGTGCTCCTGTGCAGGGTGATGGGTGTTAATTCTGACAATTACCCAAGCAATTAATTATTGGGGGAACTGATAATTCTGGAACCAATTCCTCCTAGAAATTCCTCATTGTCCCATGCAGATTTCCTGCAGATTTACTCTGTCACAGGTACATCAGAAATTCAGCAGCACTTAAAATAAGGCTCTTAGAAAGAAACAGGCTCACGTTTACTGGAGGACACCGTTTGGACGAAAAAGACCTTCTTTGAAGTGTGTCCAAAGATGGGAAAGCTAAGGATTCCCTTTAGTTTCACCAGTCCCTGAAAAACGTAGATGAAGGAGTAAAGATCCTACATGTTCCAGGACTCACAGGAACTCAAAACATTATTTAAAACAAAAAGGGGGTGTGATGGTCCACTGTAAAATACTCTTTACAATGCTAGTCTCGTCTTTCGATATCCTCAACTTGACTTTTTCATATGATTCAGTATTCTTTGAAATTTGTGGTGTGTAATAACCTACCACAAGGAAGGCAAGGAAGGTTTGGTGAATCTTCATACCACACTGTCAAGAGCATTTAAAAAAAAAAAACTTGCTTAAAGTAGTGCATTTTACAGCACACTTTTCCCTTATCTTTGCTAACAAAAAAGCCATAGACTCTGAAAGGACACTTGGTAGATATTCCTGTATTTTCATGGTGTGCCAAGCATGCCTGACCAACCCTCAATTAATTTTGGGAAGGCAGCACTGCAAAAAATTAACAATGCTAAAACAGTATAACAATAGAGACAGGGTGTGAGAAATTGGGTTGCTGGTTGAGGAGGGTGTGAGCCACAAAAATCACTAAATTAGCCTGTGAGTAACCCTCTGGTAGCTTGGCACAAAAACAGTCAGGCTTAACTTAGAGGAAATGTGTAAAGTATTTATGCATCATTGAAACAATAATAAAGTTAAAACACAACACAAGAAAAAAATCCCATACTAATTTAGGAAAATAAGGTGAAAATTAATAAATTATTTGATACCAATATTCTAACCAGTAGGACCGAAGTTATGAATTTTTAGATTCTTTAGTAAAAACTTGCACCTAAGAGATCAAAACGCAAACCAGGGACATCTAGTCACACAAGACTGAGACAAAGTCAAAAGTTATGGCAGACTGCAATGGAGCGTGGTTTAGATACACAAGGTGGATTGGGATCGGTCTTCGTTTACCTTCCAACTTAGAAGAAATTTTTAAAAAAATGTCTGCAGCAGTAAAGTTCAGTGGGGCAAGGCAGCTGGGGATGTCCGAGGGGGAGATGTTGTGATCGGAGAGCCGCTTGATGAAGTCGCAGTGAAGGTTGTATGTTTGGATACAAGTCCTGATTTAGAACTCCGGGGATGGGTTACTGCGTCACAACGGTGACGGATATCCCATCTGCCAAAATCTAAATCCCATTATATTCTATGGGATTTACATTTTGGCGGATGGGAGATCTGTCTGTTGTGACACAGTAACCGGTCTGCGGAGTACTAACTCAAGCCCTTAGTCCCTTCTTTGGAAGTCAAAAATCTTCTGCAGGGCGCAGCTGCAGGCTGTATTCGACGAGGAATCCAGGAGGCTAAAAACCCATCCAGAGAGGAGCCACTGAACAGGAATTGCTGCTGCAGAGAACATAGCAGGAGCTACCCCAAGCTCAGACTGACCTGCTTGGACAGATCGGTAAGTAGGTAGGCCCAGTCTCATCTCTGTTGTCAGAGCACTTTTTGGCAGAACATTTTTTAAGTCCAAGGTTTTGGATTTTGGCTTGCTGGGCACCTTTAGCACCACTTCAAAGGGTCCAGGACGGGGGGGCAACACTTGGAGGTTGAGGACGCACTCTAGACTGGGTGAAGGTGCACTTTGAAAGTTGCTAGAGCTTTTTGTGCCCCTGTAGCTCTGAAAAGGAGGCCAGAAAACTAACCCATGGAGTCACTCTGTTGGTCCTAGGTTCAAGCAGAAAAGCAGGTCTCCAGCAGCAGGGCTGTCCTCTTGATGCATCGAGGCAGTCCTTTGATGTCACAGGAGGCCTCAGGCAGCTGGACAGTCCTATGGGAACCCTCTGCAGGTCCAGAGTATACTGAAGAGTGGGTCTGAGGGTCCTATTGTTATACCTGGAGACGCTGGAATGTCTGGAATTCCCTGCCTCCCTATAAAGGTTCTGAAGGGTCTAGGGCCATAAAAGACTAATGTTACGTTATTTGTGTGTGTGCTGGGACAGCTCCTTTGAAATGCAAGTGGGGCTGTGACAGTTCCACCCCTTCCGTCCTCTCGGGATGGCCCATTCTGACAATAAGGAGTCCCCTTTGTGTTACCATCTGGGAGGAATACACAAAGGCAAACTGCCAATTACACCTAGTCATGTGACCCAGGCTACATGCACCAAATGGTTAGAAAGTAAAAATTAAAACTTTCTAAAAGTGACACCTTCAGAATTGTGAATTAGAATTCAACCACCATTAAATAGAATTTTAAATTACAATTCTTTAGACATCAAGCATGAATCTCAACCTGTTCCCAAACAGAATTCATCACCTATTAAAAGTAATAAGGTAACCCAATGTTATCCTATGGAAGGGGTTGACCTCACAATAGTGAAAATCAAATGTGTGGGTTTTTCACTAAGAGGACATGTAAACCTTAAATGTACATGTCCAACCTTTTAAATATAATGCATCCTTCTCTAAGGGCTGCTTAGGGCCTAACTTACGGGTGACATATTTGTATTAAAACATGGGTTTTAGGCTTGGCAAAAGATTTATGTTGCAAAGTCCAATTGTCAGTTTAAAATGGCATACAGGCTGTAATGGCAGATCCAAGATATGTATAAAGCACCTACTTAGGTGTGTGGCAGAATAAGTGCTGCAGGCCCACCAGTAGCCTTTAATTTACCGGTGGTGGTATACCACTTTATTAGGGACTTGAAAGGAAATTAAATGAGTCAATCAGATGTAATCCAATTTTACCACGTTTTGGGAGTGAGCCCAAACACTTTAGCAATGGCTAGCAGGGGTAAAGTGCCCAGAGTCCTATGGCCAACAAAAACAAATTCAGCAAAACAGGAGGATAGAGGCAAACTGTTTAGGGGAAGACTACCTTAAGGCTGACAGGTTTAACAGAGGGCATTGTGCTGTTCACACAAAGTGTGCAACGAGCATGGCTGTAAGGCTCTTAGGCTAGAAATCACCATTCCTCTCAGCTTCATTTCCTTTTTGTGTCCCAACTCCATCTGAGAGCCACTCTCCCAATTTAGCATCATATGTTCAACCACTGATGTAAAGCACTATGGTTTCTGTGTGGTGCCATTTATGCCGTAGCCACTGGGAGCCTGAAGGTAAACAAAGTCATATCTTAAAAGGGAAATTTTACTTCAGAGAACAAACCGTTGGCAACGGTTATGTTCAAAAGGTACGGGACTTATTGCTGAAAGAACTTAACGAGAAATTGGAGGAAGCTGACCTTCGTGTTATGCCACATGTTGAGTTGGCTGTTCAAAATGGTTCCAATTGAGTCATTGTATTGCCAAATGACACAGATGTTATTATTGTGATACTTAGATTTGTTGCAATGTTCATAAGTCAAGGATTGTCAGAGTTATGGATACGTTATGAACAGGCAAGAAACACTTAATCCTGCTTCATATTCTGTACAAGAATCTTGACCCAGCGATGCCCACTGTTCTTATCAAAGCACATATTCTTATGGATGATGACACTATGAGCAAAACCGGAACAAAGCTTGAAGCTTTAACTGCTGAACCTGTGAAGTTTCTAAAAGAATTTGCTGTGACAGAAGAATGTGACTTTAAAGATGTAGAATATCTTGTGCATGTGTGGAAAATGAGTTCTGACTGTCGCACATTTGACAATCTTCGGTACAGGAAGTTCAAGAGATCAGTCCCACTAACGGAGCTTCCACCGACGTCATATTCTGTGTGTGGACACATTAAAAGAGCATTCTTCTAGATCAGAGGATGTGCAAATGTATTGGATCATGCATTTGTTGAGAAAAATCTGTGTGGATTTGGTTGGGAAGGTATTGATGGAGTGCTAAAAACTACAAAACTTCTAAAGCCTCTAACCACAGAACTTACACATACATGTACTTGCAAAACCTCTGCTGCAAAAAGATTTCCTGTCGAAATGCTCTTCTCAAATGTTCAACATTCTGCAAATGTACCACGAATGATTGCTGAAACAAATAGAGTGAACTATGAAAATGTGTCTAATACAGGAGTGATGAACCTTATTTTTTTCATATTCAGATCATAAACATTGTTTGGTTTACACATAAAAGGATTGAAAACTATTATTATTAGTTTCATTACCATATATGTCCATTCTTCCTCTATTATAGCTGCCTGTTGGAAAATGGTGGAAGGGTTGCTCTGAGGAATTATTTTCTGTCTCTATAAGACTACTTGACCCCCAAAACCTATATATTGACGCCAAAATGAGGTATGTAGGTCTCATGATTTCTGAAATACTATATCACCACTGCCACATATCCATTTTTAAAAATGTAATTCAGGAAAAAAAAATAATTGCCCGGATTAGCAATATCTACCCAAGTTAAATTACTTCTCAAATGATGCAAAAACACAAATCAAAAATGAAAATCTCTGGACAACAATTTTTTAACTGAGATATATCAAGGGGCCAGAACTACATACTGTGTGGTGGCTCAACAGACCGATGCATGGAGTGCAGCAGATCTGTGTTTAATCTTATTATCATCAGTTTGAACCCTGGTGTATCATCTCAGCATTTTACCCTCTGAGCTCTGTAAAACAAATACCACCTAGCTAGATATCAGAAGACTTAATTTATGTTTCAAGAGTACAAGGCGACTACCTTTGGGGTGAACATGTGCTCTAGAAATATGTCTTGTGAGTATTACAATACAAAATTCAGTGTTGGCTCAAGGACACCATCTGAACCTCAACATCCCCGGATCCCACGGTTCTCCCCACCAAAGAATGCTTGGATAGCATTCCACAGAGACCAGCAGCAGTTATAGCACATATAGCAGCACAGTGGAACTGCTGTGCACAGCAAAATGAATATGTACCACTCCTTAATTATAGATTGTTGGTAACTGTATACAGCAAGCATACTCTACATTAGATTATGAATTTGGAATTTAGTTTTAATCTAAAAAAAATTTTCATGTTATTGGGGCATTCATAAAGTGCGATCCAAACTCCGGAGGGCAAACAATGACTAACACAAAGGGGACAAAGCAAGTATGTTTCCAAAGGACAGACAACCAATATACATGAAAAATATAGAAGAAAGTTCAATATATCACAGGATAACCCACAACACAACATTTCAACCATATTCTGCAGATCACCAAGAATACCTTGGAAAATTCCTAGGCATTGTTCTGTGGAAATAGCATGCATCATACTTCTCTAGTAGAAGCACAGATGGAAGTAGGGCAGTCATTAAATTACATGGGTTTTAGGTCAGGCTTAGCAGTTCTACTATGATCTAATCTTTTAACCTACACCAATATTATTCTACATTTCCTTGCTTCCATACAAATACATATCTATTCCCCTGTTAACTACTGGTAATGCTTCACATTACTACACAACATTCTGTTAAAGTCAGACCTATTGGCACTGCCATTGCTTGTTCAGTCTTGCTCCTTCTTCAACCTCTTACGCTTGGGAATCGCTAATCATGTGGCAACTTGTCTACTTCGTTTTGTCTTCTCATATCTTATCGGAAATCTGCAAAGACCTGCTGGTACTTGCCAACAGAAATGTGCTGTTCCTGAGCAATTGTGGATGTCATCACTGAAAGCACTTTGTAGGAATTTAAGAGTAATGCACAGTTTATGTTTGTTTTTAGTCTGCATAGATTTTTTTACTCCTATAACAATAGTCCCTTACATCCTCCCTCCCCCAAAGCAGTCTGATGGAGGGGTCCAGTACTTTATTTGTAAAAGAATGAGTGCTGGTGCCTAAAGCTCTGTGCAGAAGCCACAGCTGGTTCATTTACATGTTAGTGTGCCCAATACCATGGCTGTGTAGTCTGGAATCAATTTCATGCCTCTTAAATCCACTACCAGACACTCCCTGCTCCTTTATCTCACTCTTGCAGGTTAGTGCTTTCTCAGTTTGTTTATATGGTCTGATGTGAAAGTGCAGCTGTCACCAGAAAATGATTTGAGAACTACCAGGAAAGGATATGTAAGTCTCATTGAGCCCCATAGGTGGGGGTTGTACATTACTAGGTAGTACATACATTTGTATATGTCCTAACAGTAAAACCTCTAAAATATTGTTTTTACTGTGGATTACACATACGCCCTATTGGCTAGTACAGAGTTGCACAATGACCTTTCAGCTGTGCTAACACCTGAATAAGACCACCAGGATGGGTACTTCAAGGTATCAAATGAATCATGGCATTAAACCTGACTTTATTCCCAAGTCAAATTTAACGTCACTTTTAAAGAAAGGCAACTTTTAGAAAGTTGCCACTCTGTTGCCCAGTTTTTCTGAGTGCAACCTACAGTTGCTAGTCACCAGGCACCCTTCTGCTGAGTTGTGTGAATGACTCCCAAGTACAGGGACAATAAAGGTCTGCTGCAGAGGGAAGTGTTACCTCCCATGTGCAGGAAGCCACACAGAAGAAGTCACCTTAGATGGGCAAATGGCAGCTGCACTTGCGAGGGCCTGTCTGTTTGTTCAGGTACACAAGCTGGCGGCAGGAACAGAGAGGGCAATACAGTTGCCAAACTTTTGTTTTCCCCACTGGCGTGTAGCCCACATGTAGCCACATGTCTTGGGTGGGCTATCAAGCTCCTCACACCAAGCAAGGGGCTCAGACATCTTGGTAATGGTCAGAATAGTGCATTCTGTGATTGCTAAGGAGCCACACATATCTGGAAGTTGTCATAAGGCAAGAAGGGGCTCCGTAGTCCATTAGCAAGTGGCCACTCTATTCCCCCAGTGCACTCTCTGGGCACAAATACAGCACCCTGAACCTCAGATCACATCTGGACTGGAGAGAGGATAAGACAGAGGACTGCCCCACTGATCCCTTGACTTGGCAAAAAAGGCTGCACAAACTGTTGGACTGCACCTACTGGTCCTTGGGCTAGCAAAGAAAGGGCTGTGTCTGTGGTACCTGGTGCCAGTGAAAGTCGCTCCAAAGCCCCAACAGGAAAAGGTGAACTCCAAGAGTCAGTCGGCGACTCTCTATTCCAACAGTAGGGCCATAAAAGCTAAAGTAGCCAGCTTGGCTTGTCAGTAGCCGCCTTTGCAAACCAGATACTGACTGCCAACATTCAGCCAAGAAGACCACCCGTCGATGCCCAAAAGTTCTACCCAAGTTTGCTGAACCCAAGAGAGTTGTCAGAGTGCAGATTGGTCTCCAAGAAACAACTGCAGCCCTCCCCAAAGGATACAACTAGCCCTACTGTGACTGAAGAACGGCAGCCCAGCCGTTCCTGGACTTCTACTGGCTCCAAGAGGACTTCAAGAGACACCAACACCTGTGGCTCAAGTCACCCCACTTAACCCGTTAACAGAGGAACAATCTCAAGAAGGCCCCTAATCAACTGCACAGCACTCCAGAGCATCCTGTAATCAGCATCAGGACCACCTCATTGAAGTACATGGCGGACATTGAATAAACTGTGGAAATGGACGTGGGACTGCTTTGGTGATTATCAAACTGTCAAAATACTCCTTATTGGTCCCTTTGACCTTCTCCCTATCAGAATTGGTCACCCACTTTGGGCCGGAATAGTCAAGCATAACTCTTTAAATGTTTTCAAAAGTTTCCAAACTTTACTGTTACCAATGCTTGTTTGTGCGCCTTTGACCAAAAATCTGAGACTTACCTTTATTAAAATTCTATATCTCTGAATCTTTCCAGTGGATTTTGTTCACCTCGGCATCTAAAAATTCTTAAAAATATTATCTATTTTTATACATTGGTGTCAGATTTCTTTCTTATTGTGTTGTTTGGTGCATCTAAATGCTTTACATTTGTTCCTTTGTTTAAACATTGCAACTCGAAGCCACAGCTACCCAAGGTTGAGCAAGAAGTTTTACAAATCAACCTGACAGAACCATGACAGTTTTGCAAAGTGATTTACACAGCGAGGCCGCACAACCGCACCATATAATACACCACAACCCTCACAAATAATTTATGTTTTTTCTCTAGTAAAAGCACAGATGGAAGTAGGGCAGTCATTAAATTACATGGGTTTTAGGTCTGGCTTGGTAGTGCTACTATGATCTAATCTTTTAACCTACACCAATATTATTCTACATTTCCTTGCTTCCATACAAATACATATCTATTCCCCTGCTATCTACTGGTAATGCTTCACATTACTACACAACATTCCTTTAAAGCCAGACCTATTGGCACTGCCATTGCTTGTTCAGTCTTGCTCCTTCTTCAACTTCTTGCTCTTGGGAATCGTTTGATGAGTATGAGTAAGTGCTGGTCCCCAACATTGATTAACGATGGGCTCCTCTGGCAACCAGTGGCTCAAATTAAGCACAGCAGGGTTCTTCTAGCAATCATTTTATGTCACCAGAGAGAGATAATTTTTACAAATGACATCTTTATCACAGCACAATATAGGTTCACATGTAAGATTAGTAAAGAACCATCTAAAACTGGAAAATATTTCACATGGTATGCCACAGCACACAGCTATAGTAAGTGATAGTAACATATGCTTACGCTGACACACACGGAGACCTATGTACATTGTGGATGCAAACTCCTGCAGTGTGATTGTTACCTTGCGCCCAAACTTAGATTCACTGCTCACTTCCCTTGTCATAGCTTTCCCCCTTACTTCTTTTGCCCGCCTCAATTCACACAAGCCTGTCGATGGGGGATTTCAATAAGGGTGCTCCAGTCCCCTGGCAGACCCTGCTAAATATCCCCTTGATTATAATAAGTCTCAAAGTCCTACACAACAGGCATTTGGTGTGGGAATCATTGTACACAGGAACATCAGCCAACAAATCGTGTCTTAAATATAGTTTACTAAAGTATCTTCCAAATGAGTTTAGATTTTCTTTTGTTGACCCCAAAGAGGCAATATTTTTGAAGAAAATATTTGGGACACAATGGTTAAGTCAGACTGTATTCTGGTATCTCACCCTAAAGTCATTCCTATTGATCCTTAGTTTCCTGCTCAGATTTCCAAAGGACAAGTACAGTAGTCGGAATGCAATAGGAAATGATAGACATATACGCTGCCAGATTGGCCCTCTGATTTTTCAAATTTGCCAGGAAAGGTTAAAGGGTAAGGAGTGTTCACTCCTGTTTTAATGGCACATGCTTTACCATAGTGGTAGAAATGGGGTTTCTGGTTGGCTAGGGTATGCACCTAAGCCAGGCAGAACCCACCACTCTAGTCAGGGAAGTAAGTTGCAGACCAAAGATAACCTAAGCTCACGCTCTGGTAGCTTGGCACAGAGAAGTCAGACTCATCATCGGCGGGAACCCACTCACACAGCAATACAATGAATGCACCACAAAAGAGACTCCACATAGAATTGTGTAACAAAATACAGTAAATTGTACATACAACCAGACAAAAATTGCATAATCATAAATACTGTGCATCATATGCTATTACTCAGACAGTACTCGTTATCCTGTATGAGGTAAGAATCAAAACGACATATATCAGTAAATACTTTGCAAGTTATGCAGACTTAGGGCCATAT
Source organism: Pleurodeles waltl (assembly GCF_031143425.1). Taxonomy (NCBI): domain Eukaryota; kingdom Metazoa; phylum Chordata; class Amphibia; order Caudata; family Salamandridae; genus Pleurodeles; species Pleurodeles waltl. The sequence goes on from NC_090438.1 coordinate 606,424,069, forward strand.
GTACAAACACATTTTCCCATAGACAGAGAATGGGTAAAACCCTTTGCTACATCTGGCCCTTAGTGTAAGGCTCATAAGTTGCAAAATGACATGAATTATATAATCCGTAAAAGGGATGCCAACTTATTTAGAAAAACACATAAATCATGATATACAACCATAGGGCGCAGCACACCAGTGCCCCCACTAGGCTAGTTAAGGTAGAGTTTGTGAGCCCTGCTGCAATGATGTTATTTAGAACCCAAAATGTAGGGCACAGGCAGACCTATGCTCTTCGTAAGCGTTATACAGTAATTTGTGAGCTCAAAATGCTCCCTCCAAGGTATGAGCTCCCTGGGATAGAGACCAGAATCATGCCTCTGCAATGTAGGTGAACTCAGAGACCGCTGTAGCCACTGGATTGCGTCTCCTTAGTTGGGGAAAGCAGTGCTGCTCGCAAAGGTAGGGTGGGACGGCAGTGTTACTTTCCCGGGACTCACTCAGTAAGAGGGGACAACCAATCTTGCAAGGCAGGTACTGTCCAACCAAAGTGCCCCCCCGAGCAGGCTCGAAGGCTCTGGACAGACTTAGCCATAAACAGGATGTCCAACTTGAAGGCACAGTACCAGACTCCCTGGACCCCCCAGGGAGAGTGGCCTTGGGGCCTCGTTACTGAAGCTCCCAGGAGTGGTGCAGCAAGGGCCCATGCATGTCAGCCACAGTTGCAGAGATTTCCCTATGGTGGCTGGGGCCCACCCACAGCTGACATCAGCAGAGATCTCTGTATTGCTGGGCCATCTTCCAGCAGAACGAGGCAGGAGCTTCCTCTGGTGCTGTGACAAGCCCCTTCTCTTGCACAGTGCAGCACTGGGGAAGGTGCCAGCACCCAGCAGTCACTGATGAATTACAGAGCGTCCAACAGGTACTGCTCTGAGCAACACCAATTGCTCCCGCACACCGGGTATAAGAAAGCACGAAGCACGTGCTCAAGCAGAATAAAGTGCCGGGTGGTTTAAAGTTTTTCAATTACCGGACTTCAAGTCCCACAACAATACGAATGGTACAGAGACTTTGATGGCCCTGAGACTCTGAAGGAACAAGGGGGCAAGCCAGCAAACCCTTGGGGAAAATGTGTGGGTACAAAAGCAGGTAGCAAGCCAGCTCATCTAAATAAGTTGCAAAGTGGTAGCCCCTTCTTCAGCACAGCAATCATCAGGACAGCACAGCAATCAGCAGGACAGCACAGCAAAGCAGTTAGTAGGGATGGCAGTTTCTCCTGGCAGCATAGCAGTCCTCCTGGCAATGTGCAGATGTACAGCCAGGAGCATCTGGTTACAAGTCCAACGCAGTGTCCAAAAAACATGGGGTCAGAGCCCAGGTACTTATAGACAAAATGTCTTAGATGAAGGGGTGACTTCAAAGGAACCTTTAGAAGTTCACAACAACTCTTTAGCCCAGCCCTGGCTCCAGACAATCAGTAGGGGGTCCTTTTGTGCGAGAGCAGGCCACAACCTATTGACATGTAAGTGTGAACCACCTCTCCATCTCCCAGCACAGGAAGAGAATCAGTATGCAGATGCATCCCATGTCACATCTAGCATTTCCTGTTTCGTGGCGATCTATAAAGCATGCACAAAGATTAGCTGTCACCCAGCCCTAGACGAGTATTAGAGTCCAGCTGCAAAACACTTGAGTTATAGGCACAGAGAAATGCCCACTTTATAAAAGTGGCATTTCTAAAACAGTAATATAAAATCCAACTGCACCAGTAAATAGGATTTATCATTACCATTCTAAACGTACCAAACATAAGAAAGCTGCTCCTTTCTGATCAGGAATTACCACTTAAAAGGTTAAAAGGGAATTCCCAATGCTAAGCTATGAGGGGAGCAAGCCTCACACTAGGTGAAAAGCAAGATAGGCTGTTTGTCACTACTAGGGCATGCAAGACAAAGGTACATGTCCTACCTTCTACTTATATAGCACCCTGCCCATAGGGCTACCTGGTGCCTACCTTAGGGATGACCTATGTGTAATAAAAGGGGTGTTTAAGGCTTGGCAAGTAGTTTTAAATGCCAATTTGAAGTGCCAGTAAACTGCACACACAGGCACTGCAGTGGCAGGCCAGAGACAGGTTTGAAAGGCTACTCCTGTTGGTGTCACAATCAGTGCTGCAGGCCCCCTAGTAGCATTTAATTTACAGTCCCTGGGTATAGGGTGGACTACTTTACAAGGGACTTACAAGTAATTTGAATATGCCAAACAGGTGTAAACCAATTATGCCATGTTTAGTGACGAGAGCACATGAACTTTAGCACTGATTAGCAGTGGTAAAGTGTAAAGAGTCCTAAAGCCAACAAAAAGAAGGTAAAAAAAATATGAGGAGGAAGGCACAAATGTTGGCGTAACCCTGGAAAAAGGGCCAGGTCTAGCACATATATAGTAATGCCCCTCCATATTTGTGACCATGACACTAACTAAAATAAATCTTACCTCATTAAAGGATATGCAGGTTTGTACTTCAACAGCAGGCACTAAATTATGTAGCCCAGATCGGATTCTAAAAAATTGTGTTACTGGTTGAGAGGGGTGAAAGCAATAACTACAATCCTTGTCAGGGTGAACCACAAAAGTCACTAAAATAACCTGTGCTTCACCTTCTGGTAGCTTGGCACAAACGTAGTCAGGCTTAACTTAGAAGCAATGTGTAAAGTATTTATGGAGCACAAAAGCAGTAATAAAGTGAACATTTAAACAAGAAAAATCCCAAACCAATTTAGAAACAGAGTACATTTCAATAATTAAAATTATACCAGAACGACAAACATGTAATCAGTAGAACTGGAGTTATTCAATTTGAAGGTTTAAGGAAATATAGCACCTAAAAACGAGACGACTTGTTATCTGGTTGTGCTACACCAGGGAAAAGTCACAAGTTCAGGCCAACAATGATGGTGCATGGGCTCAATACAGGGACCAGGTTAGTCCTGCAGAGAAAAACTGCTAAGTCATGCTGAGAAAGTAACCTGCTTAATGTTTGGCAGAAAATGTTCCATTCGCAGGGGAGGCCAGGGAGAGTGTTGCAGTTTGTCCCCACTGTAGCATGAGGTGCAGGCTGAGAATTGCAGACATTCATCACTGTAGCACCAAGATCCAGTTTGGCAGTGCGGATCGCTGTTGCTGGAGCTTCACATTGGCGTTCACATCGGATTGTCATTGCTGTAGCACGAAATGCAGAACTTGCATTGACAGTTGTCACTGGCAGTCGCTGTAGCACGAAGAGTTTGGTTCACCCGAGCTTTGCGTTGCCAGCCATTATGGGAGGCAGAGACTCGGCACAAAGGAGACCTTTTGTGTTTGATAAAAGGTCAAATTCCAGGATTTCATGTTCTTCTTGAGAGGAGTTCAGACTGTTGCCAGGCCAATGTCTGGGACCTGGAAGGCCCCTCTTTAGGGATTAGGAACTCACTTCAGCAGAGTTCACACATGGACAGTAGCAGGTCAAGCTGCAGCAGGTCAACTGGGCAGTTGCAGGGAGACCTTGCTATGTCCCTATGGGCCAAACAGCAGGTCCCTCAACTGACCCATGAAGTCACTCATGTTAGCCTAGGATAAAGGTAAGAAGGTGCAGTCTTTAGTCTCTAGCATCAAGGTAGTCTTCAAGAAGTAGTGCAGTCCTTCTGTAATGTCCTCAGGTCAGCGAGTGTTCTGAAGAGTTGGTCCGAGGGTCCAATAAATATACCTGGTGCCAGCTGTTGTGTGTGTGGGGCGGGGTCTGCTTTATTAACCCAACATCTGAAACTGGAAAGATACTCCTCTTTCTCTGTCAAGGCTCCAAGGAGCCTACAGTGACAAAAGACTTGTTTCAGGTTCCTTTGTGTGTGCTGGGGCAAGCCCAGTGAAGTTCAAAGGCACAACTCTGAACACAGCCATCCTGGCAAGATGACCCATCCTGCCAACATACAATCCCCTTTGTGTCACTAGCTGAGAAGAATACATAAAACCCAACAGCGGAGCTATCCACAGTCAGGACACTGGCAGAAGGCACAAATGGTTAGGATAAGAAAATGCCAATTTTCTGAAAGTGGCATTTTAAGAATAGTGACTTAGAATCTGACTTTACCATTAAAGAGGATGTTTATAGTACAATTCACGAGTGTAAACAGCATATTTCTATCTGCTCTCATTCAAACGTTATCACTTAATTAATGTAATCCAGTGTTGGTCAAAGGAAGAGTTAGGCCTTACAACAGTAAAAAATTACTTTAGGTGTTTTTCACTGCCAGGACATGTAAAACTTGAGTCCACGTGTCCTACTTTTCACATACAATACATTCTGCCCTACAAGCCTTTAGGCCTGCCTTAGAGGAAGCATCTTGTAAGAAAACAGGGCTGATTGCAGAGGCTCCCTAACTTTTTGCCGCCATTTGTTTTCACTTTTTGTTGACGTTTCCTGCCTCTGATGGTGCCCTGGGTACTGCTAACCAGTCCCAGGGCCTGTGCTCTGTGTAAAATTAGTATGCAAATAAGGCTAATTATAATTGGCAGTAATCAACCTACATACAAGTCCCTAGTATATGGTAGGGCATGTATGTTTAGGGACCCCAGCATAGGTGGTGCACCCATAAGTGCACAGCTGAGGTGCCCAGTGTCATTTGAAAGGCAGGCCTGCCTTGCTGGCTGCTTTTAAATTAAAGTTATATGCAAATTCGACTTTGGAATTAAAAGTACTTCCAAAGTGTTAGACTACCTTATTTTTACACATAAGTCACCCCTAAGGTGTGCCCTATGTGCCCCTAGGCTTGGGTTCCATGTAACTATAAGTGGGGACCTTATAACAAAAATTATGAGCCCTATTGAGGTAAAATAGCCAAATTTGTTTTTCCCTCACTGTAGTGAATGCCCTCCATAGGCTACGATGGGGAGACTTTATTTTAATTAACAAAGTCCCCTTAAGTGTAAGAAACCTTGAGTTTGGTATCAAATTATTTGTTACTCTACATTGAACAACTTACAATTGTTTGATTTAATATAACTAGTTCAGGTAAAGAGTTTTAAAACGCTACCTGAAAGTTGCAAACTCCAGCTTTGTAGTGCCGTCCTCCCACTGGCCAGGCTCTGGCAGCCTGGCCAAGGTGCCTTGATGAGGTGTGAAGTGGTCTGGGCTTAACACAAAGGATGTGCCTGGGGAGGAGATCTGCCTCAGCAGATGGGGAAGCAGGAAGGAGGAGGGCAGCCAAATTGTTCTTCAAAGGCAGGGAAGGACATTTGGAGCAACCCAGCACCTTCCTCACATCCCGAAACCCCAGACAATTAGGTGCCCTCTTTATTAGATTAGGAGAGGGCAGGAGAGGGGTGTGTTTAGGGTTTTTAGCCACACCAGTGGGCGTGCTCAGCCAGATCTGACCTCCAAAAATCACTTTCAGCCATGTTGAATTTTTGAGGAATGTTGGTCTCTGGGATTGGTTTTTGCCATACTTCCCAGGAAGTGGTCATCAAAGGAGCAGGGAGCCTGCCTGTGATTGGATACCAAGGAACCCCCTGCTTTCCACTCAGGAGCAAAGATAAATATGGCAGAGTTGCACCCACACCTCAGATCCCTACAAGGAACAAGACAGGACCCCTGACCTGCACCTGGACACTGCACTCTGAATGACTGCACCTGCTGCACACTTGGGCTTCACCACTAAAAGGACTTTGCCTATCTTCTTCTGATTCAAGAAGGGATTCCCTGTTTGCTACAGGTACAAAGCAGCTGCCCAGAGTCCCCTGCATCAAGTCCTGCAAGCAGAGCCAAGCTGACCAGCGTCCAGTAGCCATTTGAGGATTTTGACCAGGTGCATTCTGGGAATTGTAGTCCCAACTACCAAGGAGCAACTCCGAGCTTCTGGAACCTTGGTTCAAGTTGTGGACACTTCAAGGACCCAAAAAGGACCTCTCGAAGAAGATCCAGACGTTTAGAGACATTTGGAACAACTCCATAAGTTGAAGAGGTGCACTGTGGGAGTAGTAGTCCCAGACCCCAAGAGGCAAACCAGAGCCTCCGAACCCTTGGCTGTTGCTGTGGACCACTTTCCTGAATCAAGAATCACTTCTGAAAGTACTGAAAGTAAGTGTGACAGTGTTACCTCGTAGGTGGCTTAAACTCTGGACTTTGTCCCTTTCCAGGGTGACCTTTTTTAACCCTTTGAGCGCTAGTTGCTTCTATGCGCTACAAAACATTAATTCTTTAAAAATTAATATCTCCAGTTCCCCAAATCCGATTTTAACAATTTTGGGGTCATTTTGAAGGTAAAAATATAATATATTTTTATAAATTGGTGGATTTGTATCGTGTTTTGTGTTTTACTTATTTACGGTTTTGTGATTTTTGAATGCTTTACACTTTTCTCCTAAGTTAAGCCTTGTTGCTCGTTGCCAAGCTACCAAGGGTGGAGCTGGGTTTAATTTATTGAGACCTAACTGGACCTAAGTAGAGGTTAGTGGCATATTGCTAAGTGTATGCACTTACCTGCCCTTACCAATAAACCACTTTCCAGCACATCTGTATTAAAAAAGAAGGATTAGGCCTGGCAAAAGTTTCATTTTGCCATGTCAAAATGGCAGTTTACAACTGTACTACAGGCTTCAGTGACATGCCTGAAATGTTTAAAAGGCTACTTCAGTGGATGGCAGAATGAGTGTTGCACGCCCACTAGTAGCATTTAATGTACAGGCCCTGAGTACATGTAGTACCATTTACTAGGGACTTGCAAGTAAATTAAATGTGACAATTAGCTGTAAGCCAATTTTACCATGTTTGAAGAAGAGAGCACTAGCATTTTAGCACTGGCTAGCAGTCCTAATGGCAACAAAAATGAATTCAGCAAAATAGTAGTGAGAGCAAAATGTTAGGGGGAATACCATACCAGGAATGTCAGGTCTACCAGACTCTCCAAAATGAAAAGACCGTTAGGACAGTATTTAGGTTTCAAGAGCAAAGTTCAACATGGCTAAGGAGTCCCTAGAGCAAGAAGGGAACAAGCCGAAGATTAGGAGTATGTTATATAGTTGGGAATTAACTGCTGGATATTTAAGTAGTGGCAGATGAGTCTACGTCACAGGATGCAGATGGTAATCCATAGGAAACTATCCTTAAAAGTGTGGCTACAAAACACTTAAAAACAGACAGGTGGTCATTACGACCCTGGCGGATTACTTCCGCCAGGGCCGCGGGACGCGGTGGCACCGCCGACAGGCCGGCGGTGCCCCGCGGGGCATTCTGACCGCGGCGGCTTAGCCGCGGTCAGAGAAGGGAAACCGGCGGTCTCCCGCCGGTTTCCCGCTGCCCCCAAGGAATCCTCCAAGCCGGCGCAGCTTGCTGCGCCGGCTTGGGGATTCCGACTCCCCCTCCCGCCATCCAGTTCCTGGCGGTTCTCCCGCCGGATGGCGGGAGGGGGAGTCGAGGGGCCCCCGTAAGAGGGCCCAAAAATGTATTTCACTGTCTGCATAGCAGACAGTGAAATACGCGACGGGTGCAGTAGCACCCGTCGGACCTTCCCACTCCGCCGGCTCGATTACGAGCCGGCTTCATGGTGGGAAGGTCGTTTTCCCCTGGGCTGGCGGGCGGCCTTTCGGCGGCCACCCGCCAGCCCAGGGGAAAACTTGGAATACCCTCCGCGGTTTCTGGACCACGGAGCGGTATTCCTGACGCGCAACATTGACGGGCGGCCTCCGCCGCCCGTCAATGTTGGAATGAGGGCCACAGTGTTAGAGACAAGGCAAGACTACTACAAAACCTGATATGCATATTCCGGAAAGATAAAAAGGAGCAACATAATGGATGATATGAGGTGCCCTGAGAGTCCTGTCTCATCCATTAAAGGAATAATTCTTTAAGACATAAATACAGGTTCAGCCATGGAAAGCCTGCATTAATAGGCAGAGGCCTAGGCAAGGAAAGAACATGGAGTACACTAGCTCATTGACTTCACTCTCAGTTGTTTAGCAGATCTTTCTACATCGGGCCAATTAAATATGAATAATGCAATTCCTTTGATATGTGTTGTGTAAGGACATTGTAATGCTTTACTAATAGATGCTTTTTTTAACATAGTTGAACAGCGCCAACAGACTTGTTTCTTTATGAATTACAATTGTTGCATTTTTTTTTTTTTTATATGCTAACTTACTGATACCACCTACTGCCTAAGAATACTCAGTTCATCTCACGATCTTTGATAGCCATGAGTTTATTAGTTTGATTGGTTATTATTTCTGGGCAGGTAAGATGCTATTCTCTTAGCCCTTATCTGTTATACCCAAGCTATTTTAATCCAAGGCGAAATATTACGATGACTGTCGTGCTGCAGTAACTTTTGTATGCCCCTTATTTCAATCAAATATTGTCTAACAATGAAAATAAATACGAGAGTGTAGGAGATGGATGTGGTGTAGGGGTGATAGAGGACACAAACACTGAGGTTAACTACCCTTTATAGGGGTTTACGTGCTTTTTATTGTTCTTGGCGGTAGATAAGGGGGAGAATAACTTTAGAACAGTCTGTGAGTAACCGGTGTTTCTGGGTTCTGTTTTCCTTTCCTTTTCTCCCTCTCTGGTCTCTATCCGTCTCAGGTGGGTTGCTTATTCCTTTCCCTTTCCTTTTTCTTCCAGGTGGCGTGTTCCGGTATCTTGGCGGCAGGTTTCCTCGGAAGAACAAAAACAAGGTGGCAGCCGGTAAGTGGGGAGGGTAAGCACGGTTTTGGTTCTGTGTGGGGGTATGGGAGAGGAGGTGAACTAAGAAAAAGGGGGGGGGGGGAAGTGACGGAAGGGTTACTCTAACCTTTTTAGTGGGGAGGTGAATGGGTTTCTTTCCTAGTGTCAGGCAGCATACGTGGTTGTTAGGGTGCCCAGGGAACTTGCCCCGCTTCAGGCGCTCTCCCCTTAGAGGTAGTCACCCTGTCTCCCTTCCTCCCCTTTCCTCCCCCTTTCAGTCCTCCCCTCTCGTCCTACCCTTCCCCTTCCCTGGGTTCTGCTGTGGCCCTTTACTAAGGCACGTACCTTGTCCAGCCACGACCCTCCTGGGCCGTGGCAGGCTGTCGCGTCCTCCGTCTCCTCTCGGGGTGGCTCTTCCGTCCTTTCTTCCGTCTCTCTTCTCGAGTATTCCGGGTTGACGCTTCTCTCCGCCTCTTCTCGGGCGTCTGGCTCTCCGTTTCTCCTCGTCTCGCGCTTTTTCGCCGTCTCTCCCTCGGGGTCCGTTTTACGTCCGGAGGAGGAGATCCATCTCGTCCCGCCGTGCCCTTCTTCACTCTCGGCAACCCGGAACTCCGGGGCCGACTTCCGCCTCCTTCCCGATGCGTCTCCATGACGACGGGGTTGCCGATCTGGCGAGGCGTTCGGAGAGCGCCATGATTGGGTTTCCTCCGGCGCTCTCCTACACACCCCTTCCCACGATCGGGACTGGTATAGGCCCGAGGAGTCAGGGCAGCGGGAGAGGAAGTCTGCGGGACATTGGCGAGCCCCAGGGATATGGCGGATCTGAAAAGTAAAGGGTTGCAGTTCAAGGAACCAGCGGAGTACTCTGGAATTGGTGTCTTTATGGGAAGCCAACCATGTCAAAGGCGCATGATCGGTGAAGAGGATGAATGGGCGTCCCAGGAGGTAATACTGCAAACATTCGATTGCCCATTTAATGGCCAAACATTCCTTTTCTATAGTGGGGTAGTTCGTTTCCCTAGGTAATAGCTTCCTACTGATGTGGACTATTGGATGTTCATGTCCCTGGCGGTCAGGTTGTGCCAACACGGCCCCTAACCCGACATTGGATGCGTCCGTAAAAAGATGGAAGGGCCTGGCAAAATCGGGACAACGCAATACTGGTTTGGTTGTAAGGGCTTCCTTGAGCCATTGGAATCCCTGAAGTTGGGAGGGGGAAAAAGGAGGTAGGACCGTCGGATATTGTTTTTTTAGGAGGTCCGTAAGGGGGGCTGTGATAGTAGAGTATTGAGGGATGAACCTTCGATAGTATCCAACTAGCCCCAGAAAGGAGCGAAGTTCCTTCTTGGTGGTAGGGAGGGGAATATGTCGAATGGTGGCTACTTTATCCTTTTGGGGACTCAAGAGCCCATTCCCAATAACGTAACGTAGGTAGGCTATCTGGGTCTGCCCTAGTATACATTTTTTTGGGTTGGCGGTAAGCCCGGCCGCAGATAGTGCGGAGAACACTTTATCCAGGTGAAGGAGGTGGGTAGACCAGGTAGAACTAAAAATAACAATATCATCAAGATACGCGGCTGTAAAATCATGGTAGGGTCTTAGTAGTTGATCCATTAGTCGTTGGAACGTTGCTGGGGCACCATGAAGCCCGAAAGGGAGCACCGTGAATTGATACAGGCCTGAAGGGGATACGAACGCCGTTTTTTCCTTGTCCGAGGGTGCTAAGGGGATCTGCCAATACCCCTTTGTCAGATCAATAGTGGTCATATATCGGGCTTGCCCTATCTTCTCCAAGACTTCATCTACCAGAGGAATGGGGTATGTATCAAAAAGGGATATCTCATTGAGCTTCCGGAAGTCAATGCAGAAGCGGATAGAGCCATCCGGCTTCGGCACTATGACAATCGGAGAACACCATGGGCTGGTAGAGGTTTCAATAACTCCTAAACGCAACATTTTATCGACTTCCTCTTCTATGAGGGTTTTCCTTGCCTCGGGAATTCGATAAGGTCGTTGTCGTACTACTTTTCCTTCCGGGGTTCTAATGTGATGCTGGACCAGTGCTGTTTTCCCCGGTAGTTCAGAAAAAAAATAGGCATGACGGTGGACTAACTCCGTCATTTGTCGGGTCTCTATCTCGGAAAGGGACTCACTGATTTTGGGGAGCTGTTGGGGGTCATACAGTGAGGTGGGGCACAATTCCAACCCTAAAGGTTGAGTTGGCGTGATCAGACATCCCCTCGCTAATGCTAAGTTATTGCTAGCGGGTTCTTCCCATTTCTTTAATAGGTTAATGTGGTAAATCTGGGTTCGCCTTGGATTATCTCTTAATTCTAATAAATAGGTAACGGGGGTAACTCTTTTTATGATTTTGTATGGTCCCTGCCATTTGGCAATTAATTTGTGCTCTGAGGTGGGCCTGAGGATTAACACTTTGTCATTGGGTTGTAAGATCCTGAGTTTGGTACCCTGGTCATAGTAAGTCTTTTGGTTATTTTGGGCTTCTGTTAGATGCTGCCTTACGTCCTCCCATACTGATTGGAGTTGGGTTTTTAACTTATGGACATAGTCTAGGATAGGACGTTCTTCGTTCTCCTCCTCCTCCCAAAGTTCCACTGCCATATCTAGAAGGTTTCTTGGTTGTCTCCCAAATACCAGTTCAAACGGGCTATGCCCAGTGGAGGATTGTTCATGTGTCCTTATCGCATACAATACTAGGGGAAGCTTCTGATCCCAGTCCTTACCTGTCTCATTCACCACTTTCCTTAAAAGGGTTTTTATGGTGCGATTATACCGTTCGACCAATCCATCCGTTTGGGGATGGTAGACAGATGTTTTTATCTGTTGAACCCCTAGGGATGTACAGATTTGTTTCATCAGTCCTGAGATGAATGGGGTTCCCTGGTCCGTAAGGACTTCTTCGGGAAATCCTACCCGGGAAAAGAAAGATATCATAGCTTGTGCTACGTTTTTCGTAGTGGTGCTGGAAAGGGGAATGGCCTCGGGGTACCTACTTGCGTAGTCTACGAGCACGAGAATGTGGGTATGCCCTTTACTAGACGGTAACAGAGGACCAACTATGTCCATACCGACCCGCTTGAATGGTATATCAATCAGAGGTAGGGGTTGCAGCGGTGCTTTACGGAGGGTTCCTGGCTTCACAAGTTGGCACTTAGGACATTGAGCGCAGTACCTTCTGATATGGGCATATACTCCCGGCCAGTAAAACCGCCTGAGTAAGTATTCTTCTGTTTTTTCCCTGCCACAATGTCCTCCCCCTGGTTGGTTGTGGGCTAGGAAGAGTATCTGGGTTCGGTAGGATTCGGGAACGACGAGCTGTCTTTTCTCCCCATTTGTTTTGGTGGTGACCCTATATAACAGATCTTTTGAGGTCAAGAAGTAAGGACCTACCTCTCCAGTTGAGGCGGTTTTAGCATTTTTCCAAGCATGTTTTAAGGTGGGATCCTCGTGTTGACTCATTCTAAACGATGTGGGGGCTGCGTCTAGGAGGGCCATGACCCCTTCTTTGTTTTGTTGGTCCTGTTGCCAGGCGTATCTCTGTTTCTCCGTTCTCCTCTCCTTTCGTGTTAGCTTCCGTCTAGTGGGATGGCTAGGTATAGCATCATCTCGGAATGGCGCGTCACCCCACCAGTTGTCCACTGGGTTTTTCTGTCTGGTCCTGTCTAAGAGGTCGTCGAACCTTTGATAGTCCGTTCCTATTACACATTCCTCTATTAGGTTGTCCATGAGCCCCACAGGCAGACTGTCTATATGTCCGTCCCAGCCTATGTCTATGTTGAGAAGCGGATACTGGGCTCGATCTCCATGAACACAGCATATCGTAACCCATTGGTCCTCAGGGGGTGGTATCTGCTGAATCAGACTACGTCGGACTACTGACTGACTACACCCGGAGTCAATTAAGGCCATAACAAGTTTTCCGTTGACCATCAGGGGGTACTTAAAGGACACACTACTCTTTCCTAGGCATAAGACTCTGCCTCTAGTCATGCCTATCTCCATTGGCTCTATACCCTCCTGCTTTCTGGGACATCCACGAGCGATATGGCCCCACTCCCCACAGTTAAAACATTGGGGTTGCTGCATCGGGCTTCTCTCCGGGTTTCTAGGTAGGCCGGTCTCTTCGGTTGCTCGTCGTGTGTGGAATTGAGTAGGGGTTATTGGTGGTTTCCCTATGGGGCGGACGGGTTGTGGTTTACCCTCTCCTGATCTGTGATAAGCACAAGCTAGATCAACCGCTGTCTCAGTATCTATATTGGGGTGTTGTCGGATCCAGTGTCGGGTATGGGGCGGTAGGGAATCTAGATACTGCTCCAGAATAATCGCCTTAATTATGTCCTCACGTTCCGCTCCTAGTGGTCCCAGCCACTTCAACCCTAGATCCTTCACCCGGTAATAGTATGTCCGAGGGTCTTCATGGGGTCCCCATCTTACTTTCCGGAACCTAGTTCTATAGTATTCGACATCATGTCCGACTCGTTCCAAAATACTCTTCTTTATCTCGGCATACGGGGTGACACCTCCCGGGTTTGCGGCCTGATAAGCGGATTGGAGGGTTCCTGTCAGGAGGGGAGCTATATACTGACCCCACCTCTCTGCCGGCCATTGAGCACTGGAAGCGACTCTCTCAAAGTTCGTAAAAAACGAGTCAGGGTCTTCTCCTTCTTGGTATTTTTGTAGGACTGAACTGGGCACATTGGGATGCACCTTAATTGCGGCTATAGTGTCGGTCAGCTTTTGTATGGCAGTCTCATGAACTAGCTGATTATTGGCCATAATGGTGGCCTGGCTTTTCAATGCCGACTGTAGGGCCTCCCTATCCTCTTTGGCCTCTCGTTGCTGGGCTTCCCAGACTAGCTGGAGATGGCGCTGCCCTTCGGCCAACTGCTTAATCATTTCTTCCATGCTGGACTTGTCCTCCATTATCCCGTATCTGTCCAAAATCCCACTTCTGACACCACTGTAGGAGATGGATGTGGTGTAGGGGTGATAGAGGACACAAACACTGAGGTTAACTACCCTTTATAGGGGTTTACGTGCTTTTTATTGTTCTTGGCGGTAGATAAGGGGGAGAATAACTTTAGAACAGTCTGTGAGTAACCGGTGTTTCTGGGTTCTGTTTTCCTTTCCTTTTCTCCCTCTCTGGTCTCTATCGTCTCAGGTGGGTTGCTTATTCCTTTCCCTTTCCTTTTTCTTCCAGGTGGCGTGTTCCGGTATCTTGGCGGCAGGTTTCCTCGGAAGAACAAAAACAAGGTGGCAGCCGGTAAGTGGGGAGGGTAAGCACGGTTTTGGTTCTGTGTGGGGGTATGGGAGAGGAGGTGAACTAAGAAAAAGGGGGGGGGGGGGAAGTGACGGAAGGGTTACTCTAACCTTTTTAGTGGGGAGGTGAATGGGTTTCTTTCCTAGTGTCAGGCAGCATACGTGGTTGTTAGGGTGCCCAGGGAACTTGCCCCGCTTCAGGCGCTCTCCCCTTAGAGGTAGTCACCCTGTCTCCCTTCCTCCCCTTTCCTCCCCCTTTCAGTCCTCCCCTCTCGTCCTACCCTTCCCCTTCCCTGGGTTCTGCTGTGGCCCTTTACTAAGGCACGTACCTTGTCCAGCCACGACCCTCCTGGGCCGTGGCAGGCTGTCGCGTCCTCCGTCTCCTCTCGGGGTGGCTCTTCCGTCCTTTCTTCCATCTCTCTTCTCGAGTATTCCGGGTTGACGCTTCTCTCCGTCTCTTCTCGGGCGTCTGGCTCTCCGTTTCTCCTCGTCTCGCGCTTTTTCGCCGTCTCTCCCTCGGGGTCCGTTTTACGTCCGGAGGAGGAGATCCATCTCGTCCCGCCGTGCCCTTCTTCACTCTCGGCAACCCGGAACTCCGGGGCCGACTTCCGCCTCCTTCCCGATGCGTCTCCATGACGACGGGGTTGCCGATCTGGCGAGGCGTTCGGAGAGCGCCATGATTGGGTTTCCTCCGGCGCTCTCCTACAGAGAGGATATGACCCCACTGGTAAATCTATTGACTGATCCTAGCATCACACTTCATCAATATGCAGACAACACTCAACTCTATCTTGGGTGTTCTCACGGAAAACATAGTCGGTATCACATTATGTCTCATGTCAATGAGCACTCTGTTTGCAGTTTCTAAACCTCACGCTTTCAAGACTGAATTTCCTCTTGTTTCCTCACAATCTGCATTCTCTGGTGCAAGGCTGGCTTGCTCTGGTTATCTCTCCAACACTCATGTGCTCAGTTAAATCAATATAATATATCTAGGATTGTAGTATTTACAACAAGTATCCCATTTCTAAATTGTCCAACCATGATTTATACAACTCTCTCCATTTAAAATGACAAACATTTCCCTTTCATCTTCAGACTTTTGGACAAGCATTGAAGCATACTGAGGATGTGACGTTCTAAGAGCATTTACTAGATTTACCAGTGGCTTTATATCATCTCTTATTTCATTTGATTTCTAGATCATATTTGCCAGATCCTCAAAGAGGTGTTTAAGTCATTCCAGGAGGTTGGAGGGGTGATGTCATCCATGGAAGATGCTGACATGATAGAACTTCCTAAAAGAGCTAAGGATCCACACTGATCATCCTACTAAATTTAGATATAAGATTTTCCCTGGGGCACTGGAAAGGTACTGGAGGGCATATAGGGCAACGGGTACACTTCTCCCCATATGGTTATTCCCACTTGTTGGAAGGGGGTCTTGGTCGTGATTAAAAACCACGTGCCTTGATCATAAGCAACAGACCCTGCCACTACGATCTATGAGCTTCACCCAGTATCTCAGGTTCTGGAAAAAATGGAGAAAGAGTGAATATAATATCACAATATGACATTTTATGCTCTAAAGTAAGGATGAGGAGAGGATGTGGCATTATAGTCCGGGCTGGAGACTTTGAAACTGGAGAACCAGGTTTGAGTCTCAGCATCAGGCAACATCTGTTATTCTGGGCAAATCACTTAATAACCCTGTGCCTTTAAAAAAAAAAAAAAAAATGAAGATGGTAACCTTGAGTAATGTAACTGTGCTCATGTGAATACCTTCCAGCCAAGTTTGTACTATATAAAACTGCAAAAAAAAAAAAACACATGGGGTGGAGGAAGGATTGAAGTTAACAGATGACACACATTAGGTTTCATCTCTAGAGGCGGGCATGCGCTGTCTCAAACTGAGACATGCTGTACCTACTTTGTGGCTTACAGTCCGCCCAGAGGCTTCCCATTTGCTGGCACCATCAAGCTGGTAAACCGGTGAAGTACCACGGGCCAAAATAATGCTCCTTCTGTAGAGCTGGCGTCCCTTTTATTCTGTCTATCAAAGCATCAGACATTTATCTTTCTAACAATCTATCAACCCACCGCTAAGTCGCATAACAATTTTGTTTATTGTTTTTTGTGGCACGGTGTCAATTGTCACATTTTTGTGTTACATATTTTTGTTTAATACATTTAATATTTAGATTTCATTTTGATCCCAAGCACCCGATTTCTGTCTATCTGAATCCACCAGTGTCACCCAGGCTTACTGTATATTTTAAACCGTAGGACCAGAGAGAAGGGCACATCACACTCCGCTGATGACGCTGCGAGGAGGGCAGGCCTCACCTGGCACCGAGTCGCACGGCTAGACTGGTGTTCCATTAGCAATAACAACGAATTTCTATAGCTCTCCAATTGCCGTGACCTATTGGCTTTGCCAATGCTTTCTTTTGCTATGCCGTTCATGTTGTCCACAGCTGAAGAAAAATATGATTTTTTCAGATACGTGGGCAAATGAAAATGTTCTGAACAATCCTTACATTCGCACTATGAAAGTATTAATAAAGAGCTTTTGTAGTTTATTAGCCAAAACGTGACTAATATTTTATTGACGTGTTGATACTGCCTGTGACTAAATCGTACGTAAGCGAATATTACTCTATTACCTTTTAGAGCAGCTCAAAAAGGAAAATACATTCTTTAAAATGCTCTCAACTCTGAAAGACTAACCGCAGGAGGGGGAAGGGAATCAATGAAACATCCAGTACAGTGAAGGACAAACATATCATTGTCGAAATGAGAGGAAAACACGTGACCAAAGAAAACAATGCCAGTAGGTTAAAGAAAAAACACACATTCCCATGAGTCATAAATTAATCACAAGTACACAAACGGCTATTTGTGCCCAAGCAAAGCAGACACACTACAAACAAATTAAAACATCAAAACAGAGCAACTGCTTGTACCATGCGTTTTTGCAAAGATATATATTTTATTTTATGAAATTGAAAAGACTAAATCCTGGCAGTGGGTGTGAGGACAAAGGGCCATATTTGAAGCTGGATTTGTTGGTTCCATACCTTTAGTTCCACTAACCTCAAAGAGCATTTACATAATTTTATAGGGGATTTATGTCATATAATTTCGACACCTTCCATTTAGTTAGGAACCTGTTGGCAAAGTGCAAAGCAGACTGTGAACATGGGGCATTTTTAAGTGCAAAAATAGAGAATTTTAGAAGCACATCTGGGATTTTTTTGCCACTTTAGAATATTCCCTAGATGGGATACCGTCCACATGCTGGGATGCTCTCCTGGGGATGCAGCAGGTAGGATAAATGCAACCTTTGGAAGAGGTAAACGAACTGGTGGCAACAGAACATTCTGCACCTCAACCTGCACATGCAGACTGAGAAAGGGCAAATTGAAGATTATTGACCCACCTCTGCCTGGGTACAGACGGTGGTAGGTAGGGGAAGACCAAGAGGATATGATCAGTAATCACACAAGATCCTGCCTCCTTCTTCCCACCCACTTCTTCATGTCCTTAAATATCCTTCTAACCCTCATTCTTTGAGGAGTGATACTGAAGATGCTATGTATAAGCAACTTCTATTACCCATGGCCTGACCGTGTAAACTGAGGGCTTGATCAGCAATATATATGTTCAGGGGAAGAGTGATCCTAATAATGGAGCACGGATATATTGCCCATGCATATAGTGAATATTCCGATAGGCTTTCACTGGAGTTCTTGTTGCAGGTCATCTCATCGTAAGTGAAGGTGTTGCTGTTGTGGAAGCACTGAAAGTCTTTGGTCCCTGATGGCTGGGAAGGGACTCTTTTAAAACACTGTATGAGTCAACATCGTGAGATCAGTCTATTGTAAAAGCAGAATTGGCGATGAGCTGGACAGAATGAGGTTTTAGTAGGCGAAAGACTGAGTCAAGGTTAAGGTGTACTTCCCCAGGGCTTGGTCAGTTTCGCTGTTATTCCTGGAGCACTTGGTAGGCTTCGAGGATCTTTTCATACAAATGAAGTGATGGACAGAAAGGTATGTACCTGAAAATCGAACTGAAAACTATAGTTCATTCTTATGATGTGCACTGGCACCAACTAAGTCATGTTCTACAGACAAATGTCTTCTCACAGCAAGAAAAGCTATGAGTCCTGCTAGGGTTGGTGAACTATCTTCCTGTGCAAAAAAAGGGACGACTTGTCATTTTCATTAGTGAACACATGGACCAGGTTTGCACCCTGAGCACCCCATGGGGGTTCCTAGGCACACCAGAAGAATGCTTAAGATTTTTATCGAATAATGAGGATTATAAAGACATAAAAGGTGAATGTGAGAGACCTGAGCCATCAGCCACACTGCAGTATGTATAACCCCATTACTAGTCCTCACATAATTTGTGAAACCTCAAGAAATAAAGCTCAGACGAAAACAATGTAAATAATGGGAATGCCATGACCACTCTCACCCCCGAATTTTCAGGTATTCTTTTTTTCACAAAACCATGACTGTGATTTAGACAACAAGCATTTCATAAAAGACTTCATCATGGCCCTGAGAAACCAGCAACATTTTCACATGACGTTCCAGAAACAATGCATCGACTGTAGGCATTTAAATGTCATGCCAGGCACTTTCTCAGAGCCAAAGAATATTACAAACGAGACCTCAAAACTGCAGAATAAAATATAGTCTGCTAAATTCTACATTGGCAAAATGGGGCTGACATGCTTGCTGATCAGCCAATGATATTATAATCAGCCATTGTGGTAGAAGAAACCACCTTCTTTTAATAGCTTTCTCTTCGTAAAATGAAATTAAGTGCTAGAGCGTAACTACATCATTTGTACTGGAAAGTTTGGGCCAAAGATCAGCCTGAAAAGAATGAAGCAAATTGAGGCCGGGAAACCACTGGAGTCTAAATCTAGTTTTGAAATATTTTCTTAAATACTCCCTTCTAGTAATGAGTTTTTGACAACAAACAGCATTTTAAATGGGGCTGCCAATCACACTGCTCAACTAAAACAATAGGTAAGCAGAAGGGGCAGGACAATGGAATTGTCCAATGTGACTCAACCAGGGTAAACTGCTACCACGATCAGAACATGGTGGGGGTGTGTGTTTGTGTGCGTGTGTTAAGTAAAATGTCAAGGAAGATATATATTTTTTTCTTAATACTGCTGCCACATAAGGGGGTTTTCCCCCACTTGTACTGGTCTTTGCTGACCATGCTATATGACAAGCTTTCCTCAGACTGAAGAGGCCAGTCACAGTTTTTTCCTTACACATGCAAAGTAATTTGCGCCTTTAAACATAAGCATGTTGCACATACACAAAATGTGTATGATTCATCGAAGGGAAAAAACAGGTACGATCCAAATGCTCATTGTATTTGAACAGTGGAAGAAAGGATTAGAACTGCACAAGCACCTCCTGCAAACAAGCATAATGAAAGGTCAAAGACAGGCAAAGCAACCCATAAAGAAATACATCCTACGTTTTCTAAGTCACAAAACAGGAGGAAACCATTTGCTCCGATTTACCACGTTGGTCAGCATCCACGGATTTCCTGGTGTAAATCTGCATGGGCAAATGCAAAGGGATTCATTTTTTTTTTTTACAATTCCCACAGTGCTTAATTTGTAAACAAAGAGGTGCCGGGGCTCAAAGTCCTTCTCTTAAACACGAGGCTGCTGTAATTAAATCTGCCAGCACTGACTACTGAGGCAGTAATCCTGAAGCCACCTCGGGCCTCTTCAATCCATATACGGCCACCCCTGCCCCTCCAGCTCATCCTGCAACTTTTTACTTTCTCCCTTTATGACGCTTTTTAGTTTTTCCTTCTTCCGTCTTTCCCATATGTGTCTTTTGCTCGCAGCAAATGCTTGAGGCAGAAGAATAAGCCCCGGCACCTCACAAATAAGTGCCGGAGCTCAGCACCGGAAACAACAAGCACAAACTAAGCACTGAATTTCCAATCAGAACAATATCGTTGCTGCTGTGCACTTTTGCAGGTATAATTCCAAATTTTCTCTTGCCAAATCCTTGCCCTAAAGTAATTAGTCTGCTCAGAACTTGTGGCTGTGCCTTTATACCAAATGCCTAATTTATTTGCATGATTCAACCACAGTTAAATGTTCATTTCATGCCTTGCTCAAATGACTTGAGAAAAATGGAAATGTCTGAGTCACCCCATGCACATTTTGCAACTACTGAGATCGCACTGGAGTGTGATTTACAATCTCTCATCTGACATATCTTTTTCAAGTTGACAGAAACATTGAGGGAATCAACAATATTAAACAATTCACATTTTTGTGTTGCCCATTTGGCCACACAATGAACAAGAATCGATAACTGAAGTTAGGTAATTTATTTCCATTCAATCCAAAATATAGGCAAGTCATGAAAAAGTTGAAAATGTCAGGATTACAGCTGACAAGAAGAAATACTGCAATTGTTTCAGTCTCATCAAATTAAGATAGAAAGCAATACCAACCACTGCAATACAGAAACTGATTATTAAAAATAGGTGTTCCAGGAAGAAACCCCTGCTCTTTATCCTAAGCATGAAATGATTCTCAAACTCATATAGTCAAAGTTTGAAATCAGGAATGAGGATCGTTGGTATGAAATCTTAAGAAAATCCAGAAATGCAAGAAGGTGTCCGCATAATGAAGGCTTTAGTAGAAGCCCTTCTGGAAAAGGAATGCGTGTTTAGCATGAACCTTCACACTTGCAAAGATAAGGGAAGCAGAGAGGTCTGTAGCTCTCGTAGTCTAAGGGAAGTCAGTCAATCAATCAATCAGTGTTTATAATGCGCAGCTACTCACTGCGCTGGAGTGGTTTAGTGGGGGAGTGTAGCGTGTACCTGAGGTGGATTAAAAAAGCCATGTCTTCAGTTCCTTTGTGAAGCTGGGGAGGGAGGTGGTTTGTCTGATGTGGACGGGTAGGGTGTTCTAGGTGGTGGCTGCGAGGTAGGAGAAGGAGTGTCCTCCTGTTCTGGTTTTTCTGATGCGGAGTGCTTCTGCGAGAGAGAGCTGGGCTGAGCGTAGGGCCCTGTGGGGTAAGTGGAAGTTGAGTCGCTGGTTAAGGTTGGCTGGTCCGGTGTGGTGGAGGGCTTTGTGTGCGTAGGTGAGGAGAGCCTGCCTTAACCTCTAACCACAGCATTAATTAAAACAAACAGAATCTTCAATATGAATATTATCTTCTCCACCCCTCCAAGGACCAACCAGCTTCTGATCCGTCATCTGCATTCACACCACCACCTGAATTTCCCTTCCCACAGAACTCTGGCAGTTATACTGTAACCTTGAACATCCCTGTTCCTCGTACACAATGAATGGGAGACTTCAGCTCCTCATTAGATCTTCACATCTCTTGCCAAGATTCTTCTCTCAGACCTTACTATCAGCAAGCTAATACATAGGACAATACACCTTTCCTCTAGCTAACAAAGCCTTGAAACGCACCTGCAAGGAAAGAAAACACACTATCCAAGCAAAACACACTTCAGAATTATGGCCTTTAGTCAGTAGCAGCTAGCCTGACTCTAGCTAAACATTTAATGTGTATTTTAAGTACATGATTAAAGATACACACGTAAACTTTAAAAAATATATATAAATGCAAAGAAGAGAAATACATTTTGATTCTATAAATGCAACTTAAAGAATGAACGTAAAACCTGAATAACGTGTAAGCATTTCATATGAACATCAGTATGCAAGTTTATACAACTTCAGTTTTTTAGTGATTACATTAATGCATTTACGTACTTAGACGTTATTTTTTATTAAGGCACACAGTAAAAATAATATTAAATGTCATTGCGTATTTTGCACAATCCTGATGTGTAAAGGATGGAGTCTAAGTTGTGCTACTCCACTAGTCACAGACTTTTTTCGCTTAGCACTTTAAAGACTTTGCAACAGCATTGCCCCCTACAAAATGTAAAAATCCATAATATATTGTATTATGCGGTTGCAGCAGCTAAAAGAGCATTTCAGCTGGCAAAAGAAAATGTATTCAAGTACTCTAGAAGCAGATTAAACTGCACAGAACAAATCTTATAACATGATTTACCGAGCAGGTAACCTAAATTGCTTCACATGTGAAAATTATCATTTCATAAGGTTTCACAACAAAATTCCGCTTTGACTGAAAAGAACCCAAAGGTTCTCATGTACCTAAAAACAAAAATAATCTGCTTTTGCATTTGAAGATTCAGCAGTATGGTAAATATGGAAGCAGAAATTTGGCGTTTCTTGAAGCCATATTTTTCAGCTTTTTCTGCAGCCATTCGTGGAGCTTTGTAGAGTGGACTGGTTAAAGGCAGGCATGATCATGAAACATCTTTTTGAGGTGGCCACACCTTATTCAGCACAAAAATATTTGCCACACACCTTATTCAGCACAAATATATTTGCCACACTGGTTTCTGGTTTGAAACACGCTTATACGGTCTTTCAAGACTTTTAGGAGGAACTTCACTAGCACGTTCACAGTCATAAGATCTCCTTTACCTATGAGCTTGTGTATGATCTGTGTCATTCATCTAGGTTTTGTGTAAAGTTTGTATTCTGACAAAAAACAACAGCATGAGTACAAATGTTTACAACACCACAAAAGAAAATAAGAATGAAACAGGGAAGAGAACATGTGCGGACAAAGCAGAACAGACCGACAATGGTGCATTTACTTAATTTGCAAGGTCTCTTGCTTCTGTATTCTCTTCATATCCGTCTAGAAAACGTGAAATGAGTTTAGCACCTTTTATTTTTCCCTGGACCACAAATCTTTTTCGATAACTGTTAGGGACTGTTTGCTAGTCCACAAAAAGGAACTTGTTCCGGGGACTCTACTCATTGCTGGAGCAGTGCACTGCTCTTCAGTTACTTCCATTTCTGCTCCAGCTGGAAGCTCATCACTAACTGCGGATTTATCTTCTGTTTTTGTTCCAGATTTCCCCAGTTGTCTGACCTACACTACACCTTCACTTCACCTTCAGTCAGGGCCTTGTTCATCAAAGGTGGTTTGATGGATAAGTCAGATTCAGTAAAACACAAACATTAAACACAAACACGAATGTCAATTCAGGGCTCATATGTACACAATGCCATTAATAAAAACCTGTTATTTACAGTTAAATAAAATAAGGAAGAAATAAATCTCAAGCCTCTAACTACAATTGCTCAGAGGCTCTTGCAAAAATAAATTTTAAGGTGAAGGGCACTGTTCCATTGGTTGTGGATCTGCTCAGGTTACTGTTCTGTAAAGTTCTGAAAGTCTATAACAATTTTCACTGTAATGGTTCTTTCTCACCTCTGTGTCATGGAGTTTTTATGAGAAAAAAAAAGAGAAAAGAAAAAAATATCAATATTAGGTTGACCAAGCATGCAGACCTCTTTGGTCTTTTTGTGCACCCATATAAAATGAATGTTGTTTTTGGTACAATCTGGGATATGTGTTACTGCAAGCTCCAAATCAATCAATATCTAATTGCAGTCTAAAGGCATAACAAAAAATGTGTAGATACTTCAATTTTTCTGTCAATTTGTTCATTAGTGTGTTGAATTTCTCAAATGTATAATGTACGGTTTAGCATACTCAAAAAGTACTAAAACACCACCCCAAACTTGAAGCAGTAGCCAAGAGACCAACTCAGATGGACTACCACAAAAAGACTCAGGGGAACAATTTTAGGGAAAGGGCATTGGAGAGTATATTCTGTAGATAGGCAGATGCAATTATTATCAGCTCCTGAATGAAATAGGTGATTTGTTAAATTAGAATTACAGAAGTTCTCTTTTCTCTGTATTCCTCATGATGGTTTTGGAAAATTGTGGCTCATCCAGCTACAATCTTATGAGGAAGGTGTGAGAATCGGGCCCAGAACGAGCTGAATCCCTAATAATATACTGCACAGTTATCCTTGATATTTACAACATTGAGCAGCTAGAGTGGCTCTCTTTAGTTAACATGGGAAAATCTCATGTCTTACTGGTTTCTACTTTGTCAGTTCATAGCTAGCAAGCTAAGGTATCCAAATCTAGTCCTCTTGATGATCTGTAGTTTTTAAAAAATTTAACAAAAGTTCTTCCTGCAAGACCGGGTTTTATGTCAAAATCATTGCTCATCCAGGTTCCAGAAAAACACACACACAAAGTATGCAGTCAACAACAACAGATTGCTCTGTTTTCCAGGAAGGCTCATCCACTCTCACTTAAACGATCAAAGGCCTTTTATCTGCATCAGAGTTGAGTCTTCATTGTTCACTGTTTGCAATACAATCAAAGGCCTGTTAAAAAGACCAATACTTGTGCTTGCAATTTCAAAACTCCCCTAAATGAGAATATCCGGGTTATAGCCAGGAATGTCTTATTTTCCAAAATGCTCATGATCACCTGGCTACTGTAGATGAAATCTACATTGACACGTAGTTGGCTCAGGGTGTGGTTCACTGTTGCAGGAATGGCGCAAATAAGTACGCAAGGCTGCGTCTGATACTCTGGTAGAGGTTATTTTATTGGTTACATATGGTGATAAGTAAGAAAACGATGGCTTCTTGGGTAGTTCATGCAGTATTTATATGTCTTGTCCTGGTAGTGGTTCACATTCTTCTCCTTGTTCTCTCTCTCTTTGTTTTTCAGGTCTCTCAGGAAGCACATGTGAAAACAAGAAGAAATGTCTCGGTAAGTGCTTGTATTTTCCCTTGTTTTATTGTCTGGCTTTCCCTATCCTGCTGCTGTCTCTTTTCTTCTTTTCCATCTGCCCTTCTCATGTGCTTTCCCTTTCTAACAGGGGGTTGCCTTTGCTTTTCTTTCCGTTCTCTTTTTGCTCTTCTCTGGCGGTCTCTAGAGCACCATGTAGGTACTTTTCCTTTTCTATCTTTCTTTGTTCTCATGGTCAATACCTGCTTTTTTTTCTTTAGTGTCCTTTTCTTACTCCTTTCTGCTCATTTCCTCTCCTCCCCGCCTCGTTTTGTGTTAATGTGCAGCCCCCTTCCCTGCCCGTGTAGTTTATTGTTAATGTGCAGCCCCCTTCCCTGCCCCGTGTAGTTTATTGTTAATGTGCAGCCCCCTTCCCTCCAGTCCCTCTTTATTAATTCTAATCCCGTCCTCCATACCCCTGCCCCAGCCACTAACACGCACCTGGTGATGCCACGCTTCTCCAGAAGCGTGGCGAGCTAATGGATTCTGCGTCCCAGAGACTGGTTCTTCTTCTGTCCCTGATCGGGACAACCGCCGTCCGGCTCTTCACCCTCCTCTCGTCCCCGATGGGGACACACGGCTCCTCGAGCTCCTGGGTTCCTCCGTCCTCCTGGTCTCTCTCACCTCTCCGTCAGTCTTCTTTCTCGATCGCCTTCTAGAAATCCGAGATCGGGTTCTTTAAACGTCCGTCTTCCCGCCATGACCTCCATGCCTCGGCTGGATTGGCGGGCAGGCCGAGGACTTCCGGGTCCTCAGTGGCAGCCTCAGCACCAGTAGTGGACTCGTGCGGGCCGGCCTCGTCCGGCCCGTCACATTCACTAAATAGGATGCGCCAATGAAAATAGCCACCAACTCTCATGTTAACTGAAATCCCACCAAATCTCTGCCCAAAGTCAAATCCTCAATCACATCAAACAAGTGAGTCATAAACATGCTGGGCAAGGTTTAATCCAGCTTGGTTGGGTACTAAAATCTTTCTGCTCGGACTTCCCTCTCAAATGAAATGAGGCATCTGTATATAACAGAGACCTACGTTGAGTTGGTGAGTACAAAAGCTGTTCTTGACCTTGTACCATAAGTTCTCAGTGGAGTCTCAATGGTTCTTGAAGTCTTGGCATATTTAAAACGTTTTTGAGAATGTTAACCAAGATAAAACTGCCTTGAATGTTTGGAGTCTGACAATACCATTAAATATCTAACATCTGCTCAGAGCACAAAATTGTAACCAAATCACTGCTTATGGTGCACTGTTCATTTGATAACAGATATCAAACTTGGGATTTTATGGAAAGTGTACAAACGGTTTATTTTTAATTATGTATGAACGTTTTCCTCAAGCATAGTAATTCCAATTAGTCCCCCTATGCACAGGAAGACATTCCTGTCAAGGCTTGACCCTCAGCTTTGTTCCTCTGAGTCTCCTGAGTATGTGTGTAGAAGACATAAGTGCTTTCTATGGGTTCAGGGTACCCAAAACCAATATCACCTCTGGGCTTTATGGAACTGTGGGAAATGGGTTCTGCCTATTTAAAGTCCATGGATTTCTCTCGTTTTGGACTACCTGGTTTCACAGTCAGTCAGTCTCACTACCTGAGTGTCAGCATTAAAATGAACAGGGCTTACAATGAGTGACTCAAGTGCCAACCACCGGTGTCTGCCTTTCAAGATAAGGTCTGATTCTGAGAAGATTTGGTAGGAGGCTCTGGGCTCATCCATGCAAACATGTTCAGACATGAATGTGTGAGGCTACCATCTAAATCACCCCGGCATCTGCATACACGCGCGCACACACACACACAAACAAACAAAAAAAGGGATCCTACTCTGATTGTTGGTGGCCTTTGCAGGCCTTCAAATGAGTGGGCAATAATAGTGTGTGTATGTACATCTATAGTGCTTCACTGAAGTACGCAGAGGGGGTTATTACAACTTTGGAGGAGGTGTTAATCCGTCCCAAAAGTGACGGTAAAGTGACCGATATACCACCAGCCGTATTACGAGTCCATTATATCCTATGGAACTCGTAATACGGCTGGTGTTATATCCGTCACTTTACCGTTACTTTTGGGACGGATTAACACCTCCTCCAAAGTTGTAATAACCCCCAGAGTTCTTTAATGTCTTATACACTATAGGCGATATCTGCACCAAAGTAAAGTTTCACCGTAGTTAGGAGGACAACACATCATTGCTATTGTAAATCAAGATAACAACTGCGAATGTGACATTAATTTTCATATACCTGCCATGCTTGGGACACATCAAGGTTTATAATTTTGCTCTGACTTAGCCCCTAATTAGATTTTGGCCTATGAATCGTCCTGCTGGGCCACATTAATTACTCTGCTTGCCAGCCACCCACACATAGAGCCATTAGCCAGTAATTAGGCTTGTTCCTAGGAGAAGAAAGGATGGGGTCAGAATCTGCATGCTTTACTGCTCCTGGACTGGGAAGGTCTAATCCCACAGAAACAATGTAGGATAGACAGACCTCTGGAACCAGTCACAGGAAGGGCTGTCCTTGGATGTTTTGGAAGTAAGGGACCAGGAAGCCATGACAGTGTGTGGTAGTGCTTCGGCTCTCAGAGAATGTCCTACAACAAAGTACTTGGAAATGTCATCTTAGAAATTTACAAAACGGTGTGCAGTAGGGTTGGGGCAAGATTGGCATGAGGATGTCATCCTACGATTTGGCAGAGGTGGCAGATGAATTTTCCACCCCCACTTAAAATTTTCTGCACAAGGGAGAGATGCTGTATGAATGCATAACTGGAAGAGGGAAGACTCCTGACTCCTGCAGAGATAGACTCTAGAACTTTTGGACTTCAGCTAGCACCAAGGGACTACGATTAGGACCATTGGTACTGGCTCACCTACACCCTCTAGGGGGCAGTAGAGGGACAAACCTGTTGGGGGTGGTACTCAGATTTTCCTGGCTCTACTGTGGGTGGTTCTGCAGGTCCGCAACATCCAGTAGGAGGGGGTCCTGACTCCTGCTGACACACATGAGCCTTGCAAGGGACTAGGGGCCATATGTACTAAAGCATTTTCCCACAGACACAGAATGGGTAAAACCCTCTGATACATCTGGCCCTAGAAAACCATATGTTTTGGGGAGTGTGTAGGAAGGGAGGGCACTCTGTCTTAGGTGCCCTAGGGCTGCCGCTGAGGAGGAACCTGGGACAAGGAGGGGTGCCAGATGCCCAGACAGGAGACAGGTCCTGTGAAAGGATGGAGCAAGAAAAGGAAAGCTCCAACAGAAATATAACAAGCATTTACAATGCAATAGGTCTCGCATTTGCCTGAGTTATTGGTGTTGTAAATGTGTAACTTGACTTTTCTTGCCACAAAGTGTTCAACCCTGCTACATAATTTGATCCTCTCTTCCACATTATCCCAGTGGCCCTGCATATAACTAAAGCACTTCCATTTACCTTCTTTCTCTAACTGCAGCAAAAAATGAAAATATTGCCATTATTTGTTATATTTATTTATATTAATATTTTAATATTTTGGTTTCCCCCAAACCTAGTGTGGGGACCCAGAGATGACCAAGACAGAAAGAGCATGTTGTGCTGGCCATTTCGATGGTGATCCCATTGTCCTAGGACCACCACATGGTGAGTTATGGGCAAGAATGTTTTGTAAAAGGAATGACCTGCAGAGGATTATTGGGCGAGTTTCCGAGTGCAGCGAATATTGTAGTATCTTGATTGTAATGCTCTGAACAGCTCCTAGAGCTTGCGCTATATAAAATTTCAAAAAAATAATAAATAAAAAAAAAAAAAAAAAAGAACCTCCCTCCAGCTTGAAGCCTTTGGGCACAGACACCACAAAGTGAAAAAAAAAAAAACAGTGGCAATGCCCCAAAACAAGGAAGAGGAAGAATCAACATATGCACACGGAGCACGAAGTGGAGAGGCAAAAGAAAAAAGTAGTGCGCCATACTAAGGTATATGGCAGATTGTGCCGTAATCCATGTAATAGGGTCAGTCTCCAAGGTGGTAACAAAACACCCTTGAGGCTTGATAAACGTAAAGGAACTACCTTGAAATCAATGGAATTTTGAAAGGCAGGCCAAGGAATGAATTAAAGTAAAGGGCGTGGTGAAAGCCCACAGTAGTAGATTACAACATGTCGAGACAACAAGAGACATGTCGGAAGACAGCACATGCGCACTGCATAGGCTCAACCTAAAAATGTAGAGGGCAAGAGACATGAAGAAACAACACCTAGAGTCTAATGCTGAGCAACAGGGGACAGAAAAAGAAACCAAAATTGACAAAATTAGTCTAGCAGTGCCTGCCTAAGTTGGCGAGCGTGATTTCTGAACGTGAGTGGTTGTGGTAGGTCGTGACCGCTTGTGATGAGAAAGCTGCTGCTCTTGTTGAGGAAACTGCCACTCAAGTAGAAAATCTTCTTGAGCGGCAAAAAGTTAGTGCCTTCTGCTCCGCATGATGCAATTAGCTCTGATTCTACAGCAGGTGAGAAACTTCCACACTGAAAATCAGTTTGAACGGTGCACCTTACCCAAACTTAGCAGCTCGCAAAACTCCACGTAGTGTGGTAAAGATTTTTCAGCACTTTGCAGAGTTCCACGTAGCAGTACTCCGCGAACCCCGCCCAGGCCTAGCTAATGTACAGGATAGGAATAGGCCAAAATTACCACCCTGTTAAGACAATATTGACATGATTTACTGACTTCACACCACCTGTATTTGGCCTGTTCCTATCGGTTGTAATAGGCCCATCCACACACGAGGTACTGTTTTTATTAGTAGAAGAGTGGGAATACTGGATGCTGGCAGTTTTGCCATTTCAATTTGTTCCAATACTGTCCAAAGGCAAAATGTGAGGGAGTTATTTTTTAAGGAATGTTTGGCCTTTGCAAGTAATTCTAGGTAAGAGCTTAACGAGCCATGCCAATTCCAGGAATTCACCAGGTGTCTAGTTTTCAGGTATGTCTTGAGTTTCCAGGTTGGCTAAACAACAATCAGAGGTTGGTGGGTGACAAGGTCTACATATGTTTGGATTTTTTCTGTGGCAAAGAAGATGCCTAAACAGCACCTCTGCATGCTGGAACACAAGTAGACACACATCTGATCACTAAAGTTTTGAGAGTGAATATTAGACTGTGCATTAGGAAAATGCCATTTTCATAAATTGCAAATATCTTTCCAAAGGTGTGATAGATGTTATTATGCTCTACAGGAAATGTTTTACTATTTTACAAAACAAAGTTTTTAACTAATGTCCCATTTTCACCTCAACTGACCAGTGATAGAGCAAAGGTTTCAGAGGCTTCTAAAGCAACGTAGGAAAAATGAATCTTACTCTTTCATTGGGTATTAAAAGACAGGCAGAAACCTGGGTTTATTTGATTTGATTGCCGTACCCTTGGGTTTAAGTGCCACTACACCTGCTACAGTAATGGCAACCACTCTCAACAAATCAAACTCAACAGTTCACTATCTATGCTAGTTCCCGTAATGCAAGGTGTTCGAACTGTCAGCCCTAAGGATGGTTTTCCCCCCAAATTTGCCTTACTGCTCCATTTATGCTGATCTCATTCATGTTGGCCTTAGGACTCTGTGCATTTTACCACTGCTAACCAGTGCTGAAGTACGTGGGCTCTCTCCTTTAAACACAGTAAATTTGGCTTACACCCAATTGCCACAATTAATTTACTTGAAAGACCCTAGTAAATTGGTACTACATGTACTTGGGCCTGTGAACTAAATGCTACTAGTGGGCCTGCAGCATTGATCATGCCACCCATTTACATAGCCCTTTAAAACATGTCTCATACCTTCCAATGCAGCTTGTGTATGGAGATTTAAACTGCCATTTCATCCTGACAAAATAAACCTTTTGCCAGGCCTAAACCTTCCTTTTTAGGTCTCAGTTAGACAGCACTTAAGCTGTCTCTTCGAGACATGTTGTGTATACTTTATGGGCTTCCAGTGCACCAACTGGTCACATGTGCGTTTGCCTAAATCCATACTGTGCATACTGTTAGCAGGTTATAGGTGCATGTGTCGCTTTTGAAAATTACTTAAAAACCCTAGCAGTGTTTTCCTGCTTTGCTTGTTAATTAATGTCAGCGCATCTCCTATTTTATTTATTTTTTTAAATAAAAAATGCTGTATCCTTGAGTTTGCTTGAAGTAGTATTTATGATCAATTATTTCAAGCAATGGCTATATAAAGACTTGCATTCAAATCAACATCACACAGCCCCAGCCAAAGGAACGTGAAAACACTGACGTGCACACAAAACAGACACACAAGCACTCTTACTCACAAGCAGCCATCATGTGTGTGTGCGCTCAAGAACATACAAGGAGAGTGGACAGTACGATTCAAATGATGCTAGTGTGCACGTGCAGGGTTTGTCACCATGACGTTTAATAGGTTAATGCTCTGCTTATCCTATAACTAGCTTTTTTTCCAAGCAGTTCAGCACAGTTTCATGTTAAATATTGCTGGTCTGCTGAACATACATTATTGGTCTAACCTGACTTACTGCTTTCACTGCAGAATTTTAAAACATGATTTCTATAATTAACAGAATAAGGCAGAATAGCAATGCAAAGACGTACTTTTGCACAATGTATAAATGAAAACTATAAATATTGGCAAAGCCAATAGGTCTTGTTCTTTTTGCCAATGCCAAACAGCAATAGCAACAAAAAAAGCCAGAGTGTCTGCATTTGCTGAATGACTGCTAGGTAGTCTTATTAAACAAATATGGTTCATGGCTGGATTGAAAATATATTGTTTTGGGGATTTATTACTAAGCGCACATACTTATCACTAATTAATCTGCCCTCCCGATCACCACCTCCACCCAATTGCCAAACACAATAGCTCACCCATAGGTGAGACCTACTGGCTTTGCCAATGCTTGTTAATACATATAACTCATCCCAGGTGTATGCTCATAGGGCAGGGTGCATTGTATTTAAAAAGTTGGAAATGTACTTTTAACTTTTACCTGGCCTGGTAGTGAAAAAAATCTAATCCATGTTTCCCTACTGCAAAGCCTACCTCTTCTATAAGATAACATTGTGTTACTTTGTTACATTTAATATGTAAACACTTCAATTTGGGAGCAGATAGGAATGTCTAGTTTAATGTCTATAGAGTTGTATTTTAAAGCACTCTTTCATTGTAAAGATGGATTTTAAGTCACAATTCTGAAAATGCCACTTTTAGAAAGTTTGCATTTTCTTGTCCGAACCATTTGGTGTTTGCTGACTGTATCCTGGGTCATATGATTGGGTGTAGCTGGCTGTTGGCCTTTGGGGATTGCTCCCATAAAGTGAGACAAAGAAGCATAAGTGCTGGTAGGAAGGGTGGGCCATCTCTGGCTTGACGAGGGGGAGAAGCTGTCACCTACCACACTTGCACATCACAAATGATCCGCCTGAGGACAGTCACAAAGTGTTTGACACTGGTCTATTATGACCCCAGACAAGTTGGGGCCAGAACAGAGAGGCAGACTTTTCCAATCATCTCTGGGGATGGGAAACTCCTCCTACTTCAAAGTGGGCACCAGGTATAAGTAGTGGACCCTCGGACCCAACTCTTCAGTACACCTCAGGACCTGCGGATAACTCATCAGGACTGTTGTGCTGCTCTGCAAGAACTGCTACTCTGTTACCCTGCTGTCTGAGTGAAAGGACTGGCCCTGCAGCTTTACCCCGGGGCTATCAGAGTGACTCAAAGGATTAGTTGGCTGGCCTCCTTATCAGAGCACTGGGGACAGAAAAGAGTCCAGCTACCTTGAACACAGCACCTGGACTCAGTCTGTTGTAATTCTTGCCCCATGGGGTGCCACCCCATCCTGGATCTTTGGGAAGTGGGCCTTAAGGTGCACTGCCAGCCCAGCTGTGGTCCTCTGAGCTGAACCAATGTAGTTCAGCATTGCATGCATCTACTTGCAGCCACTTCAAAAGCACCACTTCGTGGCACATCCCTGATGGAGGACTTCGCCACGCAGTCTCCTTGAAACCACCACTGCCTAATGCATCTTCAATGCAGGTCTCCGTATCACAAGCTCCTTGTCAACAGCATGCTCAGCAACGATGCAGGACTCTACATCGCAGCCTGGAAGCTTCCACAGAACTGCCAGTGAGTGACACCTCCTCCACATAGGATCTGACAACACTCCTCAAACAGGATTTAAGGTACTTTGGTTCAACAGGCCTAACTTGATCCCTATATCCGGGTCTGCACTCCATCGATGTTGACCTGAACTTGTGACTCTGTCCCAGTCCAATATGACCAGATAACCACAGTTAGCACGTTGTGATTGTAGGTCCTATTTTCACCAACATTTTTAAAATTAAATTTCTGACATTTTGGTGTCAAATAATTTATTAGATTGTGCCCTATTTTTTTAAATTAGCGTGGGAGTTTTCTTGTGTTGTTTTCATTTTATTACTGCATGTGTGCTGAATAAATACTTTACACATTGCCTCTAAGTTAAGCCTGAATGCTTGTGTTGAGCTACCAGAAGGTTAAGCATATGTTAGTTTGGGGTTTGCTTGTGACTCCTTCCTGACAGATTGTGTTTGCTGCTTGATTAGGGGTTTACCACCTCAACCAGTAGCTCAATTTCCAACATAAGGGGTCTCACAAAGTTCTACATCCCCAACCCTATTTAACTCATATACTCTGGCAAAAATTCAAAAGCAATCAATCCTGTCCTACGTTCTCCATGCAGATGATATCCAAAGCTGACTGTCCTTCTACCACATGAAGTGGAACTTACTCAAGACTGAATTCCTTTTTCTATCTCTCCATCACTACCTGTACTCAGTACACGTGGCTAGACTCTCAAGGTTCACAGCTGCACACCTAAACCTGACTGCACCAGACCACGTGGGATAATGCTAGACATGAACCTGAACTTGCATTCGCATATCAATGCCTATGCAAACAAAATGCACACTACCATCTCAAACGCCTCACAATTATCAAACCCTTCATTTCGGAACCAGACTTTAAAAATGTGATACAATCACTTGTTATCTCCACAATAGATGACAGAAAAGCACTTCTCACAGGAGTCCAAAAATGCACCCTCAATGCAGCAGCAAGAACAGTATCAAGAATAATATGTTTTGACCATGTTACGTCCGTTTTAATCACTCTCGCTTGGTACCCAGTTATAGAAAGAAGCATTTCAAAGTGGCTTGCAGCACCCACCTAGCCACTGTGGTACTCTGAAATGTCTTGCATAGAAACTAATACGGTCAGGGGGTTGCAGTCTCCTTCTCTTAGGATCTCCAAGATTCAATAAATAAAGAACTGTCTCCTAGTCCGTCTCTGGAAATGCTCCTGGAATCTGAACTTGATCCTACCTGAAAAATGCACTGGCCCGTCGGTTGAAACCTTTAACAAAGACTTACGCCGCATACTAACTGAGAAATACTTTCCGGATTAACCTCCATCTCTTGTCATTTGTTACACTAATTAGATCTTTGTTTTGTTCTATCGCAGGCACATCGATTTTATTTGCCCGTATAATTTTGCTGCTATTAGATTCCACGTGATAAAGTAAAGCGCTTTGACACTCGTGGAACTTGTTTGTGATTATTTATAAAAAGTCAAATAAATATACAAATGATTACTAAACTGGTATGATAGGTCAACATTATACAAGAGAGCCCAGAACTATATATGGGGGCAGTGGAGCTAATGTAGTCAGTCTCATGTTCACCAAACTGCTACCTTATACAATTGTTTATAAAGTGTGTATACACCACATGGGGCCTCGTTGCGCTAGGAAATTGTGCTAGGATAAGTCAGTAAGCAATTGAGCTAAGAAGCCTGGTCTCAGAGGTGTATAGTGAACCCCAAAGTGCTACATCACAGATTTGCTTCAGTGCCAGGCAGTTCTGCACCACTATTTGCAAAGGACGACATTTGCAAAAAATCTGCACCAACTGCCCAGTGAAAAAACACAATTACTTTTTTTTACAGGCCAATCAGTGTGAAAATCACTTTTGCGCTGTTAAGCAGTCAAAAAGGTCAGAGAAAAATTATATATTTTCCCCAAGCAATTTTCCAAAGCAAAATTGAACAAAAGCATAGAAAAAATGACTGAATGCAATTACCTCACAATTAGCAGAAAACTAGATCTTTACACAGAAAGAGTGCTTTTTGTGATTTGGTGTAAATCTGTTCAGTAGTTTTTGAGATATTGAAGTTCAAACTTTATGTACATACTTGTGTATTTTTCATGCTGCAGAGAATTCGTGAACGTTTTGAGGACCCGAGGTCAAAAGATCCAACTGGCTACCAGGTTGTCAGTGCTATCTTACTTTTTGGGGTGTTGACGTGTCCCCCACCCTGAGTCACTGGAAGACCCACAGGACTGCAACTCCTGGAAGAGTCAGTGTCCCCGGGACCGCATCCTCCCAGGGCACTGATTGGTTCATTGCGTGGGAGAGTGTGGGCAAAGAATATAAATCTAATTCTCTGCCCGCACTGCCCCAGGCAGGAAACATAGCTTTGTTCCCACCAGGGGGAAGCATAAATAAAAGCTGCTCCTGCCAGTCATTAGCAAAGTAATACAGCTGGCTACAGCAGTACCCAGGACAGGTGCTGGCAGAGAAACTGTTAAGTCTGCGGGGGCCATAGTCCTACCCTGTAACCCAAACATTAAAAATTGTAGGGAGTTTCAGGTGGATCAGGGACACCCAATTTGTAAAGAATTAGAAAAACAAAAAAAGTGTGACAGGCTATGGTGTGGCCAGACAAAAGGAGGCTGTTTCAGGGAGCTGGCAGGATCCTTAGGGGAATCACCCTGTGGCCCTTAAAAAACAAAAAGCTGTGGGTGTCCCAGGTGGAAAAAGAGCACTCTAAAAAAATAAAGAAATCCTCTAAAAAGGAACAGCCAGGGTCGCGCATTTATTATTAACTGCACCTGGCAAGGATCACCCATTAATGCCCCTCACAGACTAATTTACAAACATATTGCTAAATGGAGGTGCCCTAGTCTGGACTGGGGCACTAATGTATGTTTTTTTAGGTGTTGTAAGGTTCTGCAGGGAGTGCAGTAGCCCTCCTCCAGAAATAATATAAAAAGAAAACCCTAGGTTTGGTAGGGTCTATAGAATATGACACCAGATAAGCATTCACAGAGCTGGAGCTTTTGTTCTTCAGCTTGGGAATGCAAGGACCTCTTGCACTTGGTCTTGTGGCCCCACTATGTGTCTTGAGGAGTCTGAAACAAAGATCAACACCCGTTTAATTTTGTTTTAACTACAGATGCTCTATTTGGATGTTTACTGACTGATTTTCCAATGGTTTCTTCGACAAGACCAGTTGATTTTTCTTGTATGTTGCTGAAGTCACCCCTTGATAAAAGCAATAAGTTTGCCTTATATGTATTGACAGTGACACTAAAAAATAATATTGCAATTCACTGAAAAAACAAAAGTTTAAAGTGACAGTTATAGTTAACTATTCAACAAAACCTTAGAAATTCACTGGAAAACACAAAAGTTGCAGTGACATTATGGTTACGCAACAATGTCAGTTGTAACATAACATTTTAAATTAAACTAACACCTAAATTCACTAGTTTTAGTTAACTGAAGTAACTATAACTCGAAACCTAAAGTAACTTTAACTTGTGCCCTAGCCATGCACTACTTATTCCCTCATGTAGTACATCACTCATGACATGTTAAATAACAACATTGATAACATTGCTGATGTCATTTGAAATGACATAATTTATGACAACACTGTACATGGTAGGGGCGAGAGGTATAATAGCTACTGGTGTTTTCCAGTGCTTTTTATTTTCCTTTATCCACCTGTGAGGAGACTCTGACCATCATTGGCCCCCTAGCCGCGGTGTGTTGTTGGACTGATCTCAGCGGCTGCACAAGCAGTCACTCGTCCAGTTCCTGTGCCTGCTCCTACTCCAGGCCACAATGTCTGCACCAGAGGACCCTTTCACTCCCAGAGGAACAGCATACTACTTAGAAAACGGCTAATCAGCGGAGTTTAAAGGGTCACCAGCAGTAGGGGCGAATAGTGTGAAAGGTGAGAGTCCAAGTGGGGCTTTATAACAGTGTTTTAGCATCCTTGGATCTTGTTCCTTTAGCTAAAGGGGATAGCTGCTGTAGGGTACTGTGTGCCATTCAGTTTGCTTTTCACTAGTATTGCTGTTATGGTAGATTAGGCGGTCTGGCTCTCCTGTCTGACAGTGCCAGCAATCCATGTTTCCTTGCCCTTTGCTTGCCTGCCACTTTCTTTCAGACCCATTGTGCAATTGCTTGGTATTAGGCGGAGTCTACTCTATTGGACTCTATCCCACTGATTGTAAACCACCTCTCTTGTACCCCGCCTCTCTCCATGGCTCACCAATATCACACCATGCAATCTGCATGTCTGTTGACTTGTGGGGTGCCACTAAGGAGCTTGGAGGTCTGGAGGCCTGAGGTTACCTTCCGACTTAGATGACACCTCTACAGAATTAAGAGAGATATTTGTGTGAATCATCAGTAAATTATACAAGCATAATTCATAGCTTTATCAAGTCATCAGCAGACTTGCACCTAAGAAGGGCTATGACTAAGGAACATGAACAATGCTTTAGAAAAATCGTACCCAGGCAAAAAATACAAAAATATTCGCTTCTCTGCTTCATATGTCTTCATATTGTACTGTGTGGTATTATACTACGTGGACACCCCATTCACAAAAGGTTTAATTGGATGAGTGAGTGGACAGCAGACTAATATCCGGATAGGTTCTATCAGAGTACGTTTGACATTTCATAAAAATAATTAAGTAGGCAATCGAAAGCACATTCCAATGGTCTGTCTATTAAGCATTCATCTTAAAACAGCTGGACAAACAGCAACACAGAAAACAATGATAGTACAATGGGAGAGCCGAATTACTACAAGAAAGACTTTTATGATTTTAGATCTTAATACAAATCACCTTTTTGAAAAAGATTTTTCAAAACATTTGCTTACTTTTTCTGTGATATAAAAGTTTGTGCCATCAGCATGCTGCAAAGCAAAGTTTTCATGGTTTGGAAGAGACCACCTGAAACAAACAATACTTTTATGAAAAACTGCATTCATTTTCTAAATAAAAAGTCAACACCAACAACTTATTAGCACAAGAAGTGATACGGAGAAAAAAAAAAAGACGGACCATTATAAACATTGCATATACTGATTCCGTGTAAAGTAACTTCCAAAATTAAAGTGTGACCTAAGGGGTGTGTGTGTGTAGTACTAACAAATAATCTTTATTTCTCAGGAATGGGGTTATTAATTTTGGAGTGGTAATACCTCTACCAATTTTTTAAAAAAACAACTCTATTTAGGTTACAAAAAGGCTAGAGAATCTCTTGTCAGTCCCTGGTAGGTGTAGTACAAGTAGCAACAATTCCCAAAAGAAATCCAAGTTAAATTCAAGCATCCCAACAATTTTTTAAACTCAGAAAACACCACACTAGAATACTAAACAAATTCAGGCAAACAGAATAAATGTTTAATGTAAAAGACAACAATATCATCCAAATCAGATAAGGATAAACCAACATATGAGTTTCTAAAGTTTTTAGACAAAAGACAAAAGGCACCATAAAAAAATTGAAGCAACAACAAAATCACTGTTCGCAGTTGACCAGGACTGGGTGCGTTTTCAGAACAACTGTGAAGGAGCATAGGTCGGATATCTTCACCCACTGAACAAGGAAAAAGGTTTGAGTAGGGCAAAAGTTGGTTTAATTGCTCCCTTAGGAGCAAACCTCAGCAACTAGTCATGGTCTCCCAGAGGCAAAAGAATGACAAAGTCACACTTTTCTCCAACTGCTGGAAAGTTCTCTATGGTCAGTTAGGAGTCCTTCTGTTTTTTTGTGTTGCCCAAGGCAAACAAGAGGTCGGCCACGTTGCCCAAGAAAAAGGAGGGGGGCAAAAAAAGGGAGTTTCCCATGTCAATTCACATAGGAGCTTTGAACACAACTACAGCCCAATCCGCTGGAAGGAATTACACCAAATTTGGCAGAAAGCTAGATTTTGTTCAGCAGATTGTGCTTTTTGTTAACTGGTGTAAATTCATTCAGTAGTTTGAGATAATAAAGGGAAAATAAATTTGTATATCTAGGGCCACTGATTTTTTGCGATTAATTCACGATCGCAGCTAATTCACTAATATGCGAGCCAACAGGGATGCTGTCATTGGCTGCCGCAACCTGAGCAGAATGTTGCAGCCACCATTTTAGGTAACGGGATCCAGTTCATGCGGCTGAAAATTCAAACCAAAAGTGCTGTGAGGGGTCAGGGTAGAGGCACCCTGGCCCCATGGGTGGGATATAAGGGACTTTGAGGGCCACCTGATGTGTATAATATGTCAAAAAAGTCTTAATTCACAAGCTAGATTTGTGAATTTGTCGCAACCATCAGCGCAGGCCCCCACTGTAATGTTGCAACGAATTTGCGAATATTGGCAAAAAAAAATGAAAAAAGACATTCACTCATAGACACTCTCACATGTGTGCAATGCGGGGTCGGGTGGTTATAAGGGGTTGGCGCGCCCTCACCATGCACTGCTAATTACTCCAGGTATTACAGAACTCATGCCAACTTCTATAATATTATTAAAAATATAAATGAAACATTAGCAGTCACATTATTGAAGACAAAACTGCATGGCGGGATGCAAGTTCTAGTTACCTTAGGGCACAAGTTATAGTTACTTGAAATATCTAACTATAACTACTGAATTTCTATGGTTTTGTGCGAGTAAATTCTGAACCTAACTATAACATCCCTGTAACCTTTATTTTTTAAGTGAATTTCTATGTCCTTTTAATTCTATTTCATAACTAAAACGTCCCTGTATCCCTGTAACCTTTGTTTTTTTCATTGAATACACACACGTTAAAGCCAAATAAACTAAACAAACCCCAATTAAATTATATATATATATATATATATATATATATATATATATATATATATATAGATAGATAGATAGATAGATAGATAGATAGATAGATAGATAGATAGATAGATAGATAGATAGATAGATAGATAGATAGATAATGGTATAGATATACATTAAATTCATAATTTAAGCACCACCTTCAAATTAGTATAACTTGCGCACTTCATAACACACTATTGGCAACTCGCTAGACACACTGAATTAATGATAACTCGCTCCTTCGCCATGACCTGCTTCTAACCTTTCATATACTATTATAGTTTCAATGGTTTTCATTTTTAATAAAAAAGTGATTTAAATTCTAGAGTGGAGTGCCGTTGAGTGAAGTGTCAGTAAGTGGAGAGTCATACAGTACAGTGGAGGAAAGTATCAGAGTGTAGTGTCATAGAGCAGAGTGTTATAGAGCAGAGTGTTGTAGAGCAGAGTGTTGTAGAGCAGAGTGGCGCACACAGCATAGAGCAGTGGCATAGCAAATAGAGGAATAGCATAGAGAGGAAAAGTATAGTGAGGAATAGTGTAGAGTGCAGCAGCATACAGTGTGGTGGTGTAGAGTGGAATAGCATAGTGAAGTGACAGAGTTGAGAGGCATAGAGAGGAAACAAGTAGAGTGACGTAGCATAGAGCAGAATACCATATAGCAAAGTGTGTACAGTGGAGTGAATAAAGTGGAGTAAAATGAAGTGACATACAATGGAGTGGCATGTCGTAGAGTTGAGTAGTGTGTCATAGACTGGAGAGTTGTAGAGTGGGGTAAAGTGTCATACATTTGAGTTGAGTGGAGTGGTGCAGTATAGAGTGTAATGAACTGTCAGAGTGGATTGGCCTGGTGTAGAGTAGAGTGACGTGGGTGCCCTACAGTGGAGAGATTTAGAATAGAGTCAAGGGAAGTGTCATAAATTGGAGTGGCTTGTTGTAGAGTGGAGTGGAGTGGTTCAGAGCGGAGTATCATGTTGTAAAGTACAGTGAAGTGGCAGAGACTGGAGTGGTGTAGAGTCCAGTATTGTGCCACACAGTAGCTGCGTGCTGTACTGCTTTCTTCAGTGTACTCATAAAATGCTCAACGAGTCCGGTGGCCTGGGGCCACAAAGGTGTACGCTTTTGATGCTTTATGTTTAGATGCTGTAGGAATTCTTTGCATTCTTTATTGTTATTGGGCCGTTATCAGACTTCACAATGGCTAAAATGCCCCAGGTCGCAAAGATGCCAACAAGTTTTTCAATGACTCATTTGTGAGTCCTACATGACAGATCTTTAACCAAAGGGAAACATGATTACCCATCCACAATCACAATTCAGGTAATGCCCATTATCAAGTGGGCTGAAGAAGTCAATGGCTATTCTCTCCCATGCATGCTTAGGAAGTTGACACATGTTCAGAGCATGTTGAGTAAAAGTGGCGGAAAGGCAGTTGCATATATGACAGGCCTTGAGTTATTTTTCAACTCTTTCATCTAAGTACGGAAATCCAACTCAGTCTATGAAAGCTCTTTTTGTGGCAATGATCCCCTGATGTCCTTCGTGAGCCACTTCAATTACTTTCTGTCTCAGACTCTCCAGAATCAGGATTCTTGACCTTTGCAGTATAGCTCCTAGTAGAGTTATGGACAATTAACCTTTCACATTTCTGTATCTTTTATATTCATCATCATTGGTGAAAGGTCAAGCGAGTCGGTTCATGACTGATGTGTAATTTGTCTTAACTTCAGCATGTCATTACTCTGGTTCATGGCAGTGATAATCTGGTCTAAAGAGATAGCAAATGGTGTACTTAATGTGACCATGATATTATTGTAGGCTTCAGCCATCTTCGATGGAGTACTGCGGCCTTGTATAGGCATTCTCGAAAAGTAGTCAGCAGGATTCTGGTCCTTTGCTCGGTGATGCACAATTGTATAATTGTATTCTTGAAATCGGAGTTCATCGTTCAATGCAAGGAGGCTTCTTGGCTCTTGGATTGCCAAAGGTGGTCAGTAAAGCTTGATGATCAGTTACCAGCATAAAAGGCTTTCCGTACAGGAATACATGGGAACGTTCACAAGCCCATACCACGGCTAAACTTTCTTTCTTAGGTTGTGAGTAAGCATGTTCTGTTTGGGACAAACTTATACTAGCATAGGCCACAATATGCCATCAAGCCTTGGGTCATCCACCATGCTGCGCAAGGATAGCACCTAACCCGACAAGAACCTCTGTATGAAGCTTGGCTTGAGGTATGCATCTCAGTAGCATTTCCAATGGAATGTTTGATTCTCTTGAAACCTCTATTCTTGTGACCATTGAAAGGAAATATTTTTCTTCATCGACTCTTGTAATGGAGCACTAAAGTGGCAAATAATTGTATGTACCTTTTACAGTAACTGGCCTTGCCAAGAAAAGAATGTACCATTGAAACCTCTTGCAGGGGGATCAGCATTTGACAGAGCTTGTACTTTGGCAGGATCAGGTGACATAACCCTATCGGAAAAGATATGGCCAAAGAATTTTAGTTTTGTACTGTTGAACTCACACTTGTCTACATTCAAAGAAAATGTGACGGATATCCTGTCCACCATATTAAAATTCCCACAGGATAAAATGGAATCGTAATACGGTGGATGGGAGTATTCTCAGAGATATTGAGGCGGAAGAATTGTCAGATGATGATTTAGATGATGATCAACTATTATTAATTTGAACACCCTCTCATGGAATGTTAACGGTCTGCTGGACTGAGTGAAACTAACAGAAGCCTTCACTTTTGCACACCAGCACTCCTCCAATGTACTACTACTGCAAGAGACCCATCTCCTGGGCAACCACTGCCCCTTCTTGGCCAGCAAGGTTTATGATAGGGTGTATCATGCGGGGCACACCAGATGCTCCAGGGTTGTGGCCATATTACTCCACAGACCCTTCCTCATGGTAGTCTCTCACAAGGTAAGCAACTCTCAAAGTTGCTTCCTAACTCTTACTGTCACAAACGAGAGACACATCATTAATCTAGTTAGTGTATATGCTCCACCATTAGTGCTTCATACTTTTCTCTGTGATCTATCATCACATTTACTGGACCTCACGCTGGAGCTAACCTTGTTACGGGACGACTTTAACACAGTCCTGGTTCCCGAGCTTGATATCTCTGGCCCTCTGCATCGCGGAGTACAAACACCCATCACCTGATAAACTGGTTCGCCTCGCCAGGCCTGTGCAATGTGTGGTGGATATGGCATCCTAGATGGTGGCAATTCACTCACAGCTCTGCAGCACATCATACCCACTCACGCATTTACTAGATACTTATGCCTGCACATGATTGACACTGCATCACCCAAATCCAAATCCTACCACAAGGCATATCTGCTCATGCTCCTATGCTCCTCCATCTTGGATCCCCTAGAGAGGGTCTTCGCCCTATGCGGCATCTTAATGCTTGGTACTTGCTAAATAAACCCCTATGCCCAGGCCCTGGAGAGGGAGCTTCAAAATTATTTTAATGATGAGGGCTCGGTCTCCTCTGCTGGCACGATTTGGGCTGCCAGCAAGATGACGTTGCATGGCTTTGCCAGAGGCCACTTACGAACACGTGAAAAAAAACCAGCCAGCTCCAGATTACCAAATTGGAAGCCCGGGCCCTTTGGCTGGAGACTAATATTGTGAGGGAGTGAGGGCAAACACAGATAGTGAATTAGGTCTGTTGAGGGATGAGACATATCGTCTGTCTCTTGAAGCACCCAAACGCATCTGGCGAGCCACACAGACCAACAAATATGGCTGAGGGGATAAAAAAGGTAAACTTCTATATTGGCCTGTTTCCCAGCACCAGACATCCACTATTATACCAGAACTAATTGGTGATACAGGTAATAAGGGCACAAATTAACGGAAGTGTCCCTCCCCCATATTTACCGCTCAGAGGGTCAGCTGTTGGGAGAGCCCATTACACATAAAGAAATACACAATGCTCTCCTCTCATTGGGATGGCCTCTGGGAATTTCCCTGGGCCAGATAGCTTTCCAGCAGAGTACTACACAACATTCCGAGACATTTTAGTTCTTAAATTGCTAGCTCTTTATAAAGAGGTAGAACATACCAGCACCTTCCCACCTGAGCTAGATGCAGCAACAATTGTTGTGCTCGCAAAAAACTCAAACTCCCTCTACATTGTGTGCAGCTTACTGGCCCATATCTCTTATCAATTGCAGGATCACAATATATGCTACCATATTGGCATCCAGAGTTAGGTGTGACCTCTCCACCTCGATACACCCTGATCAGTGTGGCTTCATGCCAATGCTAAGCACAAGCCACTGTATCCGACACTCCATGTGGCCCTTGCCCACCGGCATCGCCTTCCAACCAATCTAGCACTACTTTTTCTTGATATCAAAAAGGCATTTAATATGGTGGATTGGGGCAGGGCTATCTGGGGGCAGTTTTGGCACACGCTGGGAACCCCCCTTTTGTGGACTGGTTCAGGATCCTTACTCCTGCCCCGCAGCGAGAGTGCAAATTGATGGGGTCCTATCTGACTCCTTTCCCATCAGATGGGGAACTAGACAGGGGTGCCCCCTGTCCCCTATTCTATTTGCACTTTCAATCGAACCCCTGGCATGCCTG
Source organism: Pleurodeles waltl (assembly GCF_031143425.1). NCBI lineage: Eukaryota > Metazoa > Chordata > Amphibia > Caudata > Salamandridae > Pleurodeles > Pleurodeles waltl. Next base: position 606,468,338 of record NC_090438.1, read on the forward strand.
ATTTGCAACAACCCTCTGATCCAGGGTTGTGATTGGGGAGATGGGAGGGAGGATCGGGTTCCCTTATCGGCAGATGATATCCTCCTTTACTTAGCCAACTCTGCCCTTACTGGACCCCACTGCCTGCATCTTCTGCTTTTTTGGGGAGGCTTCAGGACTTCGACTGAACCCTTCAGAATCGGTGCTTGTACCCTTGGCACCCTCAAAGGACCGCTTTTCCTGGCAGAGCAAAATCCCTATCCGTCGCCTTAGTGTTAAATACTTTGGTATGTGGGTATCTGTGCTTGCAGGACTGATGTGGAGCCTTAACCTTGAGCCATTGATGAGAAAGACTAAACAAGGCCTCACTAAATGGCAATCCTTGCCATTAAACGTGAAGGCCTGGGTGGCGCTATATAAAATGATGGTCTTGTATTTCAGAATACTCCAATTGTCATACCGCAGAGTTGGTTCAGTCTCCAAGACAGATATGTGACCTCTTTCCTATGGAAAGGTGCTCACTCCCAGCTTGCGATCAAGATATGCCAACGTACAACATATGAGGGAGCTCTGGGTATGACAAATTTATATCTGTATTAATTGGCGTCCCACCTCCTTGTGATACATGGCTGGTTCAATGGCAGATGGACCGAACATGCTTATTGCTTAGAGCTATCCCTCACAGGGTTTCCCTGAATCCTATCTACGCTTTACGGCTCCCTGATCCCCCAAGTACTGCTCCCATCACCAAAATCCCACTGCTGGCCTGTGACACACTGTATGGCAGACCAAACTTCCACAACAAACTCCTCTCTGGTACGGCACCTGGATCTGCGATGCAGCATATTTGCTTCTCACAATGCGACATCATCGGCCTGTCATGACTGGGAGATGTCTAGTTAGGTAAATACATGAGGTAATTTCAATAATTACAGCTTGAATATGCACTCGCAAGCACAAAGTTTTATAAATATCTATAGTTGTGTCACGCCGTTCAATCCCAGGTCCCTAGAACGGACCCCATCCAGAATTCAACCTCTAAGAAGACAAACTTCTTATGGGGACACTGGGAAAAGGGAAACTATCGCAAATCTACAGCACACTTATCCTTAATACCACAGGAGACCTAGCTTATCTTAGATCCCGGAAGGAGGACTAGGTGAGACCCCTCAAAGACGATGATTGGCGGGGTGCCTTGATGGCCTCCAGAACACTTTCTATTACTTCCTGTCTGCAGCTAAACCAACTCTACTACCTCCATGCAACATATCTTTCCCCGCAGCTTCTTCACCATGTAGGTCTGCGCCCAGAACTGACTGTCCCCACTGAAGCGCCGCCCCGGCTGGTTTCTATCATATGGTGAGGAATTGTGCTCAAATTAAACATTATTGGTCTACTGTATCTGCCAAACTCACAGAAGATCTGTGAAGGGAGGCCCCCCTTTCTCCAATTATGATCCTGCTGGGGGTGTTGGAGGGTACGGGGAGCACGAGAGCTGACAGCACATGTTTAGGAACGGCACTCATAGTTGCTAAGAGAGACATTGTGACCCACTGGAAAGTGCCTACACCACCTATTCTTACACAGTGGCGTCTGAGAATCGACAGGTGTGCTCAACAAGAGAATCGATCTATGAAGCCAGGGGTTGCACTTGAAACCATAAAATTGGGGAAATGGCAGGGGCAAATCCTTTAGGGGGCATTCTGTGGAAAGTAGGGATGGCCAGTCTGCGGCTAATGGAGTGCAAAGGCTATTTAATGGTGCAGCTCTACAATTTTACCATGAGTAATGGAAGTGACTTGATAAAAACTGTCCGTAGAAGGTACTGTTTCCTTTTGATGATAAAACCTAATAAAGATCATTATTAAACAAAAAAAATAAAAATGATTTGCCTCAACTGATGTCGCCACTTTGCCTTGGGGCGTGCATCAAACATTGCTTCTGGATCGTTCTGATGGCCATTTTGTCTCTGCAGCATGAGCACTTACTTTTACCTTCCCTTTACAAACCGTCACAAAATGGTTCTCTTTCCCACAGCCTTTATATATACGTCCAAGGGCAGGACATTTGGTTTGCATGGAAAGGAAAATCTGCATCTAAAACAACTTCTTTTTACGTATAGACATTACTTTGGGTCCTTCAGTCTTATTTCGGCTTGCTTTTCACACTCACGAATGATCTGCTCTGGGCACCTCTGCCCTTCATGTCAGTAGCTTGTCTTTCAGCAAGCTCTTTAACTCTGGCAGACATCAACACTCACTCCAAACTAAGAGTTTCTCTCGGCATTTGTCATCTGAATTAATCTGACAAACATCCATCTATAACTTTAAGACACATAGGGCCAGATGTAGCAAGGTCCGAATTTGCGATTTGGATGCAGAACGGTGTCTCAGACACCGTCTGCGACTCGCTATGGGGTCGCAAAGACCCACCTCATTAATATTAATGAGGTGGGTCGAATTTTGCGACCCCATAGTGAGTCCCTGCACTCACAGGGATGGTGGCCTGCTGAAGTCAGCAGACCTCCATGTCTGTGACTGCTTTTTCAATAAAGCAGTTTTTTTATTTTTATTTTGCAGCCCGTTTTCCTTAAAGGAAAACGAGTTGCAAAATAAAAAAAAAATTAACGAAACCATTTGGTTTCGTTTTTTCAGTGTAGGCAGTGGTCCATTGGACCACTGCCTGCGCTGAAGAAACCTTTTTGCCAACACTCACAAAGGGAAAGGGGTCCCATGGGGACCCCTTCCCTTTTGCGAATGAGTTACCACCAGTGTGACACTGGTGGTAACTGCAAATTGCTTTGCGACCGCATTCGCGGTCACAAAGTAATTCTGCATTGCGATGCGAGTCGCAAATAGGAAGGGAACACCCCTTCCTATTTGCGAGTCGCATTCACAATTTGCGAGTCGGTACCGACTCGCAAATTGTGAATGTGCATCGCAGAAGGCTGTTTGCATGGCGCAAACTGTGATTTTCGCAGTTTGCACCATGAAAACGGCTTCCTACATCTGGCCCATAGCTTCTTCATTATTAAATTCATTGGACGTACAGTGTTTTATGAGTGCCTTTAATCTTTCCACAAATTAATTGATGGTTTCACCAACTCTTTGACGTTCTTGACTGAATACGTGTTGTTCATAATCAATGCTTGGTAATGAATTGAACTTGGGATTCAAAGCATCTTTATTTTCACGGTATGTGACTTTTTTGTCAGTTCTCTGCATTTTCTTTATAACTTCTTTCACACCAGCAAGATTTTTGACATACTTAATAATCTTTCTGTTAACCGTCTCTTCAAGTGCATCAATTGCCTCAAATGTCTCCTAGCAGTCCCATCTATTGCCAATATTTTGTCTTTTGGCAGTATCAAAAAGTGATGGTGGTTTCAGGAAGGAGGCAGCATTGTAACTGTTCACGGGAGTGGTTGGCATTGAGGGTTTAACTCTTTCATGTACTGTCGGGTGCCCATTAGAATCTGCATCATCACTGAGGCCCATCAACAAATCAGCCACCGTGTCCTCCAGGGCAGTCTTCTTTGTGGTTTTGACCATCTTCTTGGTCTCCATCGGAGGCCCGTCATTTGTGGAGATATCTGGGGTTGTTCGGAGCCACCACCTGGCAACTTCGGTGGTGTGCCCCTCCAGCTATTGGACAGCTCAGTAAGCACAACCCCAGTGCTTATTCTTGGGTCTCTCCACCCAGTGCTGAGGTTGTAACGTACCAATTATGAAGACTCTGCTAAGTGTAAGGACAGTATGCATCTTTTTTACTTGTTCTGTCAGCCAGCGCCTTCTGTATAGTTCATAAATATTTGACTGTAGAAACTTTTCAGGGCTTCTGTTCACAGTGTTCTTTGGCAAGTTATGATCATCTTTGACTGCACTTTGTTGGCTGTATCTGCCTTCAGCCTTTATGCTCCATACTATACATAATTTTATCTTGCGTGGCGGGCCGGTACCTTTTAGTACGGCTTTGTTCGTAGTTTCTTGACCAACGATATATAGACTTCTCAGTGAAGCTTTCTTCAACTTCAAATGCTTCACTCTGGCTGGAGTTGGCTTAACATGCGCCAACTGTCTACTCAGCACTTCGATGAAGGCACGTAGCACGTACAAGCATTTTTCTTGTACCACAGCAAACTCTCTTGGACAGCACTGTCTTTCTTCAGGTTACTTATACCCTATCTCATCACCAGGTGGAGCGTCCTCCCCGGCCTGGTTATCAGCCAATGTTTACGCTCACATGGAGCTATAAATCACACGGTGTACCTGTGAACTCCAACATTCCAAACAAAGCTTTCATTACATTCTGTTCTAGCAACTATGTCTCAAGGATATGGAGTCGGTTTGGAGCCAAAGGGTTCGTCATAAAACTTGTAAGATACCACAGAAGATCCTACCATTAAGACCTACAAAGGTAGGCAATTAAAATTAACCAATTGTAGTTGGATGAACATGAAATTCAGATTCATAATGAATACAAATACATGCAATACATTTACTTCTGAGCAACAAAAAAAACATACTAATGGAGGTTGTGAGCACAAATACATATGCAAGACTGGCATAATATTTGTATTTTTTCAGATTAGCACCAATTATAAATCAAAAATATGAACGTGTATATAAACATCTGCCAGAGAGTAGACGGAACTACCAATACTTTTATGTTCAGCTCACGCTATTAAACTAAAAAACAGGGAAGTTATGAGCAATGAAATTACTATGTGGCATTTATTGGAAGTTTAAAACGGCGAGACGTGAAAGAGTGACCTTCAACAGCTGTTGAGAGGAAATCGAACAAAAAAGAAAGAAGCTTGAAGAACACGTGAAAGGGAAATCAAGGCAGTCTCTTCACATCAAAATATGTCATTCAAACAGGAGAAAGGAGAGGCTGATTATAGATTGCTGAGTTTTACAGCCTGATCATCGTGTTCGGGAGATGTTGCTTTCTGAAACTAGTTTGGTGGTTAGGAAACACATCCTTTTTGTCGTACCTGCTTTCTACTTAAATGCGCGCCCGACATCATTCCAAAGTTCCAGAAGCAGGCAAAGACAAAAATCCTGACATGTCTGGATAGCTGAGCTGTAGTGCACCTGTGAATTCTGGCTTGCTTTGTGATTCGTTCCTGGACTCTGTAGTTTTTGATCCACTGAATGTGCCTCATTAATGGGAAGAGTAGAATACTAAAAGGGCCTGCGGTGCAGTGCTAATTACATTAGATGGTGGATACTGCTGCCTCTCCATACAGGAAGGCTGATGGTGCTATCCCACTGCGTGTGTGTGTGTGTCTGTTTCTTGTACATCATGCACAGGGGGAATGGTGTCCAATGGAGGACCCGATAAGTGTCTGAATAAGTTGGTGGTTCCTTTCCTGGATCATTGTCCACCTTGTGGACATGGCGTGAATACTGCCTGCTTGTGTGGACTGACCTTAGCTCAGGGGTCCTGTGTCAGTGGTGTAACGAAACTTGAGGAGGGGGGCCTGCAAAGTACATGAAGGGACCCCCTCCGAACTCACTCAAGAGGCCATGGTACTAAGCTGAGGGGGCCCTCTGGAGTTCACCCCACCACCCCCGTCACCATAGGGGCCGTGATGGCCTTTGTTATGCCACTGTCCTGTGTATGTCTCAGGGACTGAGGAGAACTAGCCTCCATTTAGCCAACATTTACCCTGCCACAATACCTAAAGTTTAGTTTGTGTTGTGCTAGGCATTACCTATCAATGGGCGAGTGTTTAGTTTTAGGCAAGCCAAAGCACGACTTCATCAGCTGCCACCTTCTTTCTCCTGTACCTCCAGAAAGCTCAGGAAGAAAGCCAGGCAAAAATTACATCTCTCATGCACTGAGTAGGGTGTAGAATTTAAATATAGCAAAGGTTCCGGTCGTCTTTGCCCCCTTCATAATGCACACAAAAAAACATTAATACTGTGTCCATCTAGCTAGTAGCTGTACTGTGCCTTTACTCTGAAACAGGCTGTGTACCAGCCCAGGGACATGTTTACATTACACAGTATCCTCAATGTTGCTGTAATCCCTTTCTGCCAGAAAAAGGCCTAAGACTTGAAGAAACGCTGCTACTGCAATCTTCAATGAAGGAAGGTCGGTGTGGGAAAGACCAAGATACTGATTATAAGAGTAAGAATAGGTTATGGCAGAAAATCAGTCATGTCATGGAAGACAACAGTGCAAATATCATGCGTATCTTGGGGCACAATTATTCAAAACCAACCTAAGATTTGTGTCATCAAACGGAGAGAGAGGAACTCGTGGGGAACATTTCAAAGCTGAGAGTATGGTATACCCCCTGGCCCATGCTGTACCTTTCTTAAGGTGCGGAGCGCCTATCTGCTTTATTCCAGCATTCATAGGATACAGAATTTACTTTTTTTTCTTCACTTTAGGCTTTCAAATAATGTTTTGCCATCTAAGGTTGAAATCATTGGAACTTTGCTCACTTTCCAAAGATATAACATTTGTGAGAGACTGGCCATAAAATACAGTTTATAACAGCCAACAGATGAAGCAATCCTATCTCTGAAAAATTAATTATCACCATGAGTTATCAGCCTTGAGCTACAGAAGTTTGTGAAGTCTTAGTTCCCACCACTAACACTAAGGAATATACTTTGGGTGCTAGACCAGAACCAGGATTAGTAATCCCGGTGCACTGGTTTGAGAACAGTTTGGAAAGTAACTAGTCGCCCTTCTTTGATTTTTGTTTTATGCCCCAGGTAACAGTTCCCACCCCACCGTGTCCATGTAAGTAGCCACTTGTACATGAATTAGTCATCTTTGGCCAGGGTGGAAAACCTGCTCATTTTGGATGAGTGTTGTTTGATGACTTCATTTTGTACATGATTATGTGGATTCACAGGTATGAGTTTTCCAGCCTTGAACCAATGGTTGGTGAGAAACCAGGGCTGACATACAATGGACAACTTGACCAAAGGCAGCATTCCACAAATCCCTTTAGCCTTTTTGACTAAGCATTGTAAATATAACTTTGAGACTTTAAAACACTGAAAGACAGCCAAAAGGTGCACCACTGACCACAGTGCCCCGAGTACATTTGCATTGTAACATATTTTTCTGTATGCACCATCATCGGGTTTGGTATTACATCTCATCATCTTAATATTCAAAAACCTTTAGGTTTTCTGTATGGGGCCACATCTCAACTAGTTAGCTCTCCCTACCTGCAAATAAAATAAATATTAATTTGTACAAGCATATCCTAGGGTGGACACAAAAGTTAATGTGGGCAATGACCAGTGTTGTAGATGTCCAAACCCTCTATCGCCACCTGCTACAAGTAACTGCTTTCTTTAAAGAGCCAGGAGTACAAATGTTTAATTTAGTCATTGAATTAGAGAGCAGTAGTGCCTGAAATCTGCTGTTTTTAAATCACAGTATCACCACTAGTAGTGCCAAGTAACTGCTGACACTACTGGAATCACTGAAAAGGCCTTACTAGCAGAACTCATGAAACACTAAGACCTGCATGCAATTTGATTACATACTCTGGTCTGTTACGAATACTAAAGAAATGCTGGAAATCTACTGAAGCCATGAATGTCAATTTACGACGGAGAGATTTCTTACTAATCCAAACACCTTTGTGACTTAGTCCCTGAGACACCTATACCACGTTTTAATAACTTGGGGTCCCGCTGAAGAGATGCACAAACCAAAGATTCAATTCCCAGCAGAGTCAACTTTTTCCCCATGAATAATAACTAAACTAATCTTAAATTGCATATAGAACCTATTCAAACATTTCTAAGAATATGAGTGCAATGAAAACAACCAGATCATTAAGCATAAAGCTTTCTTTCTGGCACTGCACATAGTACACAAGTTAAAAGTTCTCTCCTTGCTGCTTATTATTTTTAAAAATGTACTATAAAGAATAATAACATTAATAATAAAATAGTATAACTGGGATATACATTTCACCATTTAGGTCTTGCTATAGACCACCAATGAGCAATATTTTGCCTTTGAATTATTTTGTCACAGGGGACTGGCTTCAGACAGGGGCAAAACTACAAACTGGATTATGAATGGATGGGAGAGATAGATTTCTCTTCTACTTTGGCCACATTAAGCAGCAAAGTTGTTTTGTTTTATATATCTCTGGAGGGTAGTATTAAGAAAGTGACCAAAAATCAACAAAGCTAATGCATAATGTCTCTTTCACTCTTGAAAACCAAAAGGAAGTGGTCACCTGTTTACGTCCTGTCTTTGATGATCTACAGTGATGTTATATGCAATAATTTAGACGCTATCATCCGTGTCGAATCATACATTTTTGACAGTTGACAGTACTTTCATTTAGATTGCAGTCATCCAATTATAATCATTGTCTACAGATGCAATATTAAGAGGTCATTTTTTTTTTTGACGGGGAGTTTTTGAGCAAGATTAAGGTTTTTACCTTCCATTTATTCCTATGTAAATGTAATCTTGGGCAAGTTCATATATATCTATATGGGGCACTGCCCACCAGAGATCACAACATGTAATATAAAATTTCCACAAAGCATGTTGTTGCATATGAATGTTACAGACCAAAGTAGAGCAAGCTGAACAGAATTACAAGAGTATGTACAGAAAGAAAGCAAGTAGGACATTTCTTTACGTGGTCTGTCTAGTAAGAGGATAGGTCTTGGCCAATTCAAGTAATTAAGGAGAACATAGACTATTAGATTAGTCACAACACTAGATTCAAGTCTCCACACAGGATAGGCTTCTGGCCCACGTTTGTACAACCTCTCACAGTTCGCTGTTTGACTTGTTATACTATTCAACCCTATTCTAGATAGTGACAGCATTCCACATCTTTTCAACTTAGAAGTTTTACTGAGCTTTAGTGAGCATCTGAACCCCCATAAATATTTACTGTAGCCAGGGTATTAAACACCCAATACTATACCCAACACAAACCATCAGATCCTCACAAAGATATTAGGAATTCGGACGATGACACAGGCTGACACTCTGACACAAAGGCCAAAATGTGATCATCCCTAATCACTATTTGGCAAAGGATGCACATTTTTTACCTGAAGTCACATATGTTTGCTAGGTTTCCCCACCTCCCCCAAAAAATTTCACTAACAGCTCTTTTCAAAGCTAAAAACTCATTCAATTATACGAGCTGGGCTTCTCTTTTGTAATGCTGCAGCTTGTGCATTTTCCTTCATGGTGCATGAGTTTGACTGCGCTACAGTATGTAAATTCAATATGTAATTATAAATTCAATTGATGCCAGCTAAATAAAGGTGTCCTGGGCACCCGACAATGGTGCTACAAGTTACCCTTTCTATTTGCCTTTTATATAAAACACCAAGCATATATATTTGTCAATCTAACAATTTTCATCCGCTTATTTCAATTTTATTGCACATAAAACTTTACGCTGATTAAATTTCCTTATTCTTAAGGTGAAAAAACTAGAATATGAGTCACTTTGGATTGTACGCAAGATTTTACAGATATCGGTGGATATAAAATGTAAAGCTCTCAAAATGGAGAGGGTTGTATTTAATTTTTCTACTGAAACACTACCACTATGGTCCAGTTATGTTTCACTGCTAAGAAAAGCTGAAACAGCTATTCTCTTTTTCTGGGTTCCGTAGATCTACTAAAGATGTCTGTGCTTCTTTGGCTTCTACTTTTTTTTTAATAATAAACACCACTTGTTATTTTCAGTCTACTTTCCTTCAACAAATCGAATTCATATTTTCTAGTTTTATTTCAGTAGGTCACCATCCCCACTTATGTGTAAAATGTCTGTCTATTCTGCAGACAAAATGTGAGGTGGTCGTTCTTAAACTTCATATTTATTATCATGCATCATTAACATTAAAGATCAGACATATTCCAAATCATTGTTTCAATTCACTGACATTTTGATAACTCATTCACTGAATATATGATGATCCAAGATAAGGTTTGGGATTACCAAGTTTTCTTGTGGATGAAAGTATACAGAGCTAAGAATAACTGTTCACAGAGCTATTCTCCAGCCATACAAAAATGAATAATATTGGCAGTGGTATTGCTACTAAATTAAGGCGGGGAAAAATATGTTGATGTAGGGAAGATGAACACTGGTCTGAAGTTTTTGAAGGCTTGCAGGATCAAAGTTAAGTTTCTTGGTGAGGGGATTGGTGGATGGTGATCTGACAAGTTTCAGTGAAGAGAAAACAATATCTTCTTCAACAGAGGCACTGGTAATTTTAAGGACTAAAAAAGATGCCTTGAGCACAAGATCTTATGAGGGTTGCCAGGATAGGATTGTTTGGAACAATTTACAGAACTGATGGAGTCATGTTGATGGAAGGGTGATCATTTAGTGATGGGTCATGTTAGGAAATGTTTTTTGTAATATTTTGTATTTTATCTGAAAGTAACTTTGTGATCTTTTTGACAATGACAGTTGAGCTGAGAATTTTAATTTACATAATGGGTTTAGTGCCATGCCTTACAGTTTGGAAGAGAGAACTAAATGGCTGAAGCTTTTTTATTTTTTTTCTTTAAAAGATTTGCTTTATTGACTGGTATGAATTTTTTCTTGTGCTTTGTGTTTTTTTAGAGCTTGGACTGCCTCAGGGGTTATAGTTTTTCACCATTATTTATTATTATTCATGCTGTTCGTTTGCTGACATTACGTTATTTTGTGTAACATAAGCTAAAAAAACTATCTCTGATGGATTTCTTTTGTATATATTGTGAAAGATGGTCAATGATGTTCAGGGTTGAGTTGTAAAAGATGGTGAGAGGTTGAATGGTTTTAGTTGTTTGCTGCAAGATTAATTGATATGAGCAATTGTGAGTGTTGTTGGGTGGCTATATCTTATGTCTTCCTGTTTACCTGGGTTTGCGTGACCCATTTTATGTTATCCGAGTTGAGGAAGATGCTACACGAGGACCCAAAATATGTGATGGTGTCAGGGTGAAATTTATGGAGGAGAAAAATTATAATGTGTGTGTTGAATTTTTTATAGGTTGCAAGAGAAGGCTTTTGGTGGAGGTAATGATGGTTGCATACTCCCTTAGCTTTTTGGACAGCAGGCTTTTGTTCCACTGGATACTAAAATCACCTAAGATAATTTTGGCGGAGCAGTGAGTTTTCATTGGTGTGAGGAGTTTATCAAAGAGATGCAAGATGGATGATCCTAACCAGTGGGAGGAAGAGGATGTGAGAGCATCAGGTTTTGCATTTTTAAGTTTGATTATGATCAGAAGTAGAAAGAGGAGAAGGGTTGGTCTCACAGTGAACAATAAAGGGCACCACCTGCATTTCTATTGTGCTCTGCCTTCTGTAGGAAGGCGTACCCTTTAAGTACCAAAATATCAAACAACTTTGGTGATGTAGTTGTAAACCAGGCTTCAAAAATAAAATACACATCATGTGAACATAAAGATAGGAGATCTGCAATCTTGCATGCTTGAGCATGAGTGGTCCCTTACTTTAAAAGAAGGTACTCTGGATTACTTTTGAGTAGTGTAGTGGGACTATAATCTAATGTGCTCAAGTTATTTGATTTAGGTGGTGCAATGAAAGCACCTATTGTCTTGAGATCGGTGGATAGCGACACTAGTCAAATGCTATACCAGGATTTGATGCAAGAGAATTTTATGAATTTATGCCAGGTTGAAATGATTTTGGGTGACTATTTAAAATACATTTGTCTCAGAATGATTAGATATTGATGAACTGGTTGCAGGACAAGGCGTGTTCCTCCTTCGTCTGGATTCTGAAGAAGCAAGGTTTTCCATTGAGCAGGTACCCACACTTGCATTTATTTCTTTTCAAGCCAGAGTCCTAGTCACAAAAGTTTTTGAACACCTTAATGCACAAAATGTCAAATCTATAAGTGAAGATGTCTAATGCCAGCTAATAGATTTGGGAGTTTTAAACATTTACACCTGCGAGTGTAATTTAGACCTGGGGAACATTTGCAATTACTGTGGATTGTCAGAGTTGTAGGTTATGGGGTACAGTTGGGCGCATGTGTGTTTCAACAGGACTGACAGGGCAGGCAACATTGAAAATGTGGTGAACATCCACAGTCATAATTTCCTTGCATTCACACATATTTCCAATAGTTTTTTAACTCCTGTAACTTGTAACTTTAAACACAAAAAAAAAGTTAGGGCACATTGGCAAATGTTATGAAAACACTCTTAAAACATCCTCTATTTTCTGGGGTTTAGCAAAAGGCTTTTCTTTATATGGCAATATATTTTATTTGTTGAAAATGAAAGAAAAAAAAATTGCAAACACAAATTTCTTCCACACTTTCTATTGCAGATTGGCTTCGTTTTGGCCATTACACAGCATTAAGTATGGAGATTATGAAGTATGATGCGTGTTCAAGATGTGTGGTGTAGATTTCAATGCACCCACCTGCAGACTTATGGGAATTTCCTGAAATACATATATCTAGGCGATTTGTTGGTGCAGATCAGCAATGCCCATACTTAAGCACTGTTTGTAAACTGGGCTTGCAAACCATGGATGTGCAAATACATTCTTCCCCCTAAAAGTGCTTTTTCACAAATTAGTCTTGGCAAAGTTTTGAAAGAAATTCCTTAAGATTTGGAAGGTGAATTTCTTGAATTGCACACTCCTAGTGCTCACATCACACAATTAGTTTTTTCATCCACACGGGTCGTCCTTTTTCCTATATAATGCACTCTCATTGCCTTAATTTTTATGTTGTTGAACCCTGTATTATTGTATTAGCCGGTCTCTGTGAAACAGCAAACGTCTTGTATGATAAACCTTTCACCAGAGTTTGTGATTCATGTCATTTCATATATGCACAACAGATCTGAAGCGAAGCAAGTAAACTGTTCATTTAAAGGTTGTAAGAAGTAATATTCTGTTTTTTTAATACAGATTATCCTAGCAACCCTTCACAGATTTAGGACTGAGTGCATTCCTTTCATTGTATGTAAGCAAAACTGTATCCAATTGCAAGAGAAACCTAACATATAAGACATATGCATTGCCTATAAACGCTTTGTAAAACAGACGACCTTAGCAAACTACATTAAGTGCGAATATTGTTAATTTCATGAACCTTTGAGAGCGAATCAACATTTCACCCACTCCTATCATATATGCCCAAGATGCATGAAACCGTTAAACAGAGTACTTGAGAACCATGTTTATTGAGGAACCATTCCACCAACAAGCATGACCTGTTCTGTATGATAGTGAGATATTATGGAGATGTAATTAATGGGAATTTGTAAGCACCAGAAATGCCCCTCTCCCTGCACTGCTAATTAGTCTACATATTACATGCTTCTATCAATCACATCTTTGATTATATCACGCAGGGGCGGCTCCTCCATAAGGGGCGCCCCTCCGCCAGCTGCAGAAGCTGCAAACCTTTAGAACAAAAGGATAATAAACAATGTTAAACAATGTTTATTATCCTTTTGGTCTGAAAGGGGCTGGGCCACGAGGGTGACGTGCACTGAGGGGAAGTGCTCAGCACTCCCCCTCAGAGCGCATGTATTTTTGACCGGCCATCAAAATGATTGAGGAGAAAGCTGTCCATGGCACAGGCGCGAGTTAGTTACCTTAGGGCATGAGTCATAGTTACTTGAAAAAACTAGAACTATAACTGGTGAATTTCCGCGGTTTGTAGTTTCAAACGTTACATTGTTACTGAACATTTTACTTAACTATAGTGTTACTTTAACCTTTGTTTTTTCAGTGAATATATATGTGTATGTAAATTAGACAATGTATATTTTGTTCATCACTTACCCATCGGAAACTTCTTTTATTATCGACGACAATGGTTTTTTCTATAAAAGAAAAGAAAATATGATGATGGAACATTCTGCTTCTTTTGAAAGGTTAAGTACATTTTTGGTATGAAATCATAAGAAATCATTCGACGGGCTTTTGGATCTGTAAACTGGTTAGAGGACAAGAGGAGTGAAAATAGCTATTTGAGCCCAATGATATGGACATTAGATCATTCTCTACAGCTTACAAAAGCCATTTGGTCAACAAATATTTAGCAACCCAGAAATGTGTGCTAATCAATGGGGAAAACAATTCAGTATTGTGTATGGCATGATAGAAAATATACATGTATATATTTAAATTGGAAATACAGTGGTCACTAAATGATAAACCCTGGCACACTCGAACACATTACCCCAAACCAAAGGGGTATATCGAAAATGTAAGTGACCCTGGTAAACAAGAATTTAAAATCAACCACTGGATACTACTTTTCATGCTCCATGATTTAGCATGGCCAACATAAATGTCATTTAGAGGTCACCAGGGGCCCCAGATGCAACCCTTGGCTTGTCCCTTGCAACCACTGGCACTGGCTTTGCGACCCCTGGCCCCAGAAGTAGCAAAATCTGTGCCAAAAAGACTGCGTCAGCTAGTTCTCATGGGCACCGGTGCTCGCCCCTTATTGTCTGGCTATTTTGTATTCCACTGATTGTGAATAATAGTGCATTATTCAAAAATCAGTGTAATAAAAAAATGAAAGCACCAAGATCTCTGATGCAGATGATGCAAGTAAAACATTTTTTAAATGCATGTTGTGTGGATGCTTATGGGCAAGTGTGCTTGTGTGCAAGATAGTGTGTATTTACGTGTATGTGTCTGTGTCTGTATCTGTGAGCATGTGTAAGTAAAAGTGAGTCAGAATCAGTGTCAGGTAGTGAGTGAGATTGCATGTCAGTGAGTGTGAGTCAGTGAATGCGTAAGAATGAGTGTAAGATAATGAATAAAATGGAATGGGTGCAATTAAGTAAGAATGACTGAGGGTGTGTGTGTGTGATTGAGTGAATGTAAGTGAGCATGGGTAAAAATGTGGTGTTTTGTTTGCCAGTCAGCCTTTTGCCCTGGCATACTGATGGCAATTCTTGACTTACAGAGGCACCCATGGAAGAATACTGCTGCTGGCATACTGGAGGCAATTGTTAGCATGACAGGAATCTGTGACAAAATACTGGCTATGGCATGCTGGAGTTAATTCTTGGCATGATGGTCACACTTGGTAAAATATTAGTACTAGCATAGCTGAAGCAGTTCATGGCATTGGAGGTACCCATCAAAAATGCTGGCACTAGCATACCTGAGGAATTTTTTGGCATGGAGGTACCCATGGCAAATTGATGGTGCTAGCTCGTTGAAGATACTTCCTGACATAATGGATGAAAACACTGGCATATGGGGAGGGAGCAACCATAACTACAGGGACCATGACGTATTAGAGGTACTTTTGACATTAGGTATGGAGATGCCATAAATTTTAAAAATTTTACACTGACAACTGTGGGCCATTTTGGCAAAAGGGAGGCATCCATGGCATCTGCGGGGCACACATGGTAAAACGCAGGCTCTGGCACTATCTATAGAGGTGATTTATGACATATGGGGGCATCCAGGTTTCATTGGCTTAAAACACCATGAAAGGACTTGAATATGAAAGTGCCCTTTCAGAGTCTGTGGTTGTTTTAGCATGTCTGTGTGAAAACTGTGCTTTTGAAAACACTATTTGACCCCATTTTGTTACAAATGTTCCTCAAGTAGTATCCCTCTGAGCACTCCTGGAAGAGGGCTGACTAAGTGCATTTCAGGGTAAGTATTACTTCCCAACAGTTTCAAATATGTCAGCAACCTAACGTGGTGGTTCCTTACACAGACATTTCTCTGTATTGTGCTATAGTTATTGTGCAGTTATGGAACTTTAGTGGTGTCAATTATGGTGATATCTCCAGGTTTAAGGCCATGCAACATGACTTCCTGGGGATAACCAGGCTCAAACGTAATATGATGTCACTTCCTGTGATGTCATTAAGGTCAGACAGAGTGTGATCCCACTTACGCTACCTCTGGTATTTTGGTGACTCAACATCCATAATTGCCAACTAGCCCACTCCCAGGCTAGAAAGCATCTTTCCTTAAAGACCACATCCCCTCCGAATTTATCACTACCCTAAGAACCACAACAGACTGTGGCATCAACCAATGATTTAACCCAATGTAGAAGCATATAAAAATAACTCCACAGTTAATCAAGATTTACAAAGTGTAACTTTGTATGACATTTCTTTAGAAGCAGTAAATTGCTACAGAGTGGATTCCACAGTCTCTGGGACACCGGATTGCGCAAGGTTATTATGCTGACCTCTCCAGAGACAACATGGGAAGCACTATTTATATAATATTCAAACCGCTACCACTCACAAGCATCCAGCCATAACAAACTTGGGTCTCTATACTAACTCCCTTAGAGATGTTTGTGATTGTAGCCAGAAGTGCCTAATAATGCCAAACTGTCTTGATGAGGAACAGTGTGGCTAATATCGTCGTAAAACATGTGTTGGCTTCAAGTCTTGTACTATGAATAATTTCCGACCTCTGAAATAATTGACTGCATCAAGAGAGTTACCAAAAAAAGTTACTCTTTGAAAATCTTGGGGAACTCTTATGAGTTATTTTACTAATCCCAAGAAAAAAGCTTTGAAATAGGTCAAAGTTACTTGTTCATTTCAGTAAAATTTGGGGGTGGGGGGAATCTACAACATAAAGACACAGCAGTTGGTCCTTATTTGAGTTTATTTCCAGGCCTAGAATCAATGAACTATCTTTATGTCCATGATCTGCTCTAACCAGAGATTAATCAAAGAAACCAGAGGTTCTCAAAATGCAGCATATATGTGCATTCATGGATCCAGAAGAGCTGAGGGGGAGATGGGAGGGATTTAACGCTGTCAATGTTGCACTTCCGAGTTGTGAATTAGCCTTGGAAGGGACTGCTGTCCAAAACTGCAACCTCGAACAAGTACCATACCATGGCACCATTCCAAATCCCTTCATCATTCCTGCACTTTCACAAAGGCTTTGTGAAACCCCTTCTCAAGTAGCCTCACTTTAATAAAGCTCGAATATGATAAGATGCTAACCTTGAGACATATGCAAACTAAGGGGGTTATTCCAACTTTGGAGGAAGTGGTAATCCGTCCCAAAAGTGACGGTAAAGTGACGGATATACCACCAGCCGTATTACGAGTCCATTATATCCTATGGAACTCGTAATACGGCTGGTGGTAAATCCGTCACATTTGGGAAAGATTACCACCTCCTCCAAAGTTGGAATAACCCCCTAAATGAGGTTGAGGCAAGTATACATTTGATTCCCTTCACTCGTTCAACAAAGTAGGTAATCATTTCCTGAATTAGGGCCAGTTAAGTGCTAGTGGAAAACATCTTTCAAAAGGAAACTGTTAACCAGTAGACATCTGTTTGTGGCATGTAGTGCTGGAAAAAAAAAAAAAAAAAGTACACATATGTTGGAAAAGTTTAACAATATGAGCTAAGTATAATACTCCCAGAACGCTTTCCGATTAGATGCAAAAGTTTGCAGAAGCTTGTCAGCAAGAGTGATGAGCCTCTGCTTTCAAAATAAAACGTCCAGAAAAAAATGCAAGTAGGAAAAAAAACGTTTCGTTAATATGACATTTTAGGTGCTATTTCTTTGAAGAGTCATTTGCTAGTACTTCCAAAAAGTATTCCTAATGGAAAATCAGTGTAACCATTTTCAACAAGATTATGGGAAGGATGAAAATAAACAAGCACTGGCAAAGCCATCCGATCCAACATTTTTTTAGGAGTTTTTTTTTTATTTAGTCAATGCATGTCTTATTTTGACATGGCTTTTTTAACGCTTTGTTGTTGTGGGAGCTGCCAGGCCCTCATCACTGAAACAAACACTGGCAAAAAGAAATAAAGTTTTCGGTCTCAAAGAGCACTCATTGCCACCTGTGGCGTAACAAAAGCCCTGCAGCCCTCCTACACAGGGCCCCCTCAGCACACCACCTGCCCTGAGTTAGTCTGATGTGGGGCCCCTCCATTTTCTTTGCAGGGAGGCCCCCCCTCTAATTTCGTTAAGCCATTGATTGCCACAGTAGTTCCTGGCATTGAACAAAACTACTTTGTGTGCCAATATGCTCACTGTGGAAGAGCACAATGTGACCACTCACAGTAAAGCCACCCGATAGAGAAATGGAGGTTTAATAAAAACAAAATGTCTTTGTTAATACCAGTCCTAATTAGGGACCTAATTCTTAAAGAAAGTCACAAAAGTGCACCCATGGTATATGTCTTGGAATATGTGGCTTTCATGAATTCACCAGAACTTAGACGTAGACCAGGAAATCATACTCCTAGAAAATATTTGCAAACTGTATTTTAGCATGAGCAAATATGCATGTGTAGATTTGCTCATGTGAAAATCTGTTGAGCGTTTACAAGTTCACTTTCCCTCCAACCACTTTTTTTCCCAACCCTGGAAGAACTTCTACTTCTGCCATTGACAGGAGTAAATTTCCAACCTTTCTCATTAACATGAAAGTAGGTTTTCAATCTCAAAGGTATTCCAACCCTAGAACTATTGCTTACTGCTTCCTCCAGCCCCAGTATGTAGAGCTGCGGAGAGGTGGCAAAATAAGGACATTAATGCAGCCACTAAAAAGACAACTTTCCATGAAAGATATTGCAAAGAACAGTAGTGCATGGGTTCAAACATTGGTCTCCATGTGTCTAGTAAGGACAACATTAAGGTTCCATACTGGAGCTGGGGGAACCCTGGGTGGAGTAATCCTCCTAAGTCCTTCCATAAATGCTTTAATTACAGGAATTCTGAACAAAGAAATATGTTTGTTTTTTTGTTTGGAGGTAAGCAGCTATAGATGCTAAATGAAGTCTAATAGATAAATATGCTAAATTTGCCTTTTGTAAATGTAACAGATAACACTATCTTAGCTGTAGGTTTACGTGCCTCTCTAAGAATGTCCGTACATTCAGAGGGAAGTTATAAATATCCAAACTATAACTTCATGAGCCATATCGCAAGATTGAGTGTTTTGGGGTCTGGATGTCTGGTTTGACCTCGCTTTTGAGTCAAAAGATCTGGTCTGTTCCTAAGTGTCTGGTGGGGAACCACCAACAGATCCAACAGTGTTGTGTACCAAGGATGACGTGCCCATGTGGGGGCTACAAGGATCATGGTGAGTGAGGTTTGTCTGAGTTTGCGAACCAGAAATGGAATGAGTGGGAGAGGCAGAACAGCGTGAGCTAATATCCCTGACCAATTCATCCATAGACCATTGCCCTTGGACTGAGGGTGTTGTTATCTGAACACAATGTTTTGGCATTTTGAATTTTCTGTGGTGGCAAAGAGATCCATTTCTGGTGTTCCCCACAGATGAAAGGATTGGTGAAATACTTATGGGTGAAGTTTCCATTTGTGGACATGTTGCTGCATCCTGCTTTGGAGGTCTACAAACTGATATTCTGCCAGTAACTGAAGGTGATTGTGAATTACCCATTTCCAAATTGTCTGCGCTAGAAAGGACTATTGAGAGGAGTGCCCCCCCCCCCTTTCTGCAGATAATACATAGTTGTCATATTGTCTGTACGGACTAGAACCACTTTGTGGGAGAGTTGTGGGAGAAATGCTTTGAGCGCTAAAAAGACTGCTAGTAACTCCAAGTAATTGATGTGATAAGTTTGTTGAATGGGATCCCATCTGCTCTGTATTGTAAGGTTGTTGAGATGAGCTCCCCAGCTTATCTGTGATGCATCTGTAGTGAGAGTGATTTGAGGCACAGGGTCTTCAAAGGGCCGCCCCTTTGAAAGGTTGGAGAGATTCTACCACTGAAGAGAGCGGTGAGTCTGGAGGTCCAACAACACTTGATCCTGAAGATGACCCTGTGACTGAGACCACTGACGAGACATACACTGCTGTAATAGAGGCATGTGTAGTCTGGCATGAGGAATGATGGCAATGCAGGAAGCCATCATCCCTAATAACTGCATCACTAGTCTCACTGTGTAAGTGTGGTTCTTTTATAATTGAGAAAGAAGGTTTTGGAAAGTTTGAATCCATGCGGAGTTTGAATATGCCAACCCTGAGTGAGTATTGAGAATTGCTCCCAGATAAGGCTGTATCTGTGAAGGTTGGAGATGGGATTTGAGAAAGTTGATTGTAAATCCCAGAGTGTGTAGAAGGTATACTGTGTACGGAGTAAGCTTCTGACATTGTTGGATGGTATTGGCTTTCATGAGTCAATTGTCCAAGTATAGATAAATGTGAATATGTTGTCTTCTGAGGGATGCAGCCACTACCCCTAAGCATTTTGTGAATACCATGGGAGCGGTTGTTACCCCGAATGGTAGAACCTTGAATTGATCATTTTTCCCGCAGTTAAAAATCTGAGATCCAGAATTGCTCTTAATGACCCGTCTTTCTTTGGTTTAAGGAAGTTTAGGGAATATACTCCTAACCCTTGTTGAGACAGGGGAACTGGTTGTATAGTCCCTTTGAGAAGAAGGGACTGTACCTCTTCTTTCAAAAGAATGAGATGATCATGTGAGAATTTGTGAACATGGGGGAATATTTGGTGGACTGGAAGTGAGTTCTAGACAATAACCATGTTGGATAATTGATAGAACCCATTGATCTGTAGTGATATGGGACCATTAGAGATAGACATTTGCTAGTCTTCCCCCACTGGAGAGGTGTGTGCTGTGAGAATTTGTAAGAAGTCACTGTCTTGTACTTGAGGCAGAACCTCTAGAGACACCTTCTCTCTGCCTCTATTATTTGCGCCCGGTAAGAGCCTCTGAAGGAACTTCTATTGTAAAAACGTGTTACTTGCTTGGTTTGGGAGGTGGAGGGCTGCTCGGTAGAGGATGTCTGGAAACCGCCCATAAACTGTTGCCTACGTAAATTACCCCTGCTTAGTGTAGTTAAGGCCCCCATAGCTTTAGCTGTTTCTGAATCTTTTTTCAGCTTGCCAATGGTGGTATCAACCTCTGGGCCAAATAAGTGTTGTTTATTGAAAGGCATGTTCGGAACTGCCTGTTGTATTTCTGGCTTGAAGCCTGAGCACCTCAGCTAAGCATGTTTTCTATAATAAGACTGGTGTTTACACCACGTGGTGCTGTATCTGCTGCATCAATGTCACATCTAATTGAATTGTTTGAGATGGCCTGCTCTTCTGAGGCTATCTCCTGACCCCCTTTTTGATGTTCCTGTGGAAGATACTGGAGCAGTTCCTCCTTTTTGCCCCAGTGTGCCCCATCATACCTTGGCAGAAGTGCCTGAGAATTTGCAATTCTCCAACGATTATCATCTTGTGCAGCTACTGTTTTGCCTGCAGCATCCAGGTTTTAGCTCTCCTTATCAGGAGGAGGAGGATCTCTTGTGGACTGGCTATTAGCACATTTTCATGCCACACTTACTACTATAGAATCAGAGGTAGTAGTGATTTTAGGAATGTTGGATCCAAGGGTGCTGCTTTGTACGTTTTTTTGACTCTTGGTATAATAACTCTGGCCCTAACAGGTTCCTTGAAGATCCCTGTGGCATGTCTAAGCATATCTGCCAGCATGGTTAGGAACTGACTCTCTGTATGAGTGTTGGTTACTGTATCAAAGAGGAAATCCTCTTCGATACGGTTGGTGTGCCTATGTATATTATGGTATGCTACTGCCCTTGCAATAACCTGATTGTATTGCTGTTGCATCCTCAGTGGGTGATTGCCTTGCTGGACATAAATCAGGGTCATTAGAGTATGGGATCTGAATCATATAAATCCCATAGACCTACCCCCTGTGGAACAACACCTAAATCATTTCCATGAGGTGATGAATACCCTTGTGGAGAGAATTGTGGCTGTATTAAAGATGTAGGAGATTGTGGTGGTGGTGGAGTAGGAGAAAGTTCAGGAGAGTGAGGTGGAGAAGGCTGAGGTTGATCTTAAGCCTTGTCTTTCTCCTTGGAAACATTTTAGGAGGAGGAGCAGTGACCAGTGTTTCTTGAAAGGTAAGTCTCCTTTTAATTGGGATGGCAGGAGATGCAACTATTTTCTCTGTTCCCTTTTGTATATGGATCTTTAGTTGATGAGCATCCATTACTTCTAAAATAGGCTCCACTGGCAAAGTCCCTTCAGATGAAATAGTGGGGTCTTTGGAAACCAATATCCTCGGTCCCAAAGTTTTCGGAATTGAAGCTTCTTTTTGAACCAGTGTCGGCTCCAAAGCTGATGTTCAATGCTTCTTTTTCAGAGCCGAAGTGCTTGAATCAAATGTATTTTTTGTATCGTACCATGGCCAGAAGGCAGTGGTGGACTGATGACCAGCTTGGAAGTCTTTTTGAAAGTTTTTATGTGCAAAGATGGGGCTGGTGTACTCAGTATTGTGCTGCTGGATTCGACTGGCTTCGATGTCAGAATTGACGTCTGACTCAGAGTCTCGGATCAAAAGGGCTGTCTGATGTCTGATTTCCTCTTGTGCATGTTCCTCTCCGAAGATATAGGGAGTGTCTTCCAGTGTTTTCGACACCATCTCTAATCGATGTGCTCTTCTGTCATGGAGAGTCTTTTTAGAGTGAAAAGATCTACAAGCATCAAAGTTTTCCTCTTTATGTTCCGGTGACAAGCACAAGTTACACACCAAGTGTTGCTCTGTGTATGGGAATTTGGAGTGGTATCGAAGACAGAACCTACACAGAGTTAATTTCATTAGCCCTCCATTTTTCGACAGCACTTGACAGAGTAGGCCCAAGAAGGGCGTGGATGCCCCTAAGGGCATTGAACCGACCCCGACGCTGAGAATTGGATCAATTAGTTTAAGTAAGGAAACACACGATCAAAATACTATATCGTCGTCGGAAGAAAGACGGAAAGGAAAGTTTGAAAGAGACCGAACCGAGATCCACAGGAGTGAGAGGAAACACGTCCCAACCTGACGGCGGAGAGAAAACAATCTAACAAAGGACTTGATGAAGCAGATATGTTAATTAAAATTATTAATGAGTGTTTATTTTTCTACATTCATTTTCTCTACAATTTATTATTATACAAAATGCATAATGTGCACGTTTGAAAATGTGCCCACAGAGAGGGACTACCAAAATTCATGAATTATATCAAAATGACTAAAAATATGTGAAAATGTTGAAAATGCGTAATAATAATGGAGTAATATGTCATATTGAGCTATATAACGTATGTTTTACATTATACTGTAGAGTTAACTTAGCCGAAGTTGTGGCCTAGTTTTTGCCAGGCCTCATGCAGAAGCGGAATAATCATGCAATGTAGAAAGCTGATGTGTTGAACTGACCATGAACCACTTGTGTGAATAAAATTTGCTTAGCTAGAATATTATGCAATGAACCAACGGACAGGAGATGAGGGACTAGAGTATGTAACTAATTCAGTGTAAAGCAGACAAGATGTACTTTCCCAGGACTCGAACAATAGAGACACTGACTGGAGAAGAAGATGCAACATTTTTGATGGAGAACCATTCAACACCCTGAGAACGGCCTAATATTAGAATTCATAGATTTATAAATTAAACATTATTGGACAGCGTCACATATGGTGACTAATTGACCAATTCGGTTTTGGGAGATAGGCTGGGTAACTATAAAATGACATTTCATGACAAAGGGGAAAAACGAGAGAACTGATGGGGAGATGTTAGAGGCAGATGATCGGGAGAGACCTTTTGCTGAAACTGATGCGAGACTTTGTCATTGGGCTCATGCTCTTGAGAGCCTGATGCTTGCTGATCGATAATTGACCTGAAGACGAAGACTGACTTTGTTGCTGATCCATACTGTGGATAGGTAGCTATGACAATGTGACTGATTGACTTTTGTGCCTTTTCTTTCTAGGTATCAACTGCGCTGTTTTATAGTTTTTTTCTCCTAGCTAGATGATTTTCAAAATTCATGTTCTAAACTGTTTTCGCATGAAGTTCCACATGCCAATGCTAATCTGGTTTATGTAGGGTTCCTATTCTGAGATGTTGACATATACGGTGACAAATGATTGATGGACTGATTTGCTGAACTCTGCTATTCATGTTAACACATTCTTCTTTATTGGCTTATGTTGAGGCATTAGAACACATGTTTTCTGAAGTTCTGATTAGGTTATGTTATTGGTGGTCACTAATGAATTTATTTTGAGTGAATAAAGTTGAATTAACCTTATGACTTAGTATTGTAACTAATAGGGAAATAAAATTGATAAAATGGATAATTGAGTTGTGGTTATTCATGAGATGTTGACGTTATTCACTGCTGATTAATGTTTTTGCTTATTGGTTATTGATTCATGTATCAATTATTGATGGTCCACGATTACTACATAGCTAGGATACTCCATGCGAATCAAAAGGTTCATCGACCTATACGCGTCCCTTTGTAACTTTACTTACTAAGGACCAGGCGCGCTTGCAGACTCTATGCCCATGCGCACTATTCCCGAGAGGAGGTGTCACTCGATCTCGTGACTCAAAGATTCTTCAAGCAAAAACAACTTGCAACACTCCGAGCCTAAAACTAGATGGTGTGCTTATGAAAATAATGAGTATCTGCAGCCACACATGCCATCGAACATCAGATTAAAGTCTCACAAATTTTGTTAGAAAAGCAAAGCCAGGAACAAAAGTAACGTGCTAGCTGAGGTGCTCCAATTATGCTGCAGCGATTCCAGAAAAACTATTTGCGGCTATCTGCAGCATACTACATTAACTTTTTACAAATTAATTCTATAGGAACAGGCTTGCTGGTGAAATATATGTGAACATTTACCATTTCATTTTAGACCCACTTTGCCACAGAGGCCACAATTTCATGGGAATGTGTTAAATAATTCAGAGAGCCAGATAACAGTGTTTCTTTTATTTAATGGATGTGTGAGGTGTTTCGGCAATGAGTGCGTGAAGACTGTGAGAGATAACTGAATATTACCAGACTGAAAAATTCACAAGAATTTGTCTGTAATACACTAACATTCATAGAGATACTAGAAAGTCCAATATCCTTTGTAAGCTTGATGGCGTAAGGCCCTCCGCCAACCCCCATGACAATGTTGCCGATACGGAACTAAATAACAAAAGAGAACATGGTAGTTAACACAGAGAGTGGAGCATCAGACAATGAAAACAATTCTGCCCACAAATGTTTACATATAGCTCCTTCCTTCAGACAGAGGTACTATTGGATTATGGATACATTGCTGGACAATTTTTTTACTTGTATGGGTTTGTTATGCAAAGGCAGCAAACCTAGCACTGACATGATACAAAAGATGCAAAGAAACAACTCATCAACCTTGTCTTTTGTGCAAGATCCTTTCCAGAAAGGAATTTCAAGAACACTTTGGTGACACACAAGTGAGAGTCACTAACTCAAAAACATTTTAAAGTGGTATTTAAAGAAGAACGAATGTGTGCCAAATATTTGCATGATGCAAGTAAAGAATATATGCTTACAATTCCTGTGAGGTCTCCGGGCTGGATAGTAAGTTGGCTAGCCAATCAAAATATTTAGGAATTGTTGGAATACCTTGTACTTAACATTATATACATATATATGTATACACACACACACACATACATATACACACACACTATATATAATGAAAAAGCATGAGTTAAAGGGGCATTATAGTTAGGTACAAACGTTATTTAAAACTTACTGTTTTAAACTAACAAAACCACAGAAATTCACCAGTTATGGTTATCTCAACTATAACTCGTGCCCTAAAATAACTATAACTCCCACCCCCCATGCACTGTTGTCATGAGTTAAGTCATTTCAGATGTTGCAGCAATGTTGTCAATGAGGTCACAGAACCTGCCACGAGTGGCGTGATATGTGAGGTAATTAGCAGTGCATGGGGAGGGTAAGAGTTCTAGTTACTGTAGGGCATGAGGTAGTGTTACTTGAGATATAGGCCCTCATTACGACCCTGGCGGTATAGAACCGCCAGGGCCGCGGCAGCACCGCCGACAGGCCGGCGGTGCCCCGCGGGGCATTCTGACCGCGGCGGCTTAGCCGCGGTCAGAGAAGGGAAACCGGCGGTCTCCCGCCGGTTTCCCGCTGCCCCCAAGGAATCCTCAAGCTGCGCCGGCTTGGGGATTCCGACTCCCCCTCCCGCCATCCAGTTCCTGGCGGTTCTCCCGCCGGGAACCGGATGGCGGGAGGGGGAGTCGCGGGGCCCCTGCAGTGCCCATGCCAACGGCATGGGCACTGCAGGGGCCCCCGTAAGAGGGCCCCAAAATGTATTTCACTGTCTGCATAGCAGACAGTGAAATACGCGACGGGTGCAGTAGCACCCGTCGCACCTTCCCACTCCGCCGGCTCGATTACGAGCCGGCATCCTCGTGGGAAGGGAGTTTTTCCCTGGGCTGGCGGGCGGTCTTTTGGAGACCGCCCGCCAGCCCAGGGAAAAACTCATAATACCCTCCGCGGTCTTTTGACCGCGGAGCGGTATTATGGAGGGCTGGATTCTGGCGGGCGGCCTCCGCCGCCCGCCAGAATCGGAATGAGGGCCATAGTTATCACCTAACTATAACATCCCTTCAACCTTTGTTTTTTTCAGTGACTTGCTAAGGGATTTTTGTTTTATGTAAAGTAAGATATTATTACAGTTCTTAACTAGAATGCCCCTTTAACCTTTGTTTTTTCATTGAAATGCTAAGGATTTTTTTTTAATGTAAAATAACAATTCATAACTATAACGCCATTTTAAGCTTTGGTTTTCTCAATGAACGTCTATGATTTTTTAACTTACACCATAAGATGTTAATCACCATGCACGGTGTGGGTTGGGAGCCCTAACCGCAGTGCACGGCCATAGACAGCACGTGGTACGGTGTAGAGCCTGGCCTACGCAGCACCCCTGCACCCAGCCCCTGCAGGCTTACCATGTGATGCTACAATATTAAGGTTGTTATTTTAAGTAAGTCAGACTTACTGAACTATAAAAGGAGGACATATTGGCTTTATTAAGGGGTCAGCAGATCAACATATATAAAACAGACCTATCACTTAACTTGCCAAAGAAATTTCTTAGGCAATCTTCGTAATGTAAATACAGAGATCTTACCACAGGTGAGTGGAATAGGTTGTGGGGTAAAGGATTTTCTGAATGAGATAATTTCGTTTGTTAGAAAGTGTGCCAGGGTTCATGATTATAGTATAGGCATGGGGCTAAAAAGGTTATCTTGAACATACAGGACATTCGAATTAATAAAAGTACAGCCTTCTTGACTGACATACCTTAACTGACTTGTGCACTGATGCCAAGATTACAAGCTCGTTATCTAAAAGCAAGCATGTGCTATAACCCTTAATTTAATATTCTGAAGAATGTCACTGAGGTACATGAACAAATTCCAAGCATCTTATTAGGCGCTCACAAACGTTCTATATCAAGGTATATGATAAGGGATTCTGGTCTACAGTGACAACAGATGCTCTTAAACGGTTTCAGATTTCACAATCAATGTATCTCATCGAGTTACATGTATAGATGAATTATATAAAAAAACATGATCAAAGCAGGCGGACAACAAGGTAATCAATTGTATTGAGCAAACTGCATTATTTGGTATAGAGCGCATCTGAACAGGAAAGGCCTCACACGCTCCCTTCCAGCGTGGGATTGAGATAACTATCCTGAACCTCTGCCCAAGCTACTGGACCACCTGACAATTTCTTCTTTCCATCCTCTTTTTTTACTGACTCCTCCACAACTTTGTTAGACTTGTAGTGAGGCAGTATTTTGGCCTCAAGCATCTAAAAAGTTAAAGCAATACAAAGTCCCCTCACTGCACTGTTTGATAGTAAAAGAAAACATTTTGCAAATCTTTTGCTCCTGCAAAGTAACTACTCACAGGATATACTATCATGCAAAACAATCAGGTGTGCACTAGTGCAAGTATACACATGTGATTAATAATAATATTTCTGTGCCTGAATATTGGCATGAAGATGGTTAGCATCAGTGTGTCTTAATTGTTTATACAGCTGTTTTTGAACTCATGTTGCAACTCTTCATTGGGAGACCTTGCATAAATTGAGAATCGATCCATTCTTGCTTTAACTGATCCAGGCTCTGCATACCAATTCATAAGTAAGAGTGTTGGCAGGAGGTGGCAGAATGCAGCCTTTAAAGATTTAGAATAAAAATCTTTCTGGCCTCCATATTTTTCAACTTGCATATTTTAGACCTGTTGAGGGAAGGGAAACAATTTATATATGTTACACTTAGTTTCACATGAAAATGGGTATTGTGTATGGAGACAATATAATATTGTTAGCAATGATAAACAACTGCAATATCAGTTAGCTTTGGAATCCTAAACACTGACGATCTGTTTGGAACACAGGACCCAATTTATACACCTATTTGTGCACCTATATGGAACCAACATCCTAATTCACAAAGCTATTTGCACACTTAATTGTAACTAGATGCCCACAAAATAGCATTTTCAAGAGCAAAACCCTGCTCCAGATTCAGGGATCCGAATAGTGGTATGTTGTTTGCAAAGATTTAACACACTTAAAATGCCGCCAGTGTGAAAAAAATTTAAGCCAACAGAAAACTTCCAAGACATTAAAATATTGTTTGTGTTAGGCAATCTAAGGACAAATAATTCTTGGCTTTAAAACAGCCATTCCACACCCCTCAACCATCAATAGGCTAAGACCTGGAAGGTTGCTTTCCCAATGTACCATTGCCATCTACTCACAGGAAGGGAGGTACTCCAGAAAGAAACAGCAGGAGGGAAGAAGAGGTATCCAAGACTGTTAAAGTATCTTTTTTTTTTAAATACATCAATATCTATTATATCACATAATAAAAAGGAAGGCAAATTTTCCAAAGACAGAAGAGAAATTTGATGGCAGCTCAGACCCTTTTATGGAGGTAGACATGCTTCTTTCAGGAAGAGGATATTGTTAAACACGTAATCAGGCACATATGTGCTCCTGAGAGGCACAGCTTTTTTACAATACAGCTATTTCGCAATCTATGGAAAGAAGCAATAACCAAAATATCAAAATCGTGACCAGGGGTGCATATTTAAAGGATAAGAGTATAGCACATGTGCTACAAATTTGCAACCAAGTCTGAATGTGTTACAGCTAGCCTGCTTTCTCAAATCAGCCCTTTTGCAGCTAATGTACGTGAGGTGCAGCACATTGTACTTGGCAGTGTGCATTTGCCCTGCCCATGTCTGGCCTCCAGAGGGTTGTAGTTAGCATTCACATCACTCTTAGTGTCTGTCCTTTTAATGTTTAGATATTATAATGGTTGCCACCTTGTACAGAAAACTCCAGAAACAAAGGATTTGCCGTCCTAGGAATTCTGCAATCCTCCGACTCACACTCAGGGCAATGCAGTAATAAGTCTATATTTACACACAGGCCAATTGAACAGAAAGGAACATCTGGCAGCAGATGTGCCCATGTGAATTGTTTTTCTAAAACCCCTACCTTCTGAAATTTGACACCATTTGGTAAATATTAAGTTGAAGTCTTCCCCTTGATAACACTATCAAATGAGTAGAAACATGGTGTAAGCAAAGGCCACATTTCAAAGAAGTCAAGCAAATTAAAAAGGAGTTAGCCTGTGGAAAGGATGATGACCGATGCAAAATTATCCAAGGATCAAAGTGCCAAATTCTAACTTGAATCACCTACCCTTCCTTGGGTGTACACCCCTGATCGATTTTAAACCACGACAGTGCAACGACCATTTTTAATTTAAAAACAAATCCTTTTCATACAAGCTTTGGAAATCTCAAATATTTTAAACACAGAAATACATCCTAACTTGGCAATCCATATCTGGGAAAAGATAACTCTATACAAACACTAGCTAGAACTTTAATTATTAAATCAAAAGTTAGACGAGCATATAAAAAACATAAATGCCAACTGATTGAAAGCATATTATTGGCATGGGTCAAACATACCTCGGAAAGGAATACTGGACATTCAGAAAGGGTTCACAGCGCCCTACGTTTACAAATGTCCTTTTATTGAAATCCTCTCTCGTTTCAACTCTCTCGAAATGCTGTTCTCACTATGTGTGTTTTACATTAACAGTTTTCCATATTGGAACAACTGCATTGATCCACCCACTGATCTTTGCAAAACACAACAAGCATTTGCAATGCAATGGGTCTCGCGTTTGCTCGAGTTAGAGCTATTAACTTTGTAAATTCCTAAATGGACTTTTCTTCCCAAATAAATTGAAAATTAAAAGTAAAACAGTCGACATAAACGAGGCGTTTGAAAGAGCCACGGCCGCCGTGAGCGCGAAAAGAGACACCAAAGGAAAAAGAAGTTCGCTAGCACTAGCAGTCAAAAGTATTCACAAACGCACAGTTATCCATGTAACAGGTTCGATAGCCAAGGCAGTAACAAACCTGACTCAGGGAGGGACAGACGTAAAGCATTTATCCAATTAGAACAATGGATTTTTGAGAGGCAAGCCCCTGAATGAGTAATAGTGATGGGCGTGCGGTGTGCGTGGTTAAAAGCCGACAGATACATTACCACAAGCCAGAGCGCTTGCGCGCTCAACCTAAAAAGAAAATGTCTGTGTTCTCGAGGTCCATTTCACCGTCGCTTTTACTTCTGGTGTACTATGTACTGGTTTTGTTAAAGAATACTTAAATTAATTGGATTTGTTATCAATGGACTTATTGCCGAGCCAGTTCCAAACAGACATTCCAAAAGTCGTCTGCAGTAACATCCAAGCCAGTGAAGCAGCAAAACAGAAGTTTGGCTCTCAAACAATTAATAGTTATTGTGGTTTATTTGTTTTTTGGGAAGTTCTTTTCAAGCACGAACAAGGTCCCAAGTGTTTCAGGTTGCCTCAGATTTTTAACATTTACAATATGGCACATCCATACGATACAATAGGGAAACAGTTCCACAGTCATCACAGGGTAATATGTGAGACAGAATCAGCTGATATTTCCAGTGGTGGCTAGTGACATCTCAATGTACTGGGGCGTAATAGTCGGGGATGACTTTTCCGTAGCAAGGGAGCGAGACCGACTAACATCAGGGCAGTTAGAAGTCTTACCCCTGAGAAAAAATTGAAAATAATAACAGCAAGTGGTGCATTTTAAAACTATGACCTGGTGAGCCTCACAGCAAGCCTTTAGTCTCTCAAAACCCCTCTAGCTTTTGTGCGCTTGTATGCATCGGTCTCTCACTCTCCATCTTCTTTGTCTTCTGTTTAAGATTTCTCCTCTTTCGAATATTTTCCTCGTTATGTTTAACGCATTCTTTATTATAAATTCACAAAGAGCGTTAGTGCATTATTTCTTTTTATACCTCAGAGTTGTGGCTCCCCTTTTGAATAAGTGTCTCTTCTCTGATTGGAAGATAGAGATTTAGGGCCTCATGCTGACTTACCGCCGTCAGAATACCGCTGCGCGGTCAAAAGACCGCCGCGGTAATTCTGAGTTTCCCGCTGGGCTGGCGGGCGACCGCCAGAAGGCCGCCCGCCAGCCCAGCGGGAAACCCCCTTCCACGAGGATGCCGGCTCCGAATGGAGCCGGCGGAGTGGAAAGGGTGCGACGGGTGCAGTTGCACCCGTCGCGATTTTCAGTGTCTGCTATGCAGACACAAAATCTTGGTGAGGCCCTGTTAGGGGGCCCCTGCAGGTCCCATGCCATTGGCATGGGCACTGCAGGGGCCCACAGGGGCCCCACGACACCCGTTACCGCCAACCAGGTTCTGGCGGTCAAAACCGCCAGAACCAGGCTGGCGGTCGGAATCCCCATGGCGGCGCTGCCTGCAGCGCCGCCATGGAGGATTCCTCAGGCCAGGGGAAAACCGGCGGGAAACCGCCAGTTTCCCTTTTCTGACTGCGGCTTTACCGCCGCGGTCAGAATTGGCCTGGATGCACCGCCAGCCTGTTGGCGGTGCATCCGCGGTCCCCGGCCCTGGCGGTCCATGACCGCCAGAGTCGTAATGACCCCCTTAGAGTCCACACACTGTCCTATAAACCTTCATCTCTCCATATAAAGGGAACACTCTATAAGGTACTTAATTAATAATATATTTTGTTTAATCTTACAACAATACTTTTTCAACATACGAAATATCTTCCAAATTATTGATAGATGTGCCAGATATCATACCCTTCTGATACAGTTTCAAATCAAATGTTTCATGAATTCCCTTAACACTGATAGCCAATATCACTTTCATGTTGAGGAAATATATTTAATGTGCATTTTGGGACAATGGGGGCACTTCTGCTCTTTAGAACAGCTACCCAGATGACCTACCTTTCCCTTTTCTTCTAGGACTCAAATTACTTATTCTCAAACAATTGCAGTCATAAAATTCTGTAAGTAGAGGGGCCTTCTTAAAGAAAGAGCTCTTTATAGGAGTGGAGCTGTCTCGTTAAATCCTCGATCTTCTACATCTTTTCGGTTATCTACATCCATCTGGGCAGTCTATTGCTTCGTATGTTGATTCGCTGAACGATGTCCCTACTGGCCAATGACTTGGAATGCCACTTACTTCGCACACCGTATTGGCTTTCACCTTATTAAAACTGAACTTGCACGCTTTTTCATTTACAAGCTCCCTTCTCCATCTTGCCTTGGTTTCCTTCCAGTTCTACAGAACCTCATAAGGTGGCTGTTGCTTTATTTGTTGGTTTCAATGTTCTTCAGAATAGCTCTATATTTTTGTTATACACAATTATGTTCATATCTAAGGTTCATAGTCCCAGTGCTCTTTTAGAAACGTTTCATTGATGTTGTTTATGACTAAGCTTACCTCCTTTTTAGGCAGCGCCTGGTAAACATCATGTGGATGCTCACTGAAACAACTAGTGGCATGCCATTCAAAGCTGTTGTAGGGGAATGTGAAGCACAGTTTGTTGGTTCTGCATGTAAAAGCAAGGGTGAGAACCACCCAGTCTAGAGATATTGGGTACAGTTGGGGTCTTTAAGCTTTTTTAATAATAAGCTCTACTTATGTTCAATGAAAGTCCCCATGAGCTATTAAGAACTAAACGGGTTGTAAGAGTGGCCACGTTAGCCAAGATTACATTAGTGGCAGCCAGATGGAAGATTACCAGCAGTGCATCAGACAGGGTTGCCACTAGTAATGTCAAAAATGCTTTATCAATTTGGGATGCTTCCTATTAGCTAATTCATAATTATAACTACGAAGACTCTGGCATCGAAGTAATATTAGTAATTAGGCTTCCCAACACAACGTGATTTATCACTTAAATATCCACAGTTGTATAATACTATTTATGTAAGTAACATGTACGTCACACCCGTAAGGGTATCCTGGCAGGGAACAGAAAGTTATTGACTACAAATTCGAAACTAAGCTAGTCAGAAAAGTTAGGTTTTAAGTTTCGTCCTAAACTCTGAGAGCACTCCGGTGGAATGAATAGAGAAAGAAAACGTATTCAAAGCACTGGGAGCCAGGTAGGAAAAGGAGCGCTCTTCACCTCTAGCATGCCAGATGCAAGACTGGTAAGCGAGCAGGTGAGATGTGGAGAAAAGTTGTTTGGAAAGAACACAGAAGTGTATATAACTGCTAAGGTAGGAAAGGCCAAGATTGTGAAGTGCTTTGTATGAGTAAGAAGGAACATTTATGGACAGTCAAGCCTATGAAGATTACATAATTCTGCTGTTATGATAGTACAAAGAGCAGTTTAAGAACAAGGCAACTTTGTTCTGGACCACATGAAGTCCCTCATTAAAGGCATGCCAAAATGCCAACATAGTGGGAATTTCCATAGTCCAGTCTATAGGTGGGGTTTGGGTCACCACTTTCCGTGAAATCAAGGGCAGTCCTTTAAAAACTTTAATGAACATTAACAGTGTTAAAGCAACAGACAGACACAGTTTTGATATGGTTCATCATATCCCTTGTCAGAAGGCCAAAGCCAAGCTGGAGCTACTAGGCTCATCCTCAGGATGAGAGTTTTTACTCCTGATCTAATATGGATCCTGAGCAACTGGACCAAGTAATATTTCAGCACTTGGCTCTCAGTGGGAGCGCAGGTTGAGCAGCCCAAGGATTCTCAGGGGAGGGGTAGACACAGGCGAGGTGAACTCAGACGCACACCTCAAAATATGCATAGCACCACTAATGAGTTAAGTCCCCTGAGTTCAGTGCACCGGCCTTGACAAGTAGACAGGCACTGGTCCTCCAGGCTTCAGGGACAGGTGGTCTTGAAGTCTCAGGTGATATCCCCTCACCCACCTGGGAGACTGTCAAGCCTTGCCCCCAGTCAAGATCACAGGAAGAAGCCTTGCAGAGCTTCTTCTCCTTGCACAGTCCGATTGCTTGACAGGTGATAATTTTGCGGACCAGTGCTCCCCTTCATATAGTCCATTTCAACATCAAATGTGAATTAGAGTCCAAGTCTTTTAAGTTTATGTTGGGGGGGTTTGCTTCCTTTTTATGTGTCCTTTCTTGTGCCCTGCCCTTCCTACAGAGAGCAGCATGTCACAGCAGGAGCATCTCTAGGTGATGTCCCCTCGCCTCTGGGATCCTGGCAGTCAGAAGGCACAAGCTGGAATTGCACAGTAATTCACCGAGCACTCTTTGGAGCTACCCATTCCTTGGCTGTAGATAACTTGGGATTGGAACATGTGGGTCAGTGGCTCCAGGAGGATATGCATTTGAATTATCTGCATACACTTTTGTCACACGTATGGGTGGATTCCCTTTTAATCGTTCCTCTCCAGGCTGTGTACACCACCCAGGCACACATACAACTAAAACCTGCAGTGGTAGTGTAGGGATGTGGGTTAGCCTATAGAAACAGAACTTTACACAACTGGTCACAACTACCAATTCCCGAAACACTGTATGGTGCCACCAGTACTTAACAGGATAAGTCCATGACAGGGGTCAGCACAAGAAAAGCTTTGCATAATATGTTTTTTTTGCTTTATCAAAAATAAGAAGTGATGTTTTTAACCTCAGTTATAATGGGACACCCATTTTTTTTAATCATAAATAAATACGTGGCATTAAGATAGAAATGGAGGTTGAATAATAAGTTCTGTTTTTTATTGTTATTCTGGTCCTGCCGTGACACTGGGTTCAATAGGTCACAGTAGGCTGGTCTAACAGGCTAGTAAATGATATGCACTTAGACTCACTGCTTGTAAATGCAGGACATGCCAGTATCCTGAAAATCCAGCACGAATCCGCCCTTCCTGGACCAGAGATGGAGGCACCTAGGCCAGGTGTGCTTTGCATCCTGCCCCTCTAGAGCAGGACAAGGTCGCGGCGTGGACTATCTGCGGCAAAGCTCTCAGCCCTGTGGCCGTTTCTGTGGCTCAAACAGCCAGATCACTCTTCTCTTTGCACCCCCCCTTCCCCCTCCACCCGTGTTCGTATTTATAGCAGCACTATTGATTTATCCGCGGAACAAGGTTTGTACTCGACTTTCAGTTGAGTTTATCGGGTTTTCAGAGCCGCCAACACAACGAAACGGGGTCATTACACACGGAAGCACAAAGGAAATCAAATAAAACGGGCTAACAGTACACTGGTGGGAAGCGAAACAACACACTTAGCCATGAGGCACATTTCAAATGGGCAGCCTCATAATGAAGAAAATGAAGAAATTCTCTGTCTACAAATAAATAGAAGTGGCGAGGGAATGAGAAAGGGGGCTCAGCAATGAGGCATCACCAAACAACGCCTGTAATGTCATCAGGCATGCTTCACTGGACAGGGTTTAGCTGCCACTGTGCTGCGACAGGAGCACATCCAACAACACAGAGCGCAACCAAGGCGTAATGATAACGGATACAAAGCAGGCTCTCCCTCACCCGAGTCACAAATGCTTTACAGCAGGCTATTGCTAGTGTGGGACTTGGCCAGTGCTTAGTTTGTAAAACAAAATAATAATAATCAATACATCAAAATAAGTGGAGGGTCCCAAAATTAGGAGCACCCCTCGCAGGCGCTACAGAATTACTGAATACTAGTGTTACCTTGACTTGATTCTTCGTGCCTCTTTCTTCGACCACCCTACTTTTTGTCACTTTATTACATTTTTGCAGGCTTTTCCTCCTTGCTTTCTCCTTCTTCCACCGTTTTACTGCCTTCCTCCTTTCTCCCTTTCCTGCTTGTTTCTCCCTTGCTCTGGGTCAGAGTCTGGTGCTGAAAGCAGAGTCTGGTCCCTAAACCGGAGTGCTGATGCCACAATCTAAACACTAGTGTGGACTAGTATTAATAACAAGCATTTGCAATGCAATGGATCTCGCATTTGCTCGAGTTAGATAGAGCTAATACTGTTGTAAACTCCTAACCGGACTTTTATTGCCACATAACTTGAAAATCAAAAGTAAAACAATTTCACATAAGCGAGCTGATTCACAGCGCCACGGCCGCATGAGCATCAGCGATAAGGTGAGACACAAAAGGAAAAAGAAGTTTGCTCGCAGTCAAACTTATTGGCAAAAGTGCAATTAGCCATGTAACTGGGGCGATAGCCAAGGCGGTAACAAAACCTCCCTAAGGAGGCACAAACATAAACCATTTACCAATGTCAAAGGATTTTGGAAGGGCAAGCCCACGAACGAGCGAAAGTGATGGGCGCGAGGTGGGCGTGGTTAAAATCTCAGATACATACCAACACGTCAGAAAAAAAAGCAGTGCATGCGCGCTGCTATGCTCTACCTAAAAATGGCAGGGGTAGCGGCATGGCATTATGTACCCTTAGACTCTGACATAATCAGGTTGTCTCTCTTTGCCAAAATTAGTCACAGAGCCTTCTATTTGCTGGCAAGGGTCTGGTGGAAGAGAAAGACCTATGTAGCTTTAGTTTCTGCCGCTGCGTTCCTGACTTCTGAATCCAATGATAGGAAGAGCAGTGGCAATAATATCAAAGGACAGAACATGTGTAGCAGAGGCTACCACTAACTTGGATCCATGGTTTGTGAATAGTGGTGCAGTAGAAAAAACACCACACAAAGACTATAGTAGAGATTTTCGGCAATAAGACTCACAGCTAACAGCCAACATGGTGCTTTCCCACCCTGAGCCGTGTTATTCTGGAATACTCCTGGTTTTGCATCTTCCACTCCCTTCCATGACTCCCTGTTCACTCCTACCTAACCCAGTGACTAAACAGCATAAAACCTACATACCTCAAAACAGCCATACTCAACCTCATATATGCTATTCAGAACATAGCACAAGTGGCACGTCCTCTCTAAATTGATTTGTTAGAACATTCTCAAATCTGTTTCAACATTTTAGGACTTATTCAAGAAAATAACGTCTGACAGAAACATGAACACACATGGTTGGAAAATTACCAAAACAGACAAAAGGCCCCTATTTTGAGTCTGGTGGACAGAGACTGCGTCAACAACGTGACGGGTGTCCTGCCAACCTTATCACAATTGCCATTAACTATAATGCACCTATAATACAGCTGACAGCTTTTCTGCCAAGCTTGTGAGATAACCCTGTCTACCAACTCTAAATACCACCTCCTACATTACTCTGCCACGTTTTTGAGAGAACCCTGTAAGCAGCAGTACCTACCAACAGCATACCAAAGAAAACTATTGGCTGTCCCACTGAACATTCCAATGGACGATCTAATTATAGGTAATTGTTAGTTATGTTGTTCTTTAAAGACTGTGATGTAGACCTTAAACTTCTCCTAGGAGACACAGTCACCACAGCTATTTATTTTAAAGCTTACACAGTTAACCCTTGCACCACCTTTGACAACTCCTATAAAAATAACTGCATGAGTACACAAAACAAAATTTTTTTTTTTTTTTACCTACACTGTGACATAATGTCTCACATTTGTCAAGGAATTATGAACGGGGAAATTTTACACTGGAAAGGGTGTGGGTCCTCCTTGCCCACACCCGGTTTCCTCAGCCTTTCCCACCCAGTTCACGGTTATATTTCAGTAGAAAATTTAACTATACACGGAGCTCAAAGGGATACTGGAAAACAGGTGGGAGGAAGAGGATAAAATAGTGTTCAAACACAGCACTAGAATCTGGAACAAAGCACCAGAGGTAGCAGATGTGCAGCCAGAGAAACAAACGGTCTTGTCGTCAGATATAGGGCAGATCTTCTTTGAAGAGCAAGGCAGCATGTCTGATCCAATGAGCTTCAATGAAAAAATAAAATGAAGGAACAGGTGCAACTGTCTGAAAATAGGCCTGCAATAACCTGGATCACACACTTCAAATTGCGGAAACTAAACACCTTTAGGTAATTATACCTCGGATGGTAAAACTACCTCACGTGCATTTACAGGGTGCAAACAAAACGTCGTACAACTTACAAAGATTTCAAAAGATCTTCAAAGGAACTCCCTCGTGACAGACATATCTTGGCACGCCGCCTATTTTTTTTTAAGGCAAACTCCAGGCTAGTTCCTCAAGGATGGGAGTTTAGCTACTGCAGACAGTGTATATGCTGGGCTATATACCACAGCGTCTCAGGCAAATAAAAACGTTATGACACCCGTGTCTAAAGATTAATTAGAGCCCATTGCTTATCCAGTAATTGTGGTTCCCCAACACGGGTTGTCAGCACCACCCCAGCCCTAGACAGAGGCACATTTCTAAGTGAGATGAATGGTGTAGCGCTTCCAGACAAACCGATACAACTCTAGGCTCCTCAAGGCCGAATAGAAAGGGGTGCTTATGCGTAACCACTGTTAGAGTATCTACAACGTTTGATCCCATTTGTTCCCTTGGTAAATTAATATATTGTAGCAAATTAGCAAGACACGGATGCTTCGGTATAACCACCGGTGAAAACAGCAGCACTGGCTAAATAGCATGCATCGAATGAATTGGGACAGATTTAGCTCCACAGGTCCCCAAGATAGACATATCCGAAAAACACTACTACTGTTACTATAAAAACGAACGTAGAAACAGCAAAATGAGCAAGTACCTGTTAATTTGACAGTTCGTTTTGTGCACTGTCCAGAAATACTTTTAACGGAGCATGTCTTAAAATATAAACCTGAAAATGCATTTCCTAATTCAAAATTATAAGGGGGTATGTCCCTATATTCCATTAGCAATAAACTTACTAGTTTTCAGATTTGAAGACTGGGAACATAGAGAGTCTGGCAGTTTTCAGTTCTCCCACCTACAGCTTGAAACCTTCTCCATTTTCACTTGTTTCTGT
This sequence comes from Pleurodeles waltl, assembly GCF_031143425.1. Lineage (NCBI taxonomy): Eukaryota > Metazoa > Chordata > Amphibia > Caudata > Salamandridae > Pleurodeles > Pleurodeles waltl. The sequence continues at coordinate 606,507,403 of NC_090438.1, forward strand.
GCTGTAATTCCTCCATTTATATCGCCTTAGAAGTATTCACCCACTCTATATCACTACAGTCAGTACATGGGATGCCACAATATAGTCAACCTTTACATCTCTGAGTATGGTAAACCATATAAATAAAAAGCTTGATAATCGAAAAAAGAAAAAAAAAATGGGGCCAGTTTAAAATAGACACATTGCATATATATATATATATATATATATATATAAATAAATAAATAAATAAATAAATAAATAACCTACTGGTCGCCACTAGGTAGTTATAGTTCTATATCTTTGGCACCATTTGACGAATCTTCACGAAATTGTCCCCAAAAAAGTGCCCTGTGATTACTGTTGCGCACTGACAGTTTCAGGGTGATCCGTCAAGCGGGGGCCGAAAAAAGGGGGGGGGGGTCAAAAAAGTTGTGTTTCCCATTGTCATTTCCCATACAGTTTTTGGACAAGACTACTGCCTAAACCACTCAACAGAATTACACCAAATTTGGCAGAAAGCTAGATCTTGGTCCACAAAGATCTCTTTTTGTGATTTTGTGTAAATCCATTCAGTAGTTTTGGAGTTATAAGAGAAAAAAGATTTAAATATCTTTAGAAATGCAGAGGCTCTGTAAATCTGACAGATCATAAAATGAGATCCGTTTGGCTTCCACCACTTCAACTGGGAAGTGGTGGCAACCATCTTTGGACGCAGGCTCTGTAGAGTCCCAAGAAAAAACACCAAATAGAAAACATAAAGGGGCAGGGTACGAATACCCTAACCCCCTAGGCTTGGTGGTGAGGTCCCCCAGAGACCCCGCAGGGGCCAAAAACGTAAAAATAAAATAAATAAAAAATGCAGTTACCCACGCTTACTTTTTTTTTTACCCCCCCTGGGTGGGTCAGGTCCTAAGGGGTATTGATTTTATTATATTACGGGGGAAAGGGTGCACATGGCCCCCTTCCACAGGCCGAATATGGCCCTAGGGGCTCCATACTCCAGGGACGTATTCTGCTCTGGCACCCCGGGACATAGTGGTTTGCCTGCCCGCCCGCCAAGTGAGAGCTTACACTAAGTCCGATCCCAGCAGGCAGGAGCATGAGAAATGCTCCCACCTGCTGGGAGCGGACTCTTCATTTGTTGCCCTGCCAATAAACAGATGAAAATATTGATCCCTGTGGCAGGGTGCAGCATCTTTAGCTGCTTCCTGCGGGCGGGAGAAATGCCAGATCCTGCTGCAGGCAGGGAGCCAGCTTGGGCTGTGGGGGTTTTGTAGCTTACCCTGTGGCCCTAAGAGGGTGCTGTTTGCTCCCTCCCTATTTACAATATGGCCCTGGGACCGAAATCAGCCCAAGAAAGTGGACTGCATACCCCCTCCCCCAATAAGTTCAGCAGTGGGCCATGGGGATGGGACGACCCTGGGACCAAATACAGCCCAGGGAGCGAGGCACATACGCCCCTTCCCTTAAAGAATACATCAGGCCCCGGAGAATGGGGTCCCAAGGGCCAACATTGGCCCAGATAGGGGGGACATGTGCCCCACAAATGAGCCGTACCCCAGGGAATGGGTCCTCGGGTCCAAAATCAACCCAGGGAGGGCGGCTGCATCACCCCCCCCCCCCTCCCAGGTTGGCTGCCTTTCGGGAGTTGGCCACATTCTTGGCCTTGTTCCCAACTCCCCACCCCCCAACTAGTCGTGTGGGGTTGGCTGCAGGGCCTGGCCGTGCCCTCGCCATGCACTGCTAATTACCCCACATCAGTCATGACATCAACTATGACATCACTGATGATATCACTGCAACATTTTCAGTAAAATTATTGATGAGAAAACTGGGCATGGTAGGGGCGCGAGTTATAATTACCTTAGTGCAAGAGTTATAGTTTCGTGGGATATATGTATTCGTGTGTGGAAAATCTGAGCCTAACTATAACATCCCTGTAACCTTTGTTTTATTTTATAGTGAATTTCTAATGTATTTTTTTTTAATTCTCTTTCATAACTAACATCTCTGTAAGGTTTTTTTTTTTCAGTGAGTATATATATATATAACATTGAAAAAGCCAAAAATTAAAGTGACATTATAGTTAGGTGAAAATGTGAAAAAGTATGATGGTCTTAGGGCAAAATATAACTCATCCCCCGACCCCCATACACAGTGTTGTCATCAATTATGTAATTTCAGTAGTCATTAGTGATATTATCAATAATGTAATTGAACATGTAATTTGTGAAGTAATATGTAGTGCATTGCTAGGGTTATACTGTCTTCATTAAACTACATCTGGTGAATTTCCGTGATTTTTTTTTTTTTTTTTTTTTAGAGTTTAAATGTTACATTCTAATCGACATTTTCACCTTTCTAGGTCACTTTAACCTTTGTTTGTTTAGTGAATTTCTAATGTAAAGTAAGATATTATTACCATACCCAACAGTAATGTCACTTTAAACTTTGTTCTTTTTCAGTGAACTTCTAGTTTTTTTTTTTTAACATGAAGCCATATTTTATTACCATGCCCTACCTGCTGTCCAAACCTCATGGTCGAGCAATGCCCCAAGGCGCTCAATTTTTTTTTTTCACATAGTTGCGAACCATGGACTTTTCACAGAGGATGCACAAAGTGTTGCAACAGTACCGCAGTACCATGGTGAAATCATGTTATGTTCAATTTGACCCTCAGGGTGTTCCTTCCGGGCCCCCACCCCCAGGGCCTAGTGGGGTGATGATACCCACCACCGGCCTCCTCATGCATTATTTTGTATTATTTTCTATGACATGTGGACAGAGTCCCCACGTCATAAAATGACTGCCACAACATTTTCTTATACACATATAAATATTGAACCCTCATTTCTGAAAAACGAACGAATGGATAATACAACCACAACAATAATGCTTCCTGGATCAAGATCTTGCTTTCTGACAAATGTGGCACAGTTTAATTCAGCTGCTTTTGGTCTAGCACTGTTAAAATCTAATGGCAAACTGCATGGAGAAAATTTGTTTTGGGACCCACCCCTCTTTTTTTTTTCACATCCCCGCTTGATGGATCACCCCAGAACCTTTTTTTGTGGAAAGTTTCATGAAGATTCATCAAACAGTACCAAACTTATTAGCAAAACAAAAAATCAATTTCCTATGAAATCACCAGTCCTAATTAGAACTATATAGTGGTGATGGGCAATTTTTCATATATATGTATTCACTGCAAAAAACAACTAAAGTTTACAGGGATCTTATAGTTAGGTTGACATTTTACCTATACAAAACCATAGAAATTCAGCAGTTAGTTATACTTATGTTAAGAAACTATAACTTGTTGCCCAAAGTTACTTTTCAACACAAGTTATAGTTTCTTCAGATAAGTATAACTAGTATGATAACTATAACTGCTGAATGTCTATGGTTTTGTATGGATAAAACGACAACCTAACTATAATGTCCCTGTAAACTTTGTGTTTTTTCAGTGGATTTCTATGGTTTTTGTAAAGCACACATTAATATTTCTGTCAGGTTGCGGCCAGCCAATCAGGGCCTTGCTTTTTCCCTGGATTTCAGGAGGATCTAAGGAGAATTCCGGGAGGAGTCGAGGATCTGCACATTGGCTGAAAAAAGAAAAATGGGTCATTTTTTGCCCATAGAAGTCCCTAAGGGACCCATGCATGTGTTCTATGAGGTCAGGATACCTGTATCTTGTCCCCACTTCTTGTTTCCACAATGTTTTTTCCCAGTCCCTCAGCCAATGCGAGAAACATAATTTGTACCCAGCTAAACAGAGTCTTGCTTTTCCTCTGGATCCGTGGATGATCCAAGGAGGACCACGCCTCTAGATATACAAATTGTTTTTTTCTTTAATATCTCTCAAAGTACTCAATAGATTTACAGCAAACAACAAAAGCATAATCTATGTACCGAAAGCTACCTTTCTGCCAAATTTGGTGTACATCTGTCCAGCAATTCAGGCTGTAATCATGTTCAAAGCTTGTAGGAGGATGGCTCTGTATGTACTATTTCAAAGTAAGAAATAGCATGCACAGAGTCCAAGGGTTACCCTTCGAGGTAAGATAGTGGCAATAAGAGATAATTCTAATGCTCTATTTTGTGGTAGTGTGTTCGAGCAGTAGGCTTATCAGAGGGTAGTGTTAAGCATTTGTTGTACATACACAGGCAATAAATGAGGAACACACACTCAAAGACAATTCCAGGCCAATAGGTTTTTATATAGAAAAATATATTTTCTTAGTTTATTTTAAGAACCACAGGTTCGAGATTTACAAACAATACTTTAAATGAAAGGTATTTCACTCAGGTATTCTAGGAACTTTGAATAATCACAATAGCATGTACAGTTTTGACAAAAATGGCAATAAGCTACTTTAAAAGTAGACACTGTGCAAAAATCAACAGTTCCTGGGGGAGGTAAGTATTTGTTAGATTCACAGGTAAGTAAAACACTTACAGGGTTCAAAGTTGGGTCCAAAGTAGCCCACCGTTCGGGGTTCAAGGCAACCCCAAAGTTACCACACCAGCAGCTCAGGGCCGGTCAGGTGCAGAGGTCAAAGTGGTGCCCAAAACACATAGGCTTCAATAGAAATAGGGGTGCCCCGGTTCCAGTCTGCCAACAGGTAAGTACCCGCGACTTCGGAGGGCAGACCAGGGGGGGTTTTCTGGAGTTCGGTTCCTTCAGGTCCTGGGGGCTGCGGGTGCAGTGTGATTTCCAGGCGTCGGGTCCCTTGAAGCAGGCAGTTGTGGTCAGGGGGAGCCTCTGGATTTCCTCTGCAGGCGTCGCTGTGGGGGCTCAGGGGGGTCAACTCTGGCTACTCACGGGCTCACAGTCGCCAGGGAGTCCTCCCAGTAGTGTTAGTTTTCTGCAGGTCGAGCCGGGGTCGTCGGGTGCAGAGTGGAAAGTCTCACGCTTCCGGCGGGAAACGTGTGGTCTTTAAAAGTTGCTTCTTTGTTTCCAAAAGTTGCAGTTTCTTGAACAGGGCCGCTGTTCTCGGGAGCTTCTTGGTCCTTTAGATGCAGCGTAGTCCTCTGAGGCTTCAGAGGTCGCTGGACCCTGTGGGATGCGTTGCTTTCTTCGAAGTAGGAAGACAGGCCGGTGGGGCTGGGGGCCAAATCAGTTGTCATCTCCGTCTTCACTGCAGGGCTTCAGGTCAGCAGTCCTTCTTCTTCTTTAGGTTGCAGGAATCTATCTTCCTAGGTTCTGGCAGCCCCTAAATACTCAATTTAGGGGTGTGTTTAGGTCTGAAAGGGCAGTAGCCAATGGCTACTGGCCCTGAGGGTGGCTACACCCTCTTTGTGTCTCCTCCCTGTGGGGTGGGGGGCACATCCCTAATCCTATTGGGGGAATCCTCCATCTGCAAGATGGAGGATTTCTAAAAGTAAGAGTCACCTCAGCTCAGGACACCTTAGGGGCTGTCCTGACTGGGGAGTGACTCCTCCTTGTTTTCCTCATTATCTCCTCCAGCCTTGCTGCCAAAAGTGGGGGCAGTGGCCAGAGGGGCGGGCATCTCCACTAGCTGGGATGCCCTGAGGCGCTGTAACAAAGGGGGTGAGCCTTTGAGGCTAACCGCCAGGTGTTGCAGTTCCTGCAGGGGGAGGTGAGAAGCACCTCCACCCAGTACAGGCTTTGTTCCTGGCCACAGAGTGACAAAGGCACTCTCCCCATGTGGCCAGCAACATGTCTGGTGTGTGGCAGGCTGGCAAAAACTAGTCAGCCCACACTGGAAGTCGGGTATGTTTTCAGGGGGCATCTCTAAGATGCCCTCTGGGTGTATTTTTACACTGAAGTGCACACTGGCATCAGTGTGCATTTATTGTGCTGAGAAGTTTGATACCAAACTTCCCAGTTTTCAGTGTAGCCATTATGGTGCTGTGGAGTTCGTGTTTGACAGACTCCCAGACCATATACTCTTATGGCTACCCTGCACTTACAATGTCTAAGGTTTTGCTTAGACACTGTAGGGGCGTAGTGCTCATGCACCTATGCCCTCACCTGTTGTATAGTGCACCCTGCCTTAGGGCTGTAAGGCCTGCTAGAGGGGTGACTTATCTATGCCATAGGCAGTGTGAGGTTGGCATGGCACTCTGAGGGGAGTGCCATGCCGACTTAGTCATTTTCTCCCCACTAGCACACACAAGCTGGCAAGCAGTGTGTATGTGCTGAGTGAGGGGTCCCCAGGGTGCCATAAGACATGCTGCAGCCCTTAGAGACCTTCCCTGGCATCAGGGCCCTTGGTACCAGGGGTACCAGTTACAAGGGACTTACCTGGGTGCCAGGGTTGTGCCAATTGTGGAGACAAAGGTACAGTTTAGGGAAAGAACACTGGTGCTGGGGCCTGGTTAGAAGAGTCCCAGCTCACTTTCAAATCATAACTTGGCATCAGCAAAGGCAAAAAGTCAGGGGGTAACCATGCCAGGGAGGCATTTCCTTACAAAGCTTCAATTTGAATTAACATGGGAAATGCACTTTTTGTGACCACCTCTTTTTCTCAGCCCTTACTTGATTGATCACACTGAAATTCCCAAGCACAACAAGTATCTCAGACACACTTTTGGAAAACTTTGTTAAGACTCAAACTGCGCCAAAGATATAGGCAAGTCAAAAAATGTTTTTTACTATGGAAACTAGGTCCTAACTATAACGACCTACTGACGACCACCAGTAGGATAGATTATATATATATATATATATATATATATATATATATATATATATACACACACACACACACACACACACACAAATACACACACACATATACATACACTTAAAAAAAAATCAAAGGTTATGGGGACGTTATACTTAAGCTCACATTTTAATCATACAAAACCTTAGAAATTCACCTGCTAGAATTATCTCAAGTAACTATAACTCGTGCCCTAAGGTAACTATAACTCGTGCCCTAAGGTAAGTAACTCGCACCCCTGCCATGCACAGTTTTCTGCTAAAGAATTTTACTGCAAATGTTACATTGATATTATCAATTATGTTATGAAAGATGCCATGAGTGATTTCTTTTGTGGAGTAATTAACAATGCATGGTGAGGGCGCAACAGCACGCTTTGGCCCCTGAGACTTGGCATGTGCTTTTCAAGAAGTTTCACCATGCAAAGTTATGAAAAAATGAATTTCATTTTGCACAGTTGTGGATTTGGAAGGCTGCCGATCAGCAGCAAAGATTGCATTCTTAATGTCGGTGTTTAGCATTTAATAGTAGTAGTGCACAGTTCAGTGGCATTCTGTTTGTTATCAGCATTTAAGGGTTCAAACATATGCTGCACTAAGAGCATGCAGATGTCTGTAGCAGGCACATAACCCACTAAACTATTTCTCAGTTTCAGAACTTCTGACCGGTAGGTTACACAGTTATCTCTACAGTAGCTGCATGAACCATCTGAG